>NC_142515.1:90718333-91024166 GCF_057876585.1 Rhinolophus sinicus | reverse complement strand
CCAATCAGGGACCAGGGGTGGGGATTTCCCTCCATATAAGTCAGCTTTCCTGTGGCTTGGAGAGTATCTTTTCCCTTTCCACTGAAGGCTGTGTTCTCCTTGCTGGAGCTGAAGATATGGCTTACTTGGGCAGAGCAGTCTAGCTGGAGAGGGGCCATGCCACCCCACACCGACCCAGGACCTCCTCAGAGCCATGCTGTTTTTTAATTGAGCTGTGACACTATTAAGCTGTTCCACAGCTGTGCTGTATCACAATTGAGCTGGTTGTACTAAGTAAAGTCTCCTCTTTCACCGGAGCCCAAACCGGGGATTCCTGTTGGCGTTGAATTGGCACCGACAACCATCGGTTGACAAACCCTACAGAGACCCTGGGTCTTCATGATAAAAAGTGACGGAAGAGCAGGGAGGAAAGAAGTAAAGAAAAAAAGTTGACACAAGATATTTTTAAGCACCTGTTTGAAAGCTTGGCTTACATCCCTGAGTTTCAAATACAGGTGAGCCCTCAAGGCTAAGGCTGCTGGCATTGTGGGATCAGCCGTCCCACGAAGCCGGATTCTCTGAGCACTTACGCTGTTCAGGCCCTTCTTCTCAAGAAGGAAGTAGACAAATAGGTTCCTACTATAGTCTTAGTGACTAGGTTTTACCCCCTGAGAGATATTTGCAGTTTGAAAGTGTAATAGTAGGTCAAGAGCCTAGGATCTGGGCCATACTTAACCCAAAGAAGTGGATTATTTTAAACATTGAGAGGATCTTAATTGTGTAGGGCAGAGAACATTCTGTGCCCAGGATGAAGGCTGTGTTAACTTGCTAAACCCTTCTTTACGTAATACGAACATTTCTGAAAAGGAATGTGTAAATGTTATTCTTATAAACCCAATCCTATTTTAAAGACACTGACCAAGTTTGCCTATGGATGTATGTTCTTTTTGAGAAGTAAACACTCACAATAGTTAACACTTCCTCGCTGCTGACAACAGGCCAGGCTCTGCTATAAACATTGATCACTTATCTAACTCCTCACACCAACCCTGTAAGTAGGTACGATTAGTGTTCCCATTTTACAGCTGAATAAACTGAGACACCAAGAGGTCAAGTCCTCTTAGGCCACACAACTAATTAGTGGGCAGGTCTAGGATTCAATCCCACTTGACTTTACATTCCCAACAGTGCTAGACTGACGCCTTGTGAATCCCAGGCTCCCCTAAAACCCTGACATGGGCCAACAACTTTCTTCTTTCCACAGGGGCCTTGAAGTTTTCTACCCAGAGTTGGGGAATATCGGCTGCATGTTTGTTCCTGACTGCAATAACTACAGGCTAAAGATTACCCACTGGCCCGCGCCAACAGTCAAGTTCCCTCGGGCCTTAGAGGTGAGTGAGCAGGTCTGGGCTGGGGTGGACAGGGAGAGTTGTGGGTCTCAATTTGCCTCTGAGTTTGTTCATCTGAGTAACTAGAAGCTCGGTGCACAGCCATCTGGGTTGGGTCTCGTGGTACCAGATGGCTGTTGACATAAGCATGTGCCTTCCTTCGAGCAGCCCCATGGCCTTGGAGGAGGTTGGGGTGAGTGGGAGGGTTGCAGACTGGGGGTTTTTTCAAGGCGCAGGGGCCACTCTGCATGGGCCTTTCCCTGCTCCTGCAGCCCCTGAGCCCCTGAGCCTGGCCCCTCAGTAATTGTGGAGACCAGCTTATGCGTGCTTTGGAATCTAAAGAGAAAAGGAAGAGAGACGGGGTTCTGGGGACTCCTTGCTGAAGGTGCAAGGTGGCTGGGCTTTAAGAATGACCTTCTGAAAGGGGAGGAGCTGGATTGTAATGGGCAGTACTTCTCACGTAGGCTAAATAAGCAGAGGTCAGTGCGTTTTGAGTCTTGGTCATTGCAATATGAAATATGCTCAAAAGTTTGCCCAAAGTTGTCTGAAATAGAAGATTGAAGCACTACAGGTATTGGAAATTGATAGGTTGACCAATAAAGGAACGCACACCATCAGGCAAGAAAGTTTATTAAGAGAAGGTCTATTTTATTAAGAGAAAGTCTATGGGGCTGAGCAAAGATGGCTACAGCCCGGGCTGTACGTCTAAATGAGACTTGCAGCCCCAAGGGAAGGGGTGAGGAGGGTTTGATAGGGGCTGTGCTGACAGGGTAGCATTGTTTGAACAGAAAATGCTGACTGCCTGTAAGCCAGTAGCTGCTTTGTGGCGTTTTCTGTTACCTCAAGTTTGGCTCTGTCTGCAGGTGCAGGCCAACAGACATTTTGTTGTTTTCTTGCAGACATGGCTCTGTCTGGAAGTCAAGGTCTCAGAGACCTAACATTCAGAGACCTAACAGAAAGAACTATTCCTTTTACTGGGAAATGATTCATACCGTCTTGTTCTGGAAGCTTCCCTTGGTTTGGGGATGCAGTAAACCTGGGGAAGGGCCATGGAAGGGGGAAGTAGGGCTGCGGCTGCTATTCCCAGCAGCCATGCCATGTCCTGGGGGAGCTGCTGCAGTGTTCTGGTCGCTGCTTCTTTCTTGCTTGACTCCCAGGCCAGACTGAGCTCCCAAAGCGTCATGGGTGGAAGACGATCCTCACTTTCTGCTTTGTCTTAGTTGGAGGTGCCAGTATCAACCCAGGATGTGTCCAAGACTCAGGCTGAGTGGGTAGAGACAGAGGGTGATGGTCAGAATATGACCACAGGCACACCGAAGCCAGCCTTCTGGTCCCCTCTGTGCAGGGGGGCAGGGGCGGCCACAGCTGGCTCTTCCCCTCTGTTGGTCCAGCCCAGTGGCAGTCAGCGCAGACAGAGCAAGACAGTCAGTTCAGGGGCAGGGGGTCGTAAAGATTACTTGGAGGTAGAGGGATAGATTTTCCTTTCTTTCGTGAACTGTTTTTCATTCTCAGGGAACAAAGAGATTGTGATATGTCTCACAATTTATGAGGCTGAAAACAAAAAGCTTTGACAGGCTATGTGTTTGTAACCATGACAAGCATCCTTTCTTTTGGGAGACCGAGCAAGCAAGTAATGAGGACATCTTCTGGGTCTCCTTTCCCTCCACCCTCCCCAGCTTCCCACGCAGGCACACACATGCACGCGCATGCACAGATGCCAGCCCTCCTCCCTGGAGACCCTTGGCCTGAGTCACACATGGATGGGTGGGATAAGCCGAGGAAATGAAGGCCTCATTGATTCTAACTCGTGGGACGGGAGGTGGAAGGCTGCAGAAGCAGGGCAGGAGCCCAGTGGGACAGGACCCTTAACTCACCATTAGTTCACTTGTCCTCGGTTTGTCACTTAAGTAGTGAGGAGGTTGGACCAGATGGTTTCACGGCCCTAGTTACTGTCTCAAGAGGAAATTCTCATCCGAGGGCTCCGTTCTGCGCTGCGTGGTATTGCGGCAGATGTCCACTAGATGGCAGTGTAGACTTTTCTGATTACCTGGTGCCCGTGGGACGCACAAGTTTGAAGCAAGTTTGGATTTGGTTTAGTTGATATTTTGCAATTCATTCTGTTTAGTTGATACCGATTGTCCTGGGGGTATGGGCATGTAATGCAGAGAAGACATCGCCTTCTCCAGATCCTGAAATCGCCCACCCTGTCTCAGCCCTGAGGTGGGGTGGGGGAGAAAAACAGAGATTTAGGAAGGACACAGAGTTGTGGTTAAGAAAGCCAAAGAGGGCAGATTTCACAACAGATGGTTTGGTCAAAGTGGTGGTAGAAAGACAGAAAGAAAAAGTAGTATTTCTACTACTAGAACTATACTTTATGGAAATCTGGCCTTTGAGAAGGCAGATTCACTTAGTTATCAAAAGCCACCATTCATTCGGTGGTACCCCACTTTATGCTGGGTACTAGTCATGCCATTTCATTGAATGCTCTCATCACGTCTGCAAGTTAAGTTTTTCTTTAGTCTAGGCTGTTTAGGGGCAAGTGACAAAAGCCAACTCAAACTGTCTTGTGCCAAAAAAGAGGGACGGCATTACTGGTTCACAAACTGAAACTTCCTGGGATCCCTTCAGGCATGACTGGATCCAGGTGCTCAAACAACGTCACCAGGAATCTATATCTCTCCCTTTTCTCTACTGGTTTATAGTGTAAACAGACTCTTGGCATATGATGACAAAAAACATTGGCTTCAGATTTGTTTGGCTAGTTTATCAATCCCAGTGGGAATAGATTGATCCTTTCTAACCATTGAAAGTCCCAAGATTCATCCTGCTTGGATAACAGGCCTATCCCTGAGCCCAACAGTGACCCTGAGCCACCCCACTTAATCTATAAGAGCTGAGGGCAGCAGAGGATGGCTGCCCTGAAGCAGAAGCAAGGTGCTGGTTATCAGAAGGGGAAAGGTGTAGGAAAAACAAGAGAAATTCCTACAGACAGATAGACGGAAAGACAGGAGGGAGGGGGAGAGGAAGGGAGGGAGGAAGGAAGGAAAGAAGGAAGGAAGGAAGGAAGGAAGGAAGGAAGGAAGGAAGGAAGGAAGGAAGGATGGAAGGAATCGGGCCAAGTGCAGAGCTGGAAAGTGGCAGAGCCAGGGTTTAAATCCAGGTCTGCCCCACTGCAGAGGCTTGACCCCTGGACCACTGGCAAGGGCTCTCAGGGAGACACTGAGGTGCTGGCAGAGTAGGGGAGGGCTTGCTGAGAGGATGCTTTCCTAGGACAGGAAGAGCAGTGGTTGCTAAGAAAGGTAGTGGCAAGGAGGTAGAGACAGGCCAGGGACAGTGAGAAGTGAGCTGGTGGCTGGAGCTTCCTTGAGGGGTAGAGGGAATACGCACCTCTAGAGAGAGTGGCTAGGAAAGTTGGAGGGGAAGTCGCTGCTATCATGAACCGGGTCCCTCAAAAGTGGGGGTGGGGGAGCCTCAGTCCTAGTGACAGAGAAGAGGATGAAGGCATTTCCTAAGCTCAGGGCCTGATGGAAAAGGGCAAGAGGTTGGTGACTGCCTGTATGGGGACAATGCCGTCTTTCAAAGGTGATTAAGGCAATGCCACCAAAGCAGTGGCTGCCAGTGGACATGCCCAGAGAGCCCCAAGGCCCTGGAAGGAGGGGAGCAGTGAGCATAGGACAGAGAACTTCCTTTGTTCACACCTTTGCTCAAGCTACTTCCCCATATTTGGGCCCTGAACTCTAGGGTACCCTGCCCCCACCAAAATGCTTTCTCCTCCAAGAAGCCTTACCCGACTGCCTCCCTTTTGGACCCAACCCCATCCCTAGCTAATTGCTTCTTTTTCTGAAACTTTTTAATGTCTCCCACCCTCCATACCCAAAGTTTACTTCCTTCTGTTTTATATTGTGGTTGGGTATTCATAGCTTCAGCCAGTTTATAAGACCATGAGTTGTATTTCTTTGAACAACCCACAGCCCCTCCCAGCATCACAGACCCATGTTGGTGGACAGGGTGAACAAGTGGGTGTTTGACTGGCTGAATGAATAAATGAGTGAATGAATGAATGAATGAATGAATGAATGACAGGTGGAAGGACACCTCATGGAGTGTGAGCTATGAGATATGGGAGTCCAGTGGTTTGCCCTTTAAGCAGCTGGGTGTCCTGAAGGAAAGCCTCGTGGGCCCTGGGCGAGCTCTAGTGTCTCCTCCATTCAGGCTGGGTGTGGGCTGGGGCTGGGGTGGGTGGGAAGGGGGAAGCAGGGAGAGAGCAAGGAAGTCAGTTGGGTTCCTGAGAAGGCAAAGTAATGCAGGAAAATATGTAGCGTCCCTGTGCCAACAGCCGCTGAGCGCTGAGAGAGGTGTTGAAGTAAGAGGAAGCTTTCTCCCCTGGCATTCTGACAGACATTAAGAGGCAAAAACATCTTAAAATGCATCCCTTCTCAAGCCAATGAAAATTGAAAGGCCCCTGAGAAACTTCTTGACTGGGCTGATTCTTCACCTTGAATTTAAGCAGCTGGAATCCTTTTGAAGTGAAGAAATTGCCTTTAAGTGGGGAATGTGCATTGCATTTGAGGAAAGGAACAAAGACCACAGCAGACGGTCCTGTGGTCCCTCAGCTTTCCAATCAGGCTCAGCTGGCCTTATGTCTCCTCCCCGCAAAGCAGGTGACTCAGTGTGCCCTTTTACCCGGCTGGACAGGCACCTCCTTATGTCACCCTGGACCTGTGGCATCTGTGTCGCTGTCTCCTGGGGGCCACTTCCTTGCCCTGTGGGCCCCAGGTAGAGACACAAGTTTCGACACAAATTGTATGAGACTTGGAAATCTGGAGACAAGTGCATGTGGTGGAGTCACAAACTCTCCTCAAAGACAGAAAGAGCCCGCGGTGCTCATCAGCCACCCACACCCTTCTCACACACAGAGAAAAATGGGGGTGCTGTGGTCACAGATGCTAATGCTGGTTAGAGCAGCCCCGGTGCATGTGCAGAGTCGCTCATTCAGGAAAGATGGGGCCAGAAGCGACACTGAGGCTGGGAGGGGGGTGCGTGCTTGTGGGGGCGGCCAGTGCAGGCCCATTTGTTCCAGGGACAGTGCAGCTTTGGTATCTGGGATGTGAAATGATTCACTTAACAGATGTTTACTGAACACACAAGCACCATGTTAAGGCTAGAAATTCAAAGATAAAAGGCACCATCACAGAGCTCCCAGGCTAAGTGGGGAGACAGACAGGTAGATGGCAAAGTTCCCCGCTGGTATCAGTGGTGCAGTAGAGGAACCATGGGTACCACCAGGGCAGCCAAGCCGAGCTGGAATCAGGAGAGGCCTCCAGGAGGAGGTGAGCCCAAGCCTAATTGTGGACAATGAATGGGTAGGGCATAGACGGGGAGTCTGCATGGCCTGGTGAGGACTGAGGCTCTGGAGGGGCAGGGCCACACTGGGAGGGGCCATGGAAGCTTGTGGTCCCTGGAGTGGAGTCTGCATTTTATCCAGAAGCCAAGCTGGGAAGGACAGTGTCACCATTTGAGTTTTAGATTGGTGAATGTGATCAATCTAAAGGTTACAATTCAGGAAGGTTACCCTGGCTGCACAGGTGGAGAATGAAAGAAAGGTGAGACTGAAAACAGGAGAGCACCCTGCTGACGCCATATAGGTGAGGGCGTGAACCGTGGCTTGGGTGTGAGAGATATAAAGGAGATTGAATCCACAGGGCTTAGTGACTGTAGAGGAACGGAGAGCACAGGGGAGGGAAAATGCCATATGACCTTCAGGCTTCTGTGATGGGCAGATGGGTAGGTAAGAATAAAGCTGAGCCTATAGTTTATCCTAAAACACAGGACGCTTTGGAGCGTGCAGGGGGTGCTGTTAATAATTATCAGGATGACAGGTGTGATTGGGCCCTGTCTCTAATAATGACGCTTTCACCAAGTAAGGGACACAAGAGAAGTACTAGGTCTACAGGGAAGACAGACAGGGGCCATGACTTCTGCATACACTGAATTTAAGGACCCTGCATGCAACCAGAGGCAGCTGCCCAATAAGCAGGTCTAGGGGCTGATGCTGAGAAGTCAGGGCTAGAGGCCTAGATTTGGGTCCTCAGTGACCAGGGGTGGGAGTTGGAGTCTTCCAGATGGCCAGGCTTGCTGGGGTGAGGATATGGGATGGTCAAGAGCAGCCAGCCTGCAGGGGTCAGGTCAGACAGGCAATGGGGAGGCTGCTCCTGAGCGATGGGGACAGGACTTCCGGGACAGTGAGCTGTGGGCAGAAAGTAAAGTCAGATCAGGGTGAGGCATCTAGTGGGGGGTCCACCAATGCATCAGTGATTGTTTAAGGAAGAAGTAATGAGATGCGACTGTAACCAAGTGTCTAGCATAGGATAGGAACGCAATAAATGGCATCAGTGGTCATTATGACAAGAGATTGGCTTGCAGTCTGAAGAGTAGAAGGTGCAGGAAAAGGGTTTGGGCTGCAGGAAACTCTGGGAGGCCTGTGTGAGTCTCTGACCCAGACGCAGGAGCCTGCGAGGTTGTAACAGGAGGGGTGACAGGTGGAGCCAAGACTGGTAAGGCGGTGTCCAGCATCCCGACGAGGGTGCACGCGTGCATGGATAACCTGCTCACATGTCATTTGATCCTTTGTCCCAGGCCAGTCTGCTGAAATCACCCAGCTGCGTCCCACCCCAGCCCAGGCCACTCAGCCTTCTGTTATAGGGGTGCTTCTGGCCACAATGCGACCAGGTGAAAGAGAAGCTCATCACTTCTAACCCTGCCAGTCCTATGTTTAGGTTGTGAAGAAACTTGCTGTGCAGGATTTCACAGGATCCTTCCAGCAGTGTTGGGAGCTGTGCAGAGCAGGGATGATCCCCACAATTGCAGACGGAGCGCTGTCCAAGGTCACACTCGCCAAAGCTGGGAAGTGGAGGAACCAGCCTGAGATGGCAGGTTTCTCTCCTTCCTGTTTCCTGCTCTTTCCACCTATGTCATTTTGCCTCTTGAACCCACCCTGATTACTGGAAAATAGCCCCCAAGGTCCATGCTGGACTTTGGGGTGTCATTCATGCATCCATTCGCTAGAGGAGATCCTGTTGGAGCTTTCCTCTCTGCCCCTCTGCTGGACACGTACCAGGGACACAAAGAGAAACAAGCCCCCGCCCTGCCCACCTTGCGCATCTCGGAATGGTGAGAATGAGAACTGTTGTCGCTGTGAACAGAACGGGCTCGGAAGCACTTGCGTGACTGATGCATTGCTCCCCCCGGTGGCTTCGCTAGGAGCTGCTTGGCCTTGATCGTTGCGCCTTCCTCTTTATCCCTCATCGCCGCTCCTGTCGTGACACTGACTGCTCCAGGGTTTGCAGAACCTCTGGCCAGTCCTGGTCCCAGCCCTCCAGGAACTTTTCCCAGTCCACAGAGATGCTTTTGCAAGTTGCAGGCACATAGGATGTTTTGTTCCGTAAGTGAGCATCTGATGTCGGCCGAAAGTTTCTAGGCAGTGCTGGGGAAGTGGGTTCCAGATGTTTTTCAGGTCAAATCATGTTTCTTTGGAAAAAAAACCCCACAAAACTGTGTGGGCTTCTCCACCGAGGGGGCAGATGGGACTTGAAAGCAGAGTTCCGTGCATTTGCATCCTGGCTTAAAAAAAAAAAGTTTACTCAGCAAGCGTCTGTGTGGGACTCGTCACACGTTTGGGATCTATTTACAGCGGTCAATTAGGAGTGTGAGCAGAGGCTTCGTGGATTTTAAAATAGCTGCCCGGCCTTTGTTGGAGCCATGTAGAGGGACAAACGCAAATGTTGAGGGCTACAGTGACTTGTTGCCTGCTTTCACTGGGGAGAGAAGGTGGCCGCCTACAGAGGAGTTCAGAGAAAGTTTTTCAGGACTTTTTAAATGAGTAATAATGTCCTTTATTATTTGTTCAAGCTTGTAGACTTGGAGGTCCTCTGCTGGGCGGAGTAGCTGCTAGGTGCTCACTGTAGTCTGACAGCCTCCTGGGGGGCAAGGACCTGAGAACAGGGTGGGGGGCTGTTGAGGGCTGGGAGCTGGGGGCGGTTGCCGTGCCATCTGGACATTGAGGATACCTGTCTCTCACGAGGGCACCCCCGACACCTGCCAGCACGGTGTTCTATTTTAGAGGGCTTCTGGCCCTACCCACAGCTGGGTCGGGCAGGCAGAGCGGGTATTGGTGTCCCTTTTACAGATGAGGAAATAGCAACAATAGCGAGGGAAGTGATGTATTTATTTCATTTGTCATAGATTTTATTTTTAAGGGCAGTTTTAGATTCACAGCAAAATTGAGCAGAAAGTATAGAAATTTCCATATGCGCTTTGCCCCCCACAAAGCCTGCCTCCCTATCAGCATCCCCAGCAGAGTGGGACATTTGTTACCATCCATGAGCCGCAGTATCGCCCAGAGTCCATAGTTTACCTGTCACTCTTGGTGTTGGACAGTCTGTGAGTTTGGATGGATGTATGACACATACCTGCCATTAGAGTATTATACAGAGTAGTTTCGCTGCCCTAAAAATCCTCTGAGCTCCACCGTCTCACCTTTCCCTCCCTGCTAACCCCTGGCAACTACAGATCTGTTTACTGTCTACCTAGGTTTGCCTTTCCAGAGTGTCATATCATTGTAAGCCTTTTCAGGTGAATAGCATAGACTCCCAGCCGGGTCTCCTGACTCCAGTTCCAGCACCTTCTTCACCGTAGGGTTTGGTAATGCTGACCATGTTTGACTAAGCCAGTGGCCAGTTGTCCTGTGGCTTCGCTTCCCTTCTGGAAACTGGACTTTTAGCAAGACTTTGGAGCACACAGGATCCACCCACTCCTGCCCCTGGTGTCAACACCGGTGTTGAAGGCAGAGACCTTGGCATGCTGGGGAGAGGGTCAAGAAAGTAGGCGGTTCTCACGCAGGAAGATTCCTGTTACCCTACGGAGCTAAGTGCAGGATGCTGGGGCAGGGGGAGGGGCTGTCTCTTGGTAACAAGAGTGTAAGCGTTGCAATGTTCAAACCGTTTTCCCTGTCAGGACAGTCCTTATCTCCTGTCAATCCTGAGAGGCGGGCCAGGCGGGTGTCTCTTCCCCACGGTGATGGGGAATCTGAGGCCCAATGTCAGCAGAGGAAGATGGATGCTCGGCCTCAGAGCCCACGCCTGTCCGCTTGTTGCCTTAACACATCCTTTCCGTCTCCTCAAAACCTTGTGGACGTCAGTTTGCTCAGACGCACAGATACGTTAAGTGAGGTGATGAGACTAGCATTTGCACCTGTACCCTTGCTCTTTTCTGCGCCCCATCGCCCCTGAGTGTTTAGTCCATGGTGACATTTACTGACTGTTTTCCACGTGGCCAGGCTCTACAAACATTGTTGTGCTTAAGCCTTACGGCCACCTAGCACAGTAGTGGGATTGCCTCCGTTTTACAGATCAGGAAACTGAGGCACAGAAAGTTTCCAGAGCTCAGAAGCCCCTATCAGGATTTAAACCCAGATCTGTGTGGGCTCCAGAGCTCGTACCCCTAACCGCACCGCAGCACTGCCACAGGCAGAGGGCACCCCGTGCTGTATGCCAGACGGCCCAAGCTTGCTCCGGACTGCAACCTCTGCCACCAGCTGCAGGTCCAGGGAGGAAGCCAGCTCCTAAGCCAACACTGGGAAAGAGTGGGGTTCCCCTTGTTCCGTCATCTCCCTTAATAACGGGCCTGGCAAAAATAAATAAATAAATGAATAAGTAAATAAATGGGCCTGGCAATAGCAAATGATTTAGCAAAGGGAAATATGGGGGAGGGGGTTGGGAGGGGGAGCTGCATGCAGGGGGCAGGGCCTGCAGGGGTGTACAAAGATCAAAGACCCTTGGTTTCTTCTGCTCCACTAAGATGAGGTAGAGTCAGGGTAAGTCACTAGACGTTCTAATTCCCAGGCCTGAGTTCTTCGTAGGAATGCAGAGGGCCAGTGCCCATGGGTAGAGAGCCAGACCAGCCTGTGTGGAGACAGCCTGTCTGGCCCAGAGGGGCCAGAAGGGAGGAGTGTCAGGCGGGCCCAGGAGTGGCTCTGCAGGCCCTCCCTGCTTGTAGACGGCCTCTTGCTATCTCCTGGGGCTGCAATTGGAAGAGCTGACACCAGGGGGAGATAGGTGACCATCATCCTGCCCTGAGTGATACCAGCAGTGCAGGCGGCAGGGCCTCCAGTGCGAGAAGGCATTGCCCAGGGAAGTCGGGGAGAGGAGACCTACCTGGTAATGGAAAAATGGAGGTCCCTGATTTGGGTTGAGTGTGCACACCTCTGCACCCCTCACCCCATTGCTCCCTTTTGCCAGTCGGTTGCGAAAATGCCCCTCTATTCAAATACTACAAATATCCCTAGACTGGAATTCCTTAAGCCAGGGGCCACTAAATCGAAATGCCCTCAGGCACCAGGCCCTGAATGTGTTGGAGGACGCGGCCTGGTAGGAAGGAAAGAAGTGCTCCGCAGACCCCTTGCACTGGGAATGTCCCTCGCATCCTACCCGGTATTAAAAAGAGTTTTTAAATTGTGCAGGTGGTTCTCTGTTCCTCCCCATTTTCCCTGACCTGCAGACTACCTGAGTATGAATAGCCTCGCAGGAATGAGAAGTGCGGTAGCAGAGCTGACTGCCTTGGTTTACAGAGCGCTCAAAGCCTAAGGGGTTGGTATGAGACACAGCGGGGACCCGGTTTTGCACAGCCCTTGTTTTATATCCTAGCTCTGTTGCTCATAAATCTGTGTCCGAGGGCAAGTTACTTCTCCATAAGAGTCCTTTTCCTCACCTTAAAATGGGTATACTATCCATTTCTAGGTAAGATTCAGTGGTCAGTTCTCAATCCTAATCTTTTCTGCCCCATCAGCAGCATGTGACCCAGTTGGTCACTTCTGCCTCCGAGATGCATTTTCTTTGCCTAGCTTCCGGGACCCACACTCTCTGGATTTTCCTGCTTCACTTCCCTGTCTCCTTTGCTGTTTTCTCCTCCTCTTCACAACCTCTTCACCTAGGATGTCCCAGGCTTCAGTGCTCAGTGTTCTTCTCATCTTTATCTGCACTTTCTCCCTTGGTGGTCTCATCCAGTGTCTTGACTTTAAATGTCATCTACATGACGTCCTACTCAGAGGGCCACTGGGGTGTCTGATAGACCCCCCTCAGAGGCAACATGTCCAACCCAAAGTATCCAGTCTCCACGCTCCCTCCAAACCAGTTCCATCTACCGTCTCCCCATCGCGGCAAAGAGCAGCTCTAGCCTTCCAGCTGTGTCGACTCAACATCCTGGAGTCATCAACTGCTCTTTGCCTCCTACCATCCATCCAAGCCACCAGGAAACGCTCCTGACTTCACTTTCAAAACATCTCCAGAAGCTGACTACTTCTCTTCTCCTCCACTATTATCACTCTGGCCAGGGCAACCCCACTCTCTACCGGGATTATTGCAGCAACCTCCTTCGCTGGTCTCCCGGCTACCAGACCTGCCCCAGAATGTCCGGTGTATTCTCACTTCAGCAGCCAGAGTGAGCCTTTATATCTGCAGGTCAGATCAGTTCACTCCTCTGCTCAGCAGCCTTTCATTTCTCCCCAGTTCACCAGAATAAGAGCCAAAGTGCTCACAATGGCTCACCAGGCCCCTGTATAACCTGGTCCACCGTCACCTCTCTGACCTCACCTCCTACCATGTTTTGCCTTGCTCACCTGGCTCCAGGCCTCCTGGCATTCTTTCTGTTTCTTGACCACACCCGGCATGCTTTCAGACCCTTGCACTAGCGGTTCCTCTGCCTGAATCACTCTTCCCCCTCCTGTCTTCATGGCATACATCTACACCTCCTTCAAATCTCTGCTTAAATGTCATCTTCTCAAGGAGGCCTTCCCATCGCCCTGCCCTCTCCTAAATCCCTGTATCCTCTACGTCTTTCCATTGTATTTATCACCTTCTAACCTACATATAATTTTTTCACTTGCTTGCTTTGTCTTTTTCCACCTGTACCCCACAGCTAGGATATGAGCTCCCTGAGGGCAGGGATCTCTGGTTTATGCACCCAAGCCCTAGAACAGTCTCTGCCGCATACTGGGCACTCAATAAATATTTGTTGGATGAAGATTACGAGAGCTCATGTATGTGAAGTGCTGACATAGGGAGCACTCAGGAAATGGACATGGTGGTGGTGGCGGGCTCATCTCAGGTGACCAGTGCAGCCTGCAACATGACAGCCGAGGCAAGGCAAAGGCTAGAGGACATGGGATTCAAGACAGAGGGTTGTGGAGGGTTTTTTCTAGGAGTTTAAGGAGAGATCATGGAGACGGGGAGATGGAAGGGAAGTATTTTATCCCTGGTTGAAAAGGAATAATAAATTGACAAGACAGGACACAGGGCTATGCAGATAGCAGACACTCGGTTAACCTGCAGAAAGACGAACAAATCCATTGCCTTGTCAATATAGGCAGAGCTGACTTTGGAAACTGGGCAAGCAGCCTTGGCAAAAGGTTTTGCGGGTCTGGATTGAAAAAAGGACAACGAAAGGCAGTACTCTCCTGAGGCAGGACAGTGGAGGCAGTCTGCAGGGGCGGCGTGTCCCCAGACGGTGGCTGGAGGTAACCACCCTCCGCTCAGGGTCACACCATTTCACCCGGTACTTACGGACTGTTGGGGGCCCCTTGGGGGCTTGGACTGGAGAGAAGATGGATATCCCTGAGGAGCTGAAGTCCCAGGTTTCCTGTTGCCCCAGTGCCTCTTGAAAAATGGGTTATTTGGTGACATGCAATGCCAGCAAAACTGCCTCTAGCTCTTCATCTTGTCCATAGAGTGACGGTTAATTTCGGGTTTGGAATCCAATCCATTGATTTCGAATGTGCTAAGACGGAAGCTGCTCATCAACTCTCTGTACATCTGGCGCTCCCCAGTCTCCACCTTCCCCATCTCAGGTGGGAAACACAGCCACGTGAGGTGCACCTTTTCCAGTGTGCAGTGTGGAACAGCTATTTCTTCCTCCCTGTTCATTTCTTCGTTTAAGTAGCAAAAACCCAGGGCCCCATAGAAAGGTAACTGCCAGGTTGAGATTAGCATCAGGCTAATTCCTTAATCTCCCAGGTGACCACCTCTGGACCTGGCCCAGTGCACTCCAGCCTCAGGACTATTAGACAAGCCAACGCAGGACCCACCTCTACATGAAATGCAGACAGTTAGTTTAAAGCAGCCAGCATAAAACCAAAACCACAAAGCCATAAAATGACTAGAAAAGCCACACACAGGTAACTGTTTATCTGGTCTCAGGGTGGAGAAGGTCTGCCTAGGCATAAAAATCAAAGGACAAAGCCATAAAGTAAAAGAAGGATGGATGTGAGTTACAATAATATTTGAAACTTCTGCACTTTAAAAAATGCCATAAAGAAAATAAAAATCCAGCGACAAACTGAAAGAACATATGTGCCACAAATATGGCAAAGGATGATTATCTTTATGCATAAAGAGCTCTTATAAATCAATAAAGAAAACAGGACAAAGAATGGAAATAGGTGATTATAGACAGAAGGAAGTTCATTAAAAATGTGGGGGGAAGCTCAATTCCAACTATAACTCAAAAAATGTAATTTTAAAAACAATATATTGGGGGCTGGCCGGGTGGCTTAGGTGGTTGGAGCTCCGTGCTCCTAACTCCGAAGGCTGCCGGTTCGATTCCCACATGGGCCAGTGGGCTCTCAAC
This sequence comes from Rhinolophus sinicus, assembly GCF_057876585.1. Lineage (NCBI taxonomy): Eukaryota > Metazoa > Chordata > Mammalia > Chiroptera > Rhinolophidae > Rhinolophus > Rhinolophus sinicus. The sequence continues at coordinate 91,009,122 of NC_142515.1, read as the reverse complement.
CACAAGGTTGCCAGTTCAATTCCTCGAGTCCCACAAGGGATGGTGGGCGGTGCCCCCTGCAACTAAGATTAAACACGGCACCTTGAGTTGAGCTGCCTCCCGGATGGCTCAGTTGGTTGGAGCACGGGCTCTCAACCACAAGGTTGCCGGTTCGACTCCCTCAAGGGATAGTGGGCTGTGCCCCCTGCAACTAGCAACGGCAACTGGACCTGGAGCTGATCTGCGCCCTCCACAACTAAGATTGAAAGGACAACATTTTGACTTGGAAAAAAGTCCTGGAAGTACACACTGTTCCCCAATAAAAGTCCTGTTCCCCTTCCCCCCCCCCCCCCGGAAAAAAACAAAAACAGTATTGACTATTTAAAACCAATCAAATTTGCATTTTGGGTTTTTTGTTTTGTTTTGTGTTTTAAGAAGTATACATTACCAGTAGAAGTACAAATTGCTTCAACCGTTCCAGAGGGCAGTTTGATAATGTGTATTAAAATCATTAGCATGCTCATTGTGTTTGAATAGTAATTTTAGTTTCTATGAATTTATTCTAATCTGATTACTTCATCAGAGATATACATGCAAATTTATGTAAAAGGATGTTCATTGTAGTGTTATTTAAAATAGCGAAAGAAAAAAGAAAACTCATCTGAACACTCAACAATAGGTTAGTTAAATAAAATATGTTCTATCCATACGAAAAAGTACTGTGTAGCCATTAAAAATCATGTTCTCAAGGAATGTGTAAGGCTACTGGAAAGCCTTATAATATATTTTTAAGTGAAAGAAACCAAGTGATAAAACAGTAATTTCAATATAGTCCCAATTTTCAAAAATTGCATCTTTTTATGCATGCAGGAAAAAAAAAACGCTAGACGGATAGAGAATAAATACATCAAAACGTTAACATCGGATCTTCTCGAGTAGTGGGATTAAGGGTGATTTTTATTTTCTCCTTTACACTTGTCTGTAATTTCCATATGTTCTCCAATGAATGTGTATTACTTTAATAACAAGGAAAAAAAATGCTATTTGGGGAGGAAAAAATAGTGAATGCTAAGAGGAAAAGGCTTCAGCTACCCAAATGGTCTGAGTGCCGGTTGCTGTGGAAACTACCTATAACTTTGAATTGTCCAACTTTTTGTGAATTACCTCCCTGCTCTGCTGGGTTAGTGCTGGGCTGGTTTCAGGATTATCTGGGCGTGGCCAGTGACTGGGGGGTGGTAAAAACTGAGGGGCCCTGCCTCAGGCAAAGGTCCACAGGAGGGCCCTGGGTTTCCTGTTTCAGGTACAGACAGGCCTGGTGTCCCGCAGGGGATCCTGAGGCACAGGCTTCCCTGTACCCTGATCAACCAGCAGGGAGGCCGGGAAGAAACCCACTGCTGCTCTGAATAGGGGTCCCCCAGGGCCTGGGTGGAGTGTTTCATGGTTCCTATTAATCAGTCTTGCCCCACTCCTAGCCTGGCATCTAAAGAAGAGGTCCCAGCAGTGGTGTGGGGAGGAAGGGCAAGCAGCTTTATTTTGCTTTTTGAGTCAATGATAAAGATGGGGACACAACTGAGTCCCAGGGACACTCTTAAGTGAGGCGTCTAAACAAAGTCCCAATCCCAGCTTGAGCCTTGACTGTTTGCTCCAACTTGTTCCCTTCTCCTTGCCACCTAGGGAACAATCACGGTCCTGAAGTCAGGATGCAGCCCCAGCCCCAGGCCCTTAGGGAAGCTGGGGGCTGGGCACCCTGAGTGCAAAGGCACTTCCACAGGCCTATTCTCGGCAGGCGAATGTCTTGCTGCCATTTGTGAATCCTGCTCGAGCTCTGGGTGTGGAGAACTGGTTGATTTATAGATCGAGGCAGCCACAAGTTGGAATTTTAAAAAGCAATGTGTCCTTTGAGCAGGAGCCCGGGCTGGGGGCTTTGCAGGCTGTCGCTTTGTCCCAGGGACCAGATGGAACTTGTTTTTCTGCTCACTTGGGGGTTTAACCCTTCGTGCACTCCCTCCCCTGCAGCCCCATTCAGGAATCGCTGCCTTTGGGGTGAGGAGTCAGCCCTGACAGGGAATCCATGCATTTAAGCCTCAATGACATTTACAGGAAATGTCTCATTTTTTCAATCCCCTGCGTTTGCTGGATTATTTTGTTTTATTTAGCACATGTTGACATGTGCCAGGCACTCTTTCTAAGCGCTTTAGAAATATTAACCCATTTTCTCTTTGCGATTATTATTATCCCCGTTTTACAGATGAGTATACTGAGGCAAGGTCAGTTAAGCAAATTACCTAAGGTAACACAGCTGGTGAGTGATGAAGCTGGGATTTGAAGCCCAGTTGTCTGGTTCCCAAATTTGAATGTTTAATCACAAAATCATGGCTGCTTCTCAGAAAGCAGGTAAATGAATCCTGCTCTTAACAATTCAGAGCTCCTTGCCTTATTCTTCCCACCATTAGAGTGAGATAGAACCCACATTCCAGGCATTTGCACCTGAAACATCACTGCCATCCTGGGCTGGTCTCACCTGAGACCCCAGTGTCTCCTTCAGGCCCATCAGGCTGCGAAAGCCCTATTTATAAGGTTTGTGCAATGGAATGGAAAAGGTTCAGGGTTCAGTACTTCATCACAGCACCTGTGAGCCCAGGCCCACCCAGTGGGATCCAAAGTCCCTGAGTTTGGAACTTCTGTTGTACTGGAAAACTTAGTGTCACATATAGCTTCCCTCCAGCAGGGTCCTAGGGTCTGCCTTTTGCAAACTCTCTTGCCTATTTATGTAGCAGAAACCAAAGGGCTCTCTGTATCTTTGTGAAATATTGGAACCCTACACTTCCCAGGCAGAAGGAGCTGCTGCTTATCCTAGGAAAGTCAGCGTGGTTCTTTGTCCCCCTTCTATAGAGGTAGGAGCTGGGCAGAGACCTGAGCTCGGCACTCACAGGGCCCAGGGCTGGCGCAGAGCTGTGGTTAGGTTCCGCTGTCCAGGGCCCTATGTATATCCAGGCTATACAGGAGGAGGCCATTGCCTAGAGGGAAACTAATAAGGCACCAGACCCTAAAGGAAGCAGCGTGGGATTTGTCACATCCCCACCAGGGTCACAAGTGCAAAAGGGAACACGCTGTGGCCTCGTGCCTGAGGTCACGGGAACTTAAGGTCGTCTATTAAGGAAGTAACATAGGGCTTGGAGTCAGGAAATAGGTTTTTGATTAAAATGGCAATAGAGTAGTACCACGCTTGAATGTGAGCTGTTCTTTGTAAGCTAAGCGTCTGGATAATTGAACCTGGCTCATTCACATACTCAAACTTCTTGTTTTAACCATGTTTTGTAGGGCAGTTTTTCTCTCTGTGGTGTTTTCTCCCACAACACATCTGACACCAAATGTGTGAGATTTTTCCACATCAACACCAGCTCTCTAACTCTTGGTCCCCCAACGTGGAGTCCTACAATTCAGTTCAGTTGTCACACTAACGACCCGGGCTTACTATCAGACCCCACAAGTGAAGCGCTCAGTCCCACAAGACCATCCCCCACTTGAGATGCCGGCCACAAGTACTGGATACCCAGGGTAGCCACACTTCTCTCTGACTTGGCTAAAACATCAGGGGTCCCCACTACTCCCCGCCACTTCAGGTTCAATAATTGGCTAGGGCAGCTCACAAAACTGAGGAAAACAATTGACTTATGATTACGAGTTTATGATTAAGGCTACATCTCAAGGAACAGCCAAATGGAAGAGATGCATAGGACAAGGTATGAGGGGGGTTGCACGGAGCTTCCATGCCCTGTCTGGGCACGCCACCCTCCCAGCACCAGGTTGTATTCACCAACCTGGAAGCTCTCTGAGCCCCGCCCATTGTTTAGGGGTTTTGATGGCAGTTTTATTACGAAGGCACAGTTGATTAAATCATAGGCCACTGGCGATTGACTCATAATCTCCAGCCCCTCTCTCCGCTCTGGAGTCCTGGAGGTGGAGCTGAAAGTACCAACTCTCTAATTATGCCATGGACCAGTTCCCATCCTGACAGGATGAGGGGATTCCCAGACACCAGTCATCTCATTAGCATACAAAAGACACTCTTACCACTCTGGAGATTCCCAGGGTTTTAGGAGCTGTGTGCCAGAAACCAGGGACCAAATATATATTCCGTATTAAGCCACGGTATAGAGAGTGGGTTGGTGGTATAGCAGAAGACTTTAGCTACATGAAAGCAGGCAGAACCATGACAGATGCCTGACAAGGACATAGGTAGCTCCCACAGGGCCGAGAGGGCTGGTGGATTTCACAACTGAAAGCCCTGGGCCTGGGACTGTGCTGGCACGTGGCAGGCGCTTGTTCAATATTTACTGATTATGTAATTAAGGGTTATTTGCTTCCACACAAAACCTTCCAACACGGCTAAAATTACTTAAAAATTTTGTTTTCCTCCTGTCATGTCTTGCTAGTGTCAAAGATGATTAGTATCTTTATGTCCCTTCTAATCTGTGGCAGAATGGGAAAGCTGATCACCGAGTATGTCAGAATTATTTTTAAACTAAGAGTCAATAGGCTTGAAATGAGGATGTAAGTCAAGTGCCTGAGTTTCTGCCTGTGAGCCCTATGACATATATATGATGCCTGTGTGTGCCTGTTTCAGAGGTGGGGGACCGGAAAAGCAGCAAAGTTAGAGCATGAGCTATCAGAGGTCTAGAAAGACAGGTCTGAGTTTAGATTCCAGGTCTGTAACCAGCTTAGCTAGTTTCTCAACCTCTTGGCCTCACTTCCCTCATCTCTGAAAGCAGATAATATCTACCTTGAGAGAATTAAAGAGAAAACGTACTCAAAGGAACCTACCTTTTCTGACGCTCAGCTGTGTTCAGGACAGTTGCGGTTGTGGGAGAAGTGACCTCCAGACAGCTCATGTGTATTATGTCTTATATTTAGAGAGCCTGTTATGTTTCATATCACTTATCCTTGTTTTATAATGGTCCCGTGGGGTTGGTGCAATGGGTTTCATGATCTGCAATTTGCAAACTAGAAAGCTGAAACAAAGAGAAGTTAAAAGCCCAAACTAGAAGCCAGGTCCCCTTCTCAGGCTTTCTCTGTGCCCTGCTCCTCCCATTGTCACTCACCTGACAGCCACAGGTAAGGTTAACCTTTTCATGTTCTTGATTTCTTTATGTGTCACCCCTGCTGTCCCAGGGTCATTAGGTAGTTCAGGAGATGTGAAAGCCCTTCGAAAAATTAAAAGCAGTACACGTGTGAATTCTGCCATTTCTCTGCGATATTTTAATCCCTTTCTAAAAACACTGCGTAGATGGGATACCTGACAACCCTCCTCCCTCCATCCTGACCCCTGCTAGAGAAAAAGCAACCGGGATCAGAGCAGCTTTTCCCAGACAGGAGGCGCCATCACCCCAGGTGCTGTTCAGCAGATATCAAGTAATGGGGTGAACTGCAGGTGCCAGGAGCTCAGCATCAGGCCTTAACCAGCAGGGCACCCAAAAAACCTTCCAGATAGAAAGCTCATAAACATGTGTTGCCACCTGCAAAAGCGAGTTCCTCGTCATGCTTGGGCTTTTCAGAATTAATGATTTTGAAGGTCCAGCTAGCCACCTCATGTAAGCACTTCAGGCCCGTCAGACAGAGAAACGGGCTCCCCACTCTCTTTGCCATTCCAGGGCCAAGGCTCCACAGAGGACAGCTGGCACTTGCCCGAAGGACCTTGGGTTGGGAAGGGTCAGGAAGGAGTGATGGTGGCTGGATGCCCAGTCTCTCAGTCTGTGTCCAGCTTGCTTAGGGCAGCTTTTCCACTTCCAGAGAGCAGGTTGTGATAAGAGCTAACAACGTGTGGGGTGCCGTCCTAAGTTCTTTATGCATTGTCATCCTTTAATCTTTCCAATAGTGCTATGAGGTGTTAGCTTGCTCTAGCTAGTGAATTCAGAGGTAGACTTCAAACCCAGGTGATCTGGCTTTAGAGACTATGTATTAACGACCATGCTATCTACTTGTCCAGGACAATGGACTTTAATTTACCAAGCCACATTTCCTTGGAAACATCCTTAGTAAGGACCAGCCAAGGGAGCTAGGAGCTCACTTTCCCTGTCTAGTCTAGTTTCCATGGTGAGGCCCTTCGCTCTCTGCCTTCCTGAGTGCTTCCCCTCTGGGGTGCATGGGAACCTTCTCAGGATCGGCCCCTCAAAATTCAACACTTCATATTCTATAGGGCTCTCTAGCCTCTGTCCTGCCCTCCTTCCTGGCAGGCATCTTTCAACCACAAATTTTCTCTTAAGAGCAGTGTCTCTTATACCCTAGACCCATGAGAAAGACTAAGAAACTAACATCCCGGGGGCCGCTCTAGCTTCCTCCTGGGAGGCACAGAGCATGAGGGAATATACCTAGTGACCCTGAGTAAGGACAACTATGACTGTCTTTCAAAACTTACCCTAAACCAGAGGGTGGAGCATGTTGGTTGAGATCCTTCATATTAGATTGGGTTGTTCGACTGGGAAGGATAGAGTTACTATTTTATGAAATGGAATCTGTGTCAGCTCAGGCTGCCATAACAAAATATCACAGACTGGGTGGCTTAAACAACAGAAATTTATTCTCACAGCTCTGGAGGCTGAGAAGTCCAAGATCAAGGTGCAAGCCAATTCAGTTTCTGGTGAGAGCTCTCTTCTTGCCTTCTCTTGCCGACAGCTGACTTTTCTGTGTCCTCACGCGGAAGAGAGAGAAAGAGCACAGTCTCTGGTGTCTCTTCTTATAAGGGCGCTAATCCCATCATGAGAGCCTCACCCTCATGACCTTATCTAACCCTGGTTATCTCCCAAAGGCCCCACTTCCTAATACCACCATATTAGGGGTTAGGACTTCAATATATAAATTTAAAGTAGATGCAAACATTTAGTCCAAACAAATGGGAAAGACTGAAGGGAAGAGAAGTTTAGGGGATAGGTGCAAGAACTTGGGTGATCTGATCTGGACATGGTGAGTTTGCACTGTTATCAAATGTTGCCCGTCGGGGGCAAAATTCCAGGAAGAAATGTTGAATGAGTTTTTATATATGAGTTTGATGTTCAAAGGAGAAGTCCAGTCTGGAGATAGAAATGGAATTGAAACTTAACCTCTCAAAGTGATAGTTTCCTCAACTATAAAATAGGTTCATAATACCCATCCCATAGGATTGTTATAAGGTTTGAATAAGAAAAATTAAATGCTTGGTGGTATTTTTATGCATACTAAAATTAGAGTGCTAATTCTTGAGAGTTTAATGGCTGAGATAAGCCTGGCTAAAAACATGACATGGACAGTTTGACTTTGGTACCTCGACCCTCCACATGTCCTGTCCTCTCCCACATCTCTTTCTCCCTAGACACGGCAGCATCCTCTTTCTTTCCCGTCTCCCACCCCCCATGTATGTCTGTTCTTTTCAAACACATCAAATCACAGTGTGGTGACTGATAGCAGCTTAAAATGTTATCTGCCTCAAGGGACTTTGCATGCTAAGAGACTGAATAGTCTTAAATTAAAAGAAGGAGAAGGAAAACGGGAGGGGGAGGAGGAGGAGCAGGAGGAGAAAGAGGAGGAGGAGGGAAAAGGGCCGTATTTTTTCAATTAGCAGAAAAAATATAGAATTTACTCAATTTTAAGTTTTCTTCCCATACTTTTCTTAAGTTTCCTTTCCATATCAATGTCTACATTAAGCTTTATATATTTATTTGGTATATATTAGTACATTTAGTATATTTAGATATTTAGATATACATATACATTATATATGTATATGTGTGTATACATATACATATATATGTGTATATATATATATATATACATATATATGAGAGAGAGAGAAAAAGAGGGAGAGAGCGTGAACCATCATATACTATGCATAAATATAAGTATAGAAATACTGTGCTAAAGAAAACAGACACTAATTGTGGATTTTGAGGCATCATATATCAGATGGTGAGATGATTGAGGCATCTTACACCTCTGAAATCCTGCCCCATTATAAATTGTCACCTCCTAACCTCTGTGTAATGCTGGTTCAACCAATAAGCAAATTAGTTGCTGAGCCTCAGCTCGGACAATCAGAGAGGCCAAGGACAGGTGGGGGAATGAGAAATGAAATAGGTGGTGTAATTTTCTAGGTATCCAGAACTAGACAGATCTTACTGGACAGATGTCAGGAAAGCTGGTGTAGGAGCATACCTGAGCCAGACCCAAGAACCCACGGGGAGAGGGGGAAAGAATGAGGTACTCTCAGCAAGGAGGATGGAACGCTAATAAATCCCCACTGAATTTGCAGCCATCAGGTAAATAAACCAGTGGGGTGAGAAATGATAGGCAAGCAGGAGCAGAACTCCAAAAGTAGGGGCAAAATTTCTGATAATTAATGGGTGTCACCCCTGACACAAATTGCTCTAGTTCGGACCTCCATGAAACCACACTTGGGCTGTTACAATGGTTTTCTAAAATCAACTCCCTGTCTCTTCTCCCAGATTATTATATCTTTCTCCTCTGGGCACCTGTATCACTCTACATTCTAAGGACATTCATCTTTCCAACTACATTATTAAGCAACTTTAAGGCGGTATCTTACTCCACACATCTGACGTACCCCAAGGCAAAGGGAGAACTAGGTAGGCAGTAATTGGAAACATAGGCAAGCTGGTTGGCATGAAGAAATCTGCCTATGGGAAGAAGGGCCCATGCCACTAGGCTGGGCTCAGGGTTAGGTCTCATCCCCTCAAAAGCAATCCCATTAAAAAAACACAGAACCTCCATCAAAGAAAATTAGACAGTTACTGAATTGAAACTAAAGATGAGCTTGTCTGCAAATTAGATGTTGCAGAAGAAAAAATCCATGAACTTGAAGTAGATCAATAGAAATTATATAAACACACATAAAGAGAGAAAAGAAGGATATAGGGGACAGGACAGAGTATAAAATGGTTTAATATACATATAGTTGGGGTCCCAAAAAGAGAAAAAAAGGAGAACAGGCAGATGAATTATTTGAAGAGACAATGGCCAAGAAAGCCAAAAAACCATACATCCAAGAAGCTCGGAGAGCCATAATCAGAATTTTAAAAAATAAAACTTAGACATATCATGGTAGAACTGTTGAAAACCAAAAATGAAAGAGAAAGTCTGAAGACAACCAAAGGAAAAAAAATGCAAGCATTCTCCTCACCAAACTATTTCTAAATAGTCATGAAGAAAATACCTTCTCAGGGCACAGAGATAGGCAATATACGAGTGGGCCAAATGTGTTAAACTACCCAAACATTTCTATAGTTCTCCAGCTATTTAGATTCTTTCTTTTATATTATATCAAGGAATTTCTGTCACCTGTTTCATTTAGTAGAGGAGAGTGTTGAGTTCAGATGTCATCAGATAACCCACTGAGCAAACAGAACCACACCCAGATGGTCTAGCTTGCACTTGGGATCTAGAATCCATTTTGATCAATTGGACCCAATCTAAGATTATCTTCTTTCCTCTATGATCTATTATAGCACCTTACTCTATATTCCCACATACATTTCTCAGATTTCTGCCCATAAATATAAGAAAATAAATTGCAGTTACTTTGGTGTGGAAGCCCACTGTTTCAGGATCAGATTTTGTACTTGTCTCCATGGGGCATGCTGAAATTTGACTCTAGAATAGGCCAAGCGCAATGAGGGGTAGGCAATGTGGGCATCAAGAGCAGGAGGTACTTTCTTGCAAGGCAAGATCAGCCTTACCAGACAGAGAGAAGGGGCAGCTTCTGCTGGAAAGGGAGGCTCAGTAGGGTCTGAGTTTCAACCATTAGAATCATGCATCCCAATTCACAGGGTCCTAATCTTTCCCAGTTAATGTTCTTTCCCATAAGAGGCCTGAGAAATCTGTAAACTTAATTTAGGTCATAATTCAGCAACCTGCAGAATCAGGTTTCATTTCTGATTTCAGTTTTATTGCCCCTGAAGCTATAGTCTACTCGAAGATATCCACAGCTCACTGATATACCATTCTGTTCTTTTTCTCCCCAGAGGTTTTCTTCAGGATAGTCATGTTCCCTGGTTTTCTGATTGTGCCTTGAATCAAGAATTTAAACCCCAAGTTTGTAATGTTTTTCTTTAATCTTTTCACTTCAGGCAGAAGAAGCCATCCTATTCCACTGTCTTTGCATTCACCAGCCCAACATAATCAGCTATCATGCAACTCTGTCAATCCAACGCTTATCTTTAATAGGCACTTCATTCTAGTCTGGGCTACCGCTGTCAGATTTTATAACGTAACCTGTTCCCCCATCTTCATCACTGATTTTAAGCAATTTGATGTGATGTGCTTTGGTGTCATTTTCTTCATGTTTCTTTCGCTTGGTACTTTTCTTGTTGGGCTTCTTGGATCTGTGGGTTTATAGCTTACGTCAAATTTGGACATTTTTCAACCGTTATTTCTTCTAATATATTATCTGCCTCCCCCTTTCTGGGACTCCAATAACATCTATATTTAGCTACTTGAAGATATAAGAGACTTGAGTGTTCTTAGATTTTGGTTTCCTTGGGTGGGGGTGTCCTGGGATCGGCCCACTGATGTGTCATTCTGGGTGTTTCCCTGTCTTTTTTCTCTCTGTGTTTTATTTTAGATAGTGTCTATTGCTGTGTCTTCAAGTTCACTAATATGTTATTCTGTGTGGCTAATCTGTTAATCCCAGCCAGTGTATTTTTCATCTCAGGCATTTAATTTTGGGAGGAGCTCTTCAAATTCACTTTGGAGTTTCAAAGTATATGTTCTATCGCTCTTGGGATATTTAAGCATCTCTACCTTCTTGAATATATGAATTATAGTTATAATTACTGTTTTAATGTCTTTTTCTACTACATACTTGCATCATCTGTGTGATTTCTGGATCTGTTTCTACTGATTGATTTTTGTCTTCATTATGGTTTCTATTTCTTTGCTTCTTTGCATACCTGGTAATTTTTTTAGGTGCCAGACATTGTGAATTTTTACTGTGTCGGGTGTGAGATATTTTTATATTCTTGAGCTTGGTTCTGGGATGTAGTTAGGTTCGTTAAAAACGGTCTGATCCTTTCGAAGCTTGCTTCTAAACTTTGTTAGGTGGGACCAAAGTGGCCTTTTTCTAAGGTTACTTTTGCTCCACTGCTGAATACAGCCATCCATCAGTATCTGCAGGGGATTGGTTCCAGGACCCCCCCCACCCCAAAGGACACCAAAATCTGAGAGTCAAGTCTCTTATATAAAATGGTTTAATATTTTCATATAACCTATGCACATCCTCCCATATACTTGAAATCATCTCTAGGTTATTTATAATATGTAATGCAATGTAAATGCTATATAAATAGTTGTTATTCTGTATTGTTCAGAGAATAATGACAAGAAAAAAGGTTTGTACATGTTCAGTACAGATACAACCATTGTAGACCAAACTGCATAGTACACGTCAGCAACAACATAATTTATTTTCTCTCAAACATTTTCAATACCCAGTTGGTTGAGTCCTTGGACATGGAACTCGCTGATACGGAGGGATGACTGTATTCTACACGCTGCCCCATGAATTAGGAGGTGTTTTTGTTTGTTTGTGTGTTTGTTTACTATGGCTGATGGGAACACAACCTGCTCTTAGCTCTGTGTGAGCCTTGAAGACGTTTCCCTGTGTTCCTTTCAGAAGTTCTTTTGAAAGGAACAGAGGGAACTATCTGGACTCAGATAATTTCCTCATAGGCACGTGCTGATCAGTCCTCAACTGATGACTCAAGAAGGGCCCTCAGCAGTTTCCAGAGGTCTCTCTCTGCACAGCTCTCTCTCTCTCTCTCTGCCCTGTGAACTCTGGACCCCTTGATCCCCTTGGATCTCCGGCTAGACCTCAGCGAAGAATGACTGTCACGCCCCATCCGGGTTCCCTCGCTCTGCACTCTGTCCAGGCAGAAGCTGTGGTAATTGTAAGAGTCTCCACATTTTCTCCCTTCTCTTGCTGGTCAATGTCCTGCACTGCCTGCTGTTCAAAGTCTGAAAACCATTATTTCCCCTATTTGTTCAGTTTTTAAGTTGTCTCAGGTGGTGGGGTAAATCTGGTCCCTGTTACTGCATCTTGGCTGGAAGAAGAAGACTTTTACCTGTCTTCAAACTGGACCAGGCAGATAACCCACCCCAAATATGAGCGTCTACTGCCTGTAAACTCTTCTAATTTCAAAACACTGTGTCAGTCAGTGTTTAGTCGCAAAAAAACGGAAATCATACTCTAGCTATTTTAAGCAGAAAATTACTGCGTACAGAAAATTGGGTGCTTACAAAATTGTTAGATGGGCTGAGGAACAGTCTCTAGCTTCAACCTCTAGGAATGACTCCACTGGGAATAAAACCACCAAACTGTCCTACAAGAGGAGCTGATTTTCTGCCCATGAGGAAGCCGGGGAACAAGAAACTGTCCCTGGAACCATTGACTTCCAAAACACACCACAGCCACTACATCCAGGGATAAGGCAGCTGCCACCACCTCTCAAGAGCTTCCTGGTTCCCATGAAGTCAGTGGCTAGATGAAAACAGTGATTCTGGATTTATCTATTGCTGCATCTCTCTCCCAACTCCCATGAAACTGCCACCCAACACGAGTTTTGCTGCAGAGAAACCCAACCATCGCTATAGCTGCATCAGCTCAGGAAGTAGGAGGTGGGCTCTGCCTCACCTTGTTGAGTGAGTGCCATCTCATTGGTGAAATCAAATTTGCATCCATCCAGAACCCTAACTGCAAGGGAGTCTGGGAAATGTAGTTTTTAGCTTCCAGCCTCTTCAGTTCAGGATGGTACCCTTACAGGAGATTGAAGAGGATTCCTAGTGACAATCACCATGTAGTAAAGAGACTGATTCAGGAATGGGATGCATGTGGGAGGTTGGACCAACATGCACAAAACCATGATTTACTGGGACAAAGCTGGATTCCATTTTTTTTTTTTTTTAACCTTGTATCCATTAATAGTTTCCTTGTATGGAGTTAATAATCTGATACATCCTCACTGTGGTGGTGAGGAAGTAGGAGTAGGACTCCTGGCTAGAGAGAGTAGGAGTCTCCATGAATGTGAGGAGATGACATATAGAGGAGCCTGTGGGCCCTGGGCCTTCACCATGGGGTGGTTCCCAAGTCCTCAGCTGGCAATAGCACAGACAGGGGCTACCGTATACAGCCACATCCATCAGCAAAAGGAATTAGGGTGACAGTTTTATTGATAATTTCTTTGTCTCATTTCCAAGCAGTGACATTGGGAGTCAGCAACCTGATATAAATACTGTACCAAGCTTGACTAAATAGGGCTTGGAAAGGAAGAAAAGCAACCCCTGAGGCAGGAGGAACATACAGCAGGTGTTTTATTGCTGATATGCTCAGTTGTACAGAGGTTCTTGAGTAGTTTGAAGACTCAGGATAGGCTTTGGGGAAGCCACAAACCCTCAAAATTATTTGTAAATTGACTTCTCTAAAGTGTATTCTGCAGTCCATACCTGATTTTTTAAATTCTCTTTAGGGCTCTATGATTTTTCAAAAGCTAAGAATCCCTGAGGAGATCACCATTTAGAATTCTTTCTCTATTTCTCATTTTCTTTTCTTTTGCCTTTGCAAAGCATATTCTCCCAGTGGTTTGTTTGTTTGTTTGTTTGTTTGTATTTGTTTTAAATTTTATTGGGTAACAGTGCGTTTTTCCCAGGACCCATCAGCTCCAAGTCAAGTCATTGTCCTTCAATCTAGTTGTGGAGGGCGCAGCTCAGCTCCAAGTCCAGTCACCGTTTTCAATCTAGTTGCAGGGGGCGCAGCCCACCATCCCACATGGGAATCGAACTGGCAACCTTGTTGTTAAGAGCACACGCTCTAACCAACTGAGCCATCTGGCTGCCCCTGTCACAGTGGTTTTTGAAACTATCATTTTTATTAATGTCACAATGGTGTATTATCATGCCCATTTTCAAGCTATGAAAAGCAAAGCTCAAGAAATTTGAATTTGTTCTAATTCCAAATTAAATTGGCACTTGAGCCATCACTTAACCCGGAATTTTCTGGGTTCCTCAGCCTTCACTTAATCCGCCGAATCATGCTACCTATCAGCGTGCAATCTCTAATTTGATCGCTGCCTGTCAAGACTAATTTTAGAAGTGGAACACAGGCTTCCTCTTCCAATTCTGCTTGCCGCAAATCAGGGAACACAGAAGGGACACCTTTATGTGTCAAGGTCATACAAAGGAAGGAAAGACTAGAATGATTAGCCTGAGTCAAGGAAGTCTTCTTGGTAGAAATGATGAGCCTTTAAGCCACTTGATGTGTACTTGGTACTGTCATGAAACAGAAAGAGCAGAATGTTCAAGGTGAAGATGTGGAGCAGAGCTCAGAGGCTGAAGAGACAGAAGGAAACTAACGTTACTTGAGCCACATACTCTACACCTGAATCTCATGTAATCGTCACAGTCTTAGGAGGCTGACATATTATCTCCAGTTCATTTATCAGGAAAATGAGGTTCAGAGTAGTAAGTAGCTTGTCCAAGATGATACATTTGTGGATCATGATTAAAAACAAACAAAAAAACCTGCCTGAAATGGAGGGGAAAAAACATACAAAGCCAGAAATGTAATCCATGGAATGTAAACCTGTTTCCACATACCTATTTTATTCTTGTTTATGTTCTTGTCACTCTTTGGCAAAAATGTTACCTCCCAAATTTTGAAATTTAAGATTGATATTTTGTTGCTATAGTCATAATGATCTTAAAGACAATGTGAAAAAAATCTGCATTAAAATATAACCTAGGACCCTTACCTCATGTCATATATAAAAATTAACTCAAAATGGATCAGAGACCTAAACATAAAAGCTAAAACTACAAAACTGAAGAAAACATATGGGAAACACTTCATGACATTGGATTTGGCAATGATGTCTTGTATATGACACCAATAGCACAGGCAACAAAAGAAAAAAATAGATAGACTATATCAAAATGTTTAAATTGCGTCAAACAATACAATCAACAGGGTAAAAAGACAACCTGTAGAATGAGAAAATATTTTCAATCATATATCTGATAAGAATTTAATATTCAGAATATATAAAGAATTCCTACAACTCAACAACAACAAAAAACACAATTTAAACAAATGGATAAAGGACTTGAATAGACATTTCTCCAAGGATATACAAATGGTCAACAAGCACATGAAAAGATGTTCAATATCACTAATCATTAGGTAAAAGCAAATCAAAACCACAATGAGATATCACCACATACCCATTAGGGGGCAACTATAGAAGAAGGAGGAGGGGAAGGGAGAGGGGGAGGAAGAGAAGGAGGAAGAGGAGAAGGAGAAGAGGAAGAAGAAGAGGAAGAAGAACAAAAGTGTTGGCAAAGATGTAGAGAAATTGGAACTTTTGAGCACTGTTGGTGGGCATGAGAAATGGTGCAGCCACTATGGAAAACAGCATGGTGGTTCCTCAAAAAATTAAACATAGAGATACCATATGATCTAGCAATTCCACTTCTGGGTATATATCCAAAATAATTGAAAGCAGGGTATTGAAGAGATATTTGTTCACCCATGTGAGCAGTATTATTCACTATAGCCAAAAGGTAGAAATGACCCAAGTATCTATCTATCTATCTATCTATCTATCTATCTATCTATCTATCTATCTATCTATAATGGAATATTATTCAGCCTTAAAAAGGAAGGAAAGTCTGATACATGCTACAACATGGATGAACCTTGAGAACATTATCCTAAGTGAAATAAGCCAGTCACAAAAAGACAAATACTGTATAATTCCACTTATATAAGGTACCTAGAGTAGTCAGATTCACAGAGACAGAAAATAGAATGGTGGTTTCCAGGAGCTAGGTGATGGGAGAACTCATTGTTTAAAGAGCATGGTGTTTCAGTTTTGCAAAATGACAAGAGTTCTGGAAACTGGTTGCACAACAATGTGAATGTACCAACACTACTGAATTGTACACTTAAAAATGGTTAGGATGGTACATTTTATGACAGATGATTTTACTACAATTTAAAAACCCATAACCTATACATGTCACTTAAAAATAATTCATAAAAGATGTTACTCAGAAAATTATTTCAAATATTTTGTCACGAAATAGGCTGACTACTAAATTTTCATTTCTCATAAGTTGGTTTAATTAAGTATGATTCTTAGTCCCTCTACTTTCTCTTTTCTTGGTTTCTTAACATATGAAAGAGGCTGTGATGTATGGTGGAAAGATGGTGGATCAGAGTCAAAAGACCCAGTTATAATACTAGCCTCCCTCTCCTCAGATGTGTGAGACAGGTCCCCCTGACTGAACTTTACTAAAGGACCTTAGTTATCTCTCTGAGACTGCTCTCTAAATACCTCTAACATTTGCTTTTGTAACTCTGAACTCGACATAAGGAACATCCCACCCTACACTAGGGCAATGCCACACCTAACCATGTTATCATCCCCACACCCAGACTCACTGTCCCCCTAACAGCTTTGGGTGGTAAATGATTTGTGACAGACCAAGAGGCCAAAATGGGCACGTCATGCATTTATCACCTGGGTTTCATTAGAGGGAGGTAAAGATGTGTGAGAAAGCAGATGGGGTGTCATGGAAAGCAGGAGAAGCCAGGCTCCATTCCTCTCACCCAGCTTTCCTCTTTGGTTCTTTTCTACTTTATGATCTAGTATGGGCCACTTATACTTTGTCTCAGCTGCCTCACAAGTATTCATTCATTCATTTATTTGGCAAATGCACACGGAATAAATCCAAAAGGGAGCTGACCCTTTTTGGATTTCTGGTTGTGTCAAGCTCTCTCTATCTGTTATCCCACTAAATAAGATGGGTAGATTTTGAGGGAAGAACTTTATTCCCCAGTCACCAGCGAGGAGGCTGGAGGTCAAAGAGGTAGAGTAACTTACCTAAGATGAAGCATGCTTGTCAGCAAGTGGAATCGTAATTCAAACCTATATTCTCTTAATTCCAAACTGCGCCCTTTCCACCGCACAGCACTGCTTCCTGTCGCCTGCCAGGCAGTCTCCAAACATGAGTGGTCTCTAGGCAATCACCATCCAGTGGATGGTGCACTGTGAGGTGTGAGTGGAACCAAAGAGGTGTGCCCACAGTGTGCGGAAGTACAAAGGAGGGAAGCAGGGCGTTGGAAAGAGAGAGCCTAATGATACCTTCCCTGTGTGAACATTGGGTTTGGTTTTTGTCTTCTTTTAACCCATCTGTGAGACTTATGACTCTTTCTCAAGGATGCTCATGGTCTGGAATATTGCTACCCAAAGAGTGGCCCGTGCACGAGCAGCATCGGCACCCCTGGGAGCTTATGAGAAAGGCACGGTCTCAGGCTTCACCAGACCTGTGGAATCAGTATCTACGTGTTAGCAAACTTCCCGGGCTCTAGAGAGCTCCTGGCTGCAGCTTCTCTGCTGGATGTTCTCTCACCCTTCACCCGTTAGCCCCTGGATGCTCTAGAGCACAATCATTGCTGGGTACCCAGGCCAGCAGCTACCTCTTCTCCATCATCATGTACTTCCAGGGCCTTCTGGCTCCCTGCCTGCTGATGGTGTGTGCCAGCTTCCCTCCTCCCGAGGGGCGTGAGGTCTTCAGGTAACATCTGGTAGTGCTCACGGCTGGCTCAGAGACCTCAATATTGCTTGGCTCAACCAAAAATAAATTGGAAAAGAAAATTGAACATTGCATCAATTTGGAGCAAGTTTATAAATTCTGCAGCTAAGCAATACCAATAGAAAATGATAGATCACTGCGGAGCAGGGCGTCCCTGCAGTGATGTATAGTCACATTAGCTGAAATACCGTATTACATGATTCTGCTTTATTACCAGTGTTGGTGGCAGACAGAAAAACAGATTACACTTGAGTTCAAATCGATAGGAACTTTATTTACTGGCCTTTTAAAAACATATTTCTGCACTTTATAAAAACATACGGTAGATGCTATTGATAGGGCTTGTCTGCTTGTTAAAAAGCAATTTGCCCAAAACGAGGCTTTTAAGCTGTAATTTACGGCATTACCTTTTACCTCCTTTTTTCCAGGTTCTGTTCGCCTAGCTGTGCTTTGACGACTTCCTTAGATTTCTCTTGCCTTTAATTTTCTCTCCCACTTATCATCTCCCTGAACTCTGAGCTCCCCAGGGCCTTAGAGCAGGAAGTAGGAAGGAGGAGCATCTTCTCTCAATGGAGGCTGGCGTGTCTCCCCAAAGCCCACCCTTTTATCCTCAGCCCCTTTCTGTTCTGGTTTTGCAGGGGGCTCCTGTGGGTTCAGGTGGCTCAGATGCTCCCTTCTGCCGTTTCTCCCTGCCGTGGATCTCTTTTGCTCTCCCTCCACCCACTGAGGGAGGCACTTCTCTCCTCCAAGTCCTGATTTCAACCATCCTGTGAGGCAGGAATACTACCCCCACTTTATAGCTGTGCAAACTCAGGCTCAAAGAGGTCAAACCCAGATCTTCTGACTGGGTTTGTCAAATCAAGTCAAATCAAGTGATTTTTGAGACTGGAAGTTGTGTGGGGCAGTAAGTGGTTGCTGTGGGAATACCGAAGGCTAACTCAAGAGCTGGGCTGTGCAGGAGACGGTGATCCAGTTGGGAAGACAAAGCAAAGGAACTTTTCAATGACCTATGGGAGGCACTTATCAATGGTGAAATTGCAGAGTAACTGACACTGGTGGGAGGCTGAGGAAGAGCACTGCAGGTGGGCAGAAGTCAGGGAAGCTTCCTGGAGCAGTGCTCTTGGCCCTGAGGGATGGCTGGGGTCGGCCCAGGTCAGCCAGGAGAGGGGACAGTCCTCCTGGCAGGGTGAAGGGATATATGCCATCAAGGCTGAGCCCCACACATTCCTGACAGGGAGAATGGTAGGTGGGGCTGTGTGCTGGAGGGAAGTGAGAAATTAGCCAGCCGGGCACGAAGGGCGTGGTGGTGGAGGTCTCTGACACCTGGCAGAGAGTTGAGAGTAGATGGGAATAGCATGGACATCATGGTTTAGAAAGATGTATTCCTGATTGGAAGTATGGAGGTGCAGAGAAAGTGGCTGCCGCTGTGCCAGAGACCCTATGCAAGCCAGCATGGCCCCGGTGGGGAGGGCTCCCAGGGGGCCGGCTGGAGTGGGGCAGCCCTGGGCAGCCGCCTCTGTTGCAAGCCCCAGCCTCAGAGCAGGGGGCCAAGCCTGTCAGTTCTTCATAGCTCGTCCTGTTAGAAGTGCTGGTTGAAGACATACTACGTGAGAAAGACAAGTAAATGTAAACAAGTAGAAAGCAATTAAGCTCAGAGCACTAACTCTCTTTTTATTGTTGTCATTGTCCCTACTGCATTTGTTGTGTACAAAGGTCATAGTGAAAAGTTCATCTCACACTCGTTTCACCTCTGAAGCAACCACTGTTAGCAGTCTGTGTGTGTGTGCGTCCTCCCGAGATATTTTAGAGTTTTCTTTTAAAGAAAATGAGACATAAAGTGTTTTAGTCAGAGAACATCATAAAACTTCATTTTGTAAAATATTATAAAAATATATTAGAAGTTTTCTTATGGCCCAGCAACTTGGGAGGACTAAAACCATAAAGAAATACAAGTCACAAGAAGTAAAATGAGGAAAGATGAGTCACAGACTGACAATCTCCTTTCCAACTTTGCTCTCCTTGACTTGAGCTGCACCCGCTTTGGGGGCATCCCTGCCCCTCCACCCCCTCTACTGGTCCCACAAGACCGCTGCTGCTGCAGCTGACAGCTCTGCTAATGGCACCCTTCACCTCTGACCTCTGTGTGTGCTTGAGGGGATCCCATCTGCTTCTGTGTGACCAGTGCTGTGGCTGAGGCCCTGAGCACTCCCTCCCCCAGGGTCTCAGCCAGGTGGCCCCCCATCTCAGATGCTGTCACCTTCCCTGTTGCTGCCAGGTGAGGAACTGGGTATTTGGGCCACTACACAGAGTGGCCAGTGGCCCCACCCACTGCTCTGGGGCCGGCAGGCTGGTTGGGGGCTGTAGCCTTACCACAGGGCTGCCAAATGGCAGGGCCCTGCATGGCTCGGGATACAAAGGGCTCCTGCCTCTCTCTGGCCCTGCGACTTGGCCTTGACCTGAAATCCCAGACTTCAGAAGCGCTGAATGCTTTGTACACATGATTCCTTTTAACCCTTACCGCTCCATAAAGCAGGCATTATTTCCAGCTGCATTTTAAAGAGGAGAAGAAATTTTAAGAAACATTCAAGGTCCCCCATCTGACCCATCAGGGTGATCAGATGCTACGAAACCGAGGGTCAGATTCAAATAGCTACAGGCTGCGTTAAGGGGCTTCCTGATAACCAGCCTGGATTTAGGAGTGTCTTCCGTAGTCCAGAAATGTGGCAACGTGCAGGCAGGAAAGGGGGAACTGTAGCCAGATTGTTAACCAGGAACCCCTGAGGAGTCACACCCTGGCAGCCGGGCGCCGAGTTGAAGCCCACTGAGGGTGGCTGCTGCTGGTCATCTCTGTCTGGTCTACCTGTAAAGTGCAGCAGTACACAGTGTGGGCACCTGACCAAGGGCTAATCAGCAGAGTGTTTGTCTAGTAAGGGTTTTATTATTGAAGAAATTATTGATAAATGCATGAGTGGGCGAGTGAGTGAGTGAGTGAGTGAGTTGACAAATAAATATAACTGCCCTCCTTGACCTGTAATTCCATGTGAATGATGCTCAAAGACAACAGGAGAGAAGCGAGGCTGACTCCTAAGGCGGGATGGATGGATCAAGTCTTTACACGGTATGTGTCTAGGAAGTCATGAGGCAGATTTCTGGAGGGACCTATAAGCGGACAACAGAGGCGATTTCTAGACACCGGTGCCCCTGTGCCTGGGACTCAGGCTGGCTTCCCCAGAGGACCCCGGTGAACACCACTGAGGAGTGTTCATTTGGATGCATGAGTCCCGGCTTCATTCAGAAACTCACTGGCGGCCTTTGCCAGAGTAGCTTCAATAGCAGCAATATGGCAGAGGCCATAAACTGGAGCTAATGCCTGTGGGTGGCCCTTCTATGTCCTTCTAACCCGGGCATCTTGAGAACACTTTTTTTTTTTACCCTGAATGACATTAGAGAGTTCACTCAGCTCCTTTGCTTCATCAAAAAAGCAAGTGTCAGCTTCCTGGAAGAATAGAGAGGGATCACAGTTGTGTTGTGTTCTTGGGGCTGGTGGGGAGGGGGTGGACAAATGGGGACTGGCAGCTGGCATAACTGAGCTAAGTGCTCAGCTCATGGAAAAGACCAGCGCAGTCCCCATTTTGTGTTTGATCTCAGAGGAAAAGGGAGGATACTGGAGTCAGCAAGACCTGGGTGGGAATTCTGGTTCAGCCCTGTCTTATCTGTGTGGTGACCTGAGCAAGACACCTAAATTCACTAAGCCTCAATTTTCTTGTCTGTAAAAGTGAGAAAGAAGAGAAATGGCCTTATGGGATTGTTGAAAAGATTAAATTAGATGACTCATGTAAAGTACTCAGCATTCATAAACTCTTGATCAGTAAAAGCTATCTTGTTGACTAACATCGAGCAAGAATGGTACACACTCCTAGGGCCAGGTAGTATCTGCTTTCACTATTATCTCAATCTTGAATTCACCACTATATGCAAAGAGATATAATATTCTATTCTCACTTCCAAGAGTGTATACTTCATTTGGGAGAGTGCATTGGACTCTGTTAGATGTAACCTAACAGTAAATTTCTAACAGTAAATGCCATTGTGACTCCGGAGACAGTAGCACTGCAGGGTGGGGGCTTCCTGGAAAAAGTAAGCCCAGCTACACCTTGAAGGGTAGATAGGACTTCCATGAGCAGAGAGAAAAGAGAAAAAGGGGAAGGCTTTTCAGGCAGGACAGGGGAATAGGATGAGCCAAAACATGGAGGCACAAATTCACATTGGAGGGTACAGCAAAATTAAAGAGAGGACACTGGGTAAATATGGCAGTGGTATGAGATTGAACTGGCCATGTGAAGGCGGGGGGCAAATGAGAAACATGCTCAGAGGAGAAAAAAGGAAGTCAGAAGTCACCCGGAGCTTGGGGGGACGTCCAAGCCAAGAGGATGGAATGCATGCTGACCTCCTCCCTTTTCCCTCTTCGGGCATCCTCAATTGTCCTGAATTTAGTGAATCTTATCAACTGGCTCTTCTCTGATTAACCTCCCTCCTGGAGCCTTCGTCATGATCTGTACTTTCTTTTACCTAATAGCCAGTGTGCTCCCCCGTCCCACTGGGATCGGAGAATGTGCGTCCTGACATTATAATAGGCTCAGGAGAGAAGGAAATGCTATCATTCGTGGTGGTGACAGCGGGCTCCAAGCCCTGCCAGGTAGCTTTAGCAACTTTCTAGTCTTCCTTGTCTTATTAATTAGGAGGAGAGCCTATCTCACAGATTTGGGCTATGAGTCTCCGATAGCAGCTCTTCAACCTTCATAACTGCTTCTAACTAGGTGGTAGAACCAAGGTGCATTTCACCGTCAGTGTAAGGAGGCCCTGGCATTTGAAATCTGCGTGTGAGCCCTCTCGGCAGTGTGGGAGCAAGAGGGCTGCCAGTGATGGGAAACAGAGGGACAGTTTCTACATGCCTTTTTAACTGCCTCCACCCTTACCAACTCCTCAGCCCTTGAGCCGAGATATGTCCACTCAATCCCTATCCCCAGCTCCCTTCTCAGAACCAAGGACATGTGCCCAGGCATCGGGGAGCCCTTTGCACTTCAACACAAGTATTTGTGAACACCAGAGCTGAGAACTGGTGAAATCAGCTAATGGTGGAGTGTTCCCCTCCTCTTTCTGTATTCCCCATAAATAGTATACAGTAATCAGAGTTTAAGCTGCCTGAGATGAAATAATTGCTTAACAATCATATAAGACGAAATGATTCAACAAATGACAATGAGGCTCCGTGATATACACAGAACAGATGCATTCAGTGTACCATATTATAATGTGCTAATACAAGATTGACAGCACAATAATAGGAGTGAGCAGCAATTCAGCCTATAATTCCAAACCAAATGTGAGGCTGTCCACAGAACTCAAATCCTAGCAGGCTGCAAAATTAGAGGTAACACCGTGCAAGGTTCAAGACGACTCATTAGCAAGTTGGCAGAGTGTTTCAGGAGCAAATTTGTCTGTCGAAGGAACTAATTTTGTGCCATCTTCAGCTCAACATTTTTTTTTTTAAAGTGTGCAGCTCAACCTTCCCTGGAGAGGAAGGCAGGGGTGGGAGTTTGAGATCTGGTCATAGTCCCTTGGGACATCGTGTGGTCACTGGTGTCAGCTTTTGAGTGGTCAGTGTTGGGCGAGTGATCTGTGTGTGTTAAGGGGTGTGTCACGGAACAGACTGTGGTGACGGTGAAAAACTATTCAAGACAAATCTCAACGTGAAAGAGTGAAGAATCTCCCCTCTGGCTCTTAGGGCTGTTCCCACATCAGAAAGAGTTTGAATCAAGGTTATAATTAAGGGTGCGATAAAGATCATTCCAGGGCCTGAATTTCTGAACCTCTAAATGTGCGTCATAATCCCTACTTTGTACAGGTGCTCCCATTATTTTAAGGGTGCCTGAGATTCGTTGGAATCAGGTCTGATAAGACACACAGACATGAAAATGACTGTCATGAAGGAAGAAGTTTATACTCACAGGTCCATAGAAAGAGTAAGCACAAAGCCTCCCCATGCCCACACAGGGAAGCACCAGGGTTAGTCAGGAGGCAGAGGGAGCAAGGGGAAAACAGGGCAAGAGTCTTCATTGTGGTTTCCTTAGGAAAGAATGAGCAAGGCAGGGTGGATAGGCTGAGGATTGGATGGTTTGAATAATTTCAGTAGGCTTTGGGTCATAGGGGCTTCCCCTAGCTGTCTGGTACCTGATCCTGGGGTGGTTAGGGCAGGTGATAGTAGCCGAGAGTGTGAGAGCTGGATAAAGGAGATGCTTGAGTGGTAAGGCCTCTGGATTGGTTGGTTTACTTAGGAAGGATATGCTGTGCTTGCAGGAATTAACTAGCCCTGAAAGGGACAGACCCTAGTGTCAGTGAGACCCCAAGATGTCAAAGTATACAAAATACAAAATAAAAAGACATGATTAACACACTTTCCTAGTCCTACACCATCAGCTGCCTTCGCTTTCCTGCCAGTTGGAGCATCCCCAGTCCAGAACCCCGATGAAAACAGGGCATGGTGACATCACCATCTGCACACATGATGAAAAGCTACCCCAATCCTGAATCTGTGGGGTCAGGAAGGGAAGACTTCTATCACACTTCAACCAGCAGAGCTGTGGCAAAGCTTTTCCCCATCTCTTTTCCTCAGGGCTGCCTGGGTGTGGACAGCAGCAGCCATGTCCCTGAGGCTGTCTTGGAGTGTGACTCAGAAATCCTACGCCTCTCAATTCCACCACTAACAGGCCACGTGACCGTGGCAAGGCTGCTTCACATTTTTGGGTTTCAGTTTCTTCTCTTTCAAAGAAATAAGATTGATCCCAGTTCTAAATGCTTTGTTTCTCTGAAAAATTAGGGAAAAGGATGGGGAGAGAAGCCGTAGAAAAGCTAAGGAGATTTGGGGGGGAGGTCTCTAATCCTCACATAAAACCAGTGATGGCCACAAAACAAGAAAAGCCACCCATGTCCCCTCAACCCGTCTCTTGGGTCCATCCTGTGGAGCTGAGACCTTCCCAGTGGTGGTGATGATGATGGTGGTGGTGGTGGTGGTGATGGTGGTGGTGGTGGTGATGGTGGTGGTGGTGGTGGTGATGGTGGTGGTGGTGGTGATGGTGGTGGTGGTGATGGTGGTGGTGGTGGTGATGGTGGTGGTGGTGATGGTGGTGGTGGTGGTGATGGTGGTGGTGGTGGTGGTGATGGTGGTGGTGGTGGTGGTGATGGTGGTGGTGATGATGGTGGTGGTGGTGGTGACGGTGGTGGTGGTGATAGTGGTGGTGGTGGTGGTGGAGGTGATGATCAGAATAACAGGAATTCAGCACCAGGGGGTGGCCAGGCTTTTACATATATTGCCTTGCTTAATTCTTACAACAACTCTAGATGGAGCAGCCACTCTTAGCACCATTTTATAGCAGATCCAGGTCTGAAGCCCAAAGACTCATCCTTACTCGTTATGCTCTGCTGCCTCCTCTGTCACGGGCAGGATTGCCAAAAACCGATTTGATGGACTTTATCCCAAGGAGCAATAGATATTAATTCCAGGATGGGTAACCCCAAAGAGGGAGAATGAACTCATGAGGAGAACTCTAGAACTTAGGGGTTTCACTATTCCTTCTTTTAACAAATATTTTGTGACCTTTAGATGCCTGGCATGGCTCTGGGCACTGAGGATGCACAACCTTGAATGAGACAATCAAAGCCCCTGCACTCAGAGTGCTGAGCCAGGTGGAGGGGGACAGACAGGAGAACAGTGAATGAGTAATTGCAATAGCTCTATGAGCGCCAGTCTAATGGGCTGGGGCCGTCCCTGTGTCAGGGTCTGCAGGTTGGAAAACTCTGGACACCGGAGAAGTCCTCCCTCCGTCAGAGGCCAGAGGGCTGCCACAGCCCTTGGTGACCAGGTCGGCCTCCCTCAGAACGCAGGGGGCCACCAACAGGGTCTAAACAGGTAAACCAAAAACCACCGTTAGTACTGAAAACAGAGGGGATTTAACGCAAGGAGTTGGTTATGCAGGTGATAGGAGGTCTGAAAAGCCAGAGAAAAGACGGGAGGCAACCCCCAAATTAGCAACAGGAGGAGGCCACTACCACCCCCAGGATAGGGGGCAAAGGGAGGATGTGGAGTTACCAGAGTCCAGGATTGGCTTGTCCTTGGGGATGCTGGAGCCCCCAGAGGCCTAGGAGACACAGCCAAGGCCATAGCCACTGTCCAGGGCCAAGAAGGAGAGGTAGAAATATCCTGGCTTCTCCCTCCCTTTTGCCCTCTAATCTCCTGCCAATGCCTCTTCATAACCCAACCCAGACTAAATCCAACTGATAGGGCAAGTCTGAGAAACTCAGACACCAGCCTGCAGTAGCACTGGAGACCCCAAGAGTTTCCTTCCTCAGGGGCACGTGGGAGGAGATTGGGGGGGCTGGGGACAGAGATCAAACATGAGGCCCTTTGATTATATTGCTGTCTTCCCTGCCTCTCAGTTACTGCTGAGCCGGTGACAGATCCTGTGCGTGCACACAATGCATGCATGGATGGATGGATGGATGGATGGATGGATGGATGGATGGATGGATGGATGGGTGGATGGGTGGATGGATGGGTGAATAAACATTCAGCCTAGCCTCTGTAGTGTGCTGAGGGAGCTGTGTCTTTCTGCCTTCCCCCACTCTGTGTGTCCCACATTGCAGGTGTCTCTGAGACAGCGTTTACGTAAGTAAACTCATATTCTGAGGAGCTACATCAAGAAGCTATTGTCAATTGCAGGAAAGCCCCTGGGGCTGCCCACATGTGTAATTGTCCCTGCCAGGTTTCCTAACAGGACTGGGGGTGGGTGGCTCCCCCGACTTCAGCTGAGCTGCACTGGGCTGTGCCGGGCTGAGGAGCCTCCGGCTGCCACCCACCCACTGCGTGTCTGCAGGCATCCACCTCAGTTTCAGGGGCACCCCTCTTAGAGCCTGTGCTTCTCCTTTCTTCCCAGTCCCGCCGTGGGGCAGTTTGGCCGTGGGGACTGTCATAAAGGCAAAGAAAGCTCATCTCTCGAGAGCCTGAAATCCCCAAGGATCACCAATCAGGGGCTCAGATGACCTTGAAATTGTCTCTGGGGTTTGATTCTTAGGAAAAGCAGGTCTTTTATTTTATGCTCGCGTACTCTAATAGCTCCTTTATTCCAAAGTCCCCTGACCTCATCCATATATCCAAAGATAAGGAGGGAGTGAAAAAGGTTTGGGAGCCACCAAAACTGTTGAAATGGCTCAGAGACCGTATCCCTGAGGCTGAGGGGCTCAGACTAAGGAAACTGCCCAGCATGGAGATATCCCAGAGACTTGTCACTGCTAGGCTGTCATTCTTATTGGTAAGAGAGCCTGGTTCAGGGAGGAAAAAAGTCTAAAACATGATATCCATTTGAGAAATATATACATATATAGAGAGAATAAAATACCTGAAACCCAAACCATAATTAAAATAGCTAATGTTTATGGAGGGCTTCTCTGTTTCAGATACATGCTACCAGTATGGGATTAACAGATCCTCACAAGGGCTGTATGAAGGAGGTACTATTATTATCCCCGTTTTTAAAATAAGAGAGGGTAAGTGACTAGCACAGGGTCACATGGCAGCTGAAGGAGAGAACCCATCAAAAGTCGTGGTCTTCCTTTCTACCCTTAATGTCACAGAAGTTTGCTTATATTTTCTTACTGACGGAACCAGGTTTTGGCTTTGCTCCATAAACGCTAATGTCCCACCAAGAAGTAGCTGTATTTAAATAGTGGAGCAAACAGTTCCTAGCTTATTCATTCATTTCTCATTTATATACTGCAGTACTGCTTACTGACACAATTCAGCCCTGCAAACATACACTGTTATCAGTAAAGTGTGTTTGTGGAGTTGTGCCTGGGCTGTGAGCTGAGCTAGAGATGCGACTGGTCACCACGGCATGGACACCTCATCCCTCATCCCCGGACAGTGACCTCCTTCCTGAGTTTCTACTGGCTCTTTAAGTGCTCCTAAGTAATCTCATGCAAATCCTTTCCTGGAAGGGGTCCAAAAGACAAATCCTCTGAGAAGCTAGAGAATGAGCTGGATACCTCTGTTCCAGCTAATTCATTCGTTCAATCTTTCAACAAACACTGGCTGAACTTCACAGTGGATACTATGTACCAGTGATGCAGAATGTCATCAGATACACCTCTGCCCTAGAGGCACTTGACAGTTAGTAGACACATCATACAGTACATATAGAATGCATAAGCAGCTGCTTAATAATCAGAGAAGTGGTTACAGAAGACAAGGCATTTGAGCTGAATCTTCAAAGCCAAGTCTAGAAAGGTTGGAAGGAGTGTTCCAGGTGGAGGAGAGAGTAAAGGCCGTGACAAGAAGATCTGGGAAGCCGGGATGTGTTTTGAAGCACAGCAGGAGACTTTGCCTGGTCTCAGGACCTTGTAAACTGAAGATGAGCAGGAAAGGTAGGCGGGACTGGCCTGCCAGGGCCTTAGGGGCTGGAGCTGGACAACCCAGCCCCTCATCCTCGCCAGCTTCCGCCCTCTCAGACACCAAGGAGCAAGTCAAGACTGTGAGCAGAGCTCCAAGTATTGTGGTACAGACAAGAAAGTGCCAAAGTTAGTAAACCATTTCCTCTTCTAGAATGAATGAATGAATGAAAATAAATGAACGAATGAATGAATGCCTCATATTTAAGATTATTACCAAAATAATATCCTATGTAATTTCCTGACTAGGGAGAGAAAAAGGGGTGGAGTTACCATTTGGGGGCAGGGAATTATCCATAACACCCAGGGCACTCGCCCATGGCTTGAGAATCATCTCGTGCATGAGTCTCATTGGTGAGAAGGCTGGCACAGCTGCTCCCATGGATAAATTCATTATTTCGCTAACAAGGTTGACATCGTGGGTATATACTATATATGGCCTGAATGGGGAAGCAGGGAAGCAGCCAGAGGCCCCACCGAGAAAACGAAATGGGGAGGTGGACCACCACAAACCTCCATTTCTTCAAGCCCTGATGAACAGCTGAAAATGACTTGCCCCTGGAAAAAAATAATAATAAATTCCGCATTATCATTTCAATGGCTCCTCACATAAATACCAAAGAATCAGAAAAGCTGGTGCCTCATGTTGCTCCCAGAACCCAAGAAATGGTATCTTTCAGTTATCGGATTTTATTTCTCTGCAGTGTTACATTTTATACATATTTATTCATGCAGAACAGAAGCTCAGCGTTATTGAGGCTGCCATGGGAGCGGAAGGAAAAGCTGTTATACATAAGAATACACTGCATTTACATTGTCGCACTTTGCAACAATTGAACTATATGCAACTGTGTTTTTTTTTTAATAATAAAAAACTCTGGTTTGCATTGAATTTGCTGATTTTTTTTTCTTTCTCACTCTTGAATTTTCATATGCCATAGAAATGTGAAAGGGGGATGGGTCAAGATCCTTGAAGATACAGAGGGTTGGGGGCTAGCACGAGGCAGCTTTTCATGGGGAGGGGTCGTGGATCCAGAGCAAATTTATAACTAGTATTTTTTTTTTATAACGGATACAGTTAACTGAACTGCAAAACATTCATCTTCCGATTTAATACCTCATTCTCCCTGCCTGGAGACAGGGGTATTATAGTGCTGGATATTGCTTTTCAGGCTTTTGAGTGTCAATGATGAATCCCCATCTTCTAATAAAATACATTTTCATAGTAATTGAAATAATAATTTTTTGCCTCTTCATTTTCCCAGGTACTTAAAAAGGGGCTTTTGACTTCTTTCCCTTTCCCCTGTCCTGACTTTATTTTCTTTTCATTGAAATTCTTTCAGTTCCTGAAATGCACAGAGTCTGCTTCTGGCATCTGTGTTCCAGTGGCCCGCACACTTTCCCCACAGTTGCAGCAGCCACAGGACGGGCTCCAAATGCACACAGCTACTCAGGGGGACTGAGACATCAAGACCTGGAATTGTTGGCTGGGTTTGGCTTTTCACCTCCATTTGCTCAGCAAGCTGAGCTGTTTCTAGGGAGGGACAAATGTCATAACCAGGCAGCTGCGGGGAGCCCAGACAGGAGTAGGCAAGGACCCCAACCCCACAAATCCTGAAGCTGGCCCCTAAGTCTCCCCTAACAGTCCCAAGGTCAAGATAGGGACTGCCTTTCCCCATTCCACATGCAACCCTCAGGCTGCAGGTGACCTACTCCCTGGGAATCAAAATAAATATCGGTGTATGAAGGACAGTATTACTTTCTCAGGATTAAAACTTGGGAGGGGGTGACGTGGGCAATGCTGTGTTGTTGCTCTGAGTGTAGTGTATTTAGTCTGCAGCTCTGTTAATGAGCAGGATTACTTTAAATGCTATATGGTGAACTTGAACAGAAAAATGTAATAGTTGTCTCCTAAGATACCTTTTCCTCTCATCCATATATATATATATATATATATATATATATATATATATATATATATATATATATATATATATATATGATGAAGATTATAATGGCCTTAAAAAGAACAATTGAGGTGCGGCCTCTCTGGTAACTGTACCAGCTTTGGAAGAATTTCCTGGCCCTTTCTCTTCCCACCCACCCAGGGAAGGGTGATTTTGGTGAAATCTTGGTGTTTAAGCTGTAATTTAACTTTGTCTATAGGGACCCTCCCCTTCCTGTATCTAATCTTTCCTAATCTAGCAGAAAGCACTTGCAAGTCAGGAGTCAGGATTTGGAAACAGTCCTGTCGGGGAAAACAAAGTAGCTGCTCCAGCAAACGTTCGGGGAGACTGAAAGCTTTTGCAGGCCGTGTCTTCCTTCATAGTAATGGAAATGATACTTGTCTGCCTCTTCATTTTCCAAGGTGCTTACAGAAAGGCTTTTGACTTCTTTCCTTTTCCCCTGTCCTACCGGAAAACTCACTCGTGGCCCTGGCTTCACCTGCTCCCTGCACTTATGCAGGTTGCAGCCAGCAGACTCAGCACCTTTGTGCGAACTACAGAGGAGAATCTTGTCTATCGGCCTGATAATGTCCCTCGGCCAGGAGGTATGGTTTGGCAAGGGGAGTAGGGCAGGTTTGAGACCCCAGTCATGCCTTTGCCTGGGGGCCTTTGTGCAGTTGCATGCATTGCTTAACCTACTAGCAGTAGCTAGTAGCTTTCGAGTTAGAAAGACCCAGGTTGGAATCCTGACTGAACCATGTTCTTTCTGGTTGTGTTACCTTGGGCAAGTGGCTTTATTTCATACATAATAGTACCTGTGCTGTAAGGACTAATTGAGATAATATATATAAATCTCTTAGTGCTAAATCTGTAGTGACCATTATTATTCCAGAGAGGCCTTTTGGGGTCTTTAGGTGCCCATGAGAGGCAGGAGTGAAAATATGCTTCGTACAACAGGGATTGGGAAGATGTGGGCCCAAGCCTGGATGTGAATTGTCTTTAGGACAGAAGTGAATTGTCTTTAGGACAGAAGTGTTGGGCTAGGAGGTCTGATCTGCTAAATACCAGAGCGGGCAAGAAAGGAGAGAAAACCAGTGACCTGTTTGACCTTGGCTTCTAAATAGAGAGGCTAGACTCCTGCTCCTGCTTCTGGGATCATCTATCCCAGCTGTTCTGCTTCTCTATTTCTCCACCCCTCACCCCCAGGGTCCATGTCAGTAGATTAAAGGGTCCTGCTTTGCCTTGGACTTTGGAATTGGGGTGGGGTGGGGGGGGTGGGCAGCAACAGGAAGTCTTTCTTTTATGTCCCTGCCCTCATTCTCTAGTTGAGGACCAGTTCAGGGCATCTACAGAGCATCCGCTGGGATGTTCCCCCTACATCCCCACCTGGGGCCATCCTTGATGCTGAGATTTTTGACATGAGGCTTGTTCCAGAACAAAGCCCCTTCTCTGACAGAGGCCAGGGGCTTCTTTGGATAGGTGAGAAGTAGCTAATCAGAGCCTGCAAATCTACTGCTGAGAAAGACCTGTGGCCCATTCTTTTTTCTTTCTTTCTTTTTTTCCTTTTTAGTAGACTGTTTTTCAGAGTTTTAGGTTCACAGGAAAATTGAGTGGAAAGTACAGAAAGTTCCCATGTACGCCCCTCAGCCCCCGCACATGCAGAGTTTCCCCCACTCTCAGCACCAGAATGTTGCATTAATTACAATCAGTGAATTTTCAGAGGGGTCATTGCCACCCAGAGTCCATAGTTTACATTGGGGTTTATTCTTGGTGTTGTGCATTCTATGAGTTTGGACAGATGCACAATGACAAATATCCATCATCATAGTCATACAGAGTATTTTCAACTGGCCTACAAATCCTCTGTGTTCCACCTATTCATCTCTCCTCCCTCCAATCACTGGCAATCACTCATCTTTCTACTGTCTCCTTAGTTCTGCCTTTTCCTAAATGTCATGTAGATGGAATTATACAGTAAGCAGCCTTTTCAGATTGGCTTCTTTCACTTAGAAATACACATTTAAGGTTTCTCCACGTCTTTTCATGGTTTAATCGCTTGTTTCTTTTTAGCCCTGAATAATATTCCATTATCTGGGTGTACCTCAGTTTATTTATCTATTCACCTACTGAAGGGCATCTTGGTTGCTTCCAAGTTTTGACAGTTATGGATAAAGCCGCTATAAACATCTGTGCGCAGGTTTTTGTGTGGATATAAGTTTTCAACTTCTTTGGGTAAATACCAAGGAGCACGATTGTTGGAGTGTGTGGTAAGAGCATGTTTAGTTTCATAAGAAACCCCAAAACTGTCTTCCAAAGTGGCTGGACCATTTTGCACTCCCACCAGCAATGAGTGAGAGTTCCTGTTGCTCCACTTCCTCACCAGCATTTGGTGGTGTCGGTGCTCTGGATTTTGGCCGTTCTAACATGTATGTGGTAGTAGCTCACGGTTATTTTAATTTGCAGTTCCGTAATGATACGATGTTGAACATCTTTTAATATGCTTACTCGCTGTGTGCATATCTTCTTTGGTGAGGTGTTTTTTCAGGTCTTTTGTCAATTTTTCAATCGGGCTGTTTGTTTTCCTATGGTTGAATTTTAAGAGTTCTTTGTATATTTTGGACACCAGTCATTCATCAGCTATGTCTTTTGCAAAGATTTTTCTCCCAGTCTTTGACTTGTCTTCTTATTCTCTTGACCCCATTCAATTTTGTTCCCTCTTCCTGTATGTCCAGCAGACCCATAGCTCCTTATCTCCAGATTAGCTGTGGAGGGGGCATGGCTTCCCAGGGAAATGTGTGGGTTTGTGACCACCACTCATTTCAAACCCATGTTTATTCATTCCTTAAACACTTATATTGTGCCCGGCACTAAGTCCTGGAGATGCATGGGTGAACAAAACAGGCAAAGCTCTGAGTCTTGTGGAGTTCACTTTCTGATAGGAATGACATATACTAAAAAATAAGCATAGAGACATATGCTGAAAACCATACATAAGCACATTATACTGCTTTCTAGAAGTAAGTCCAATGTAAAAAAAAAAAAAAAAAAAGAGCAGAACAAAGGAGATTGGAGGTGCTGTCATGGGAGAGATTTGCCAACTAAGTAGGGTTGCAGGGTGGGCTTCATTGAGAAAGGGATGTTTAAGCAAAGAGGATGCCAAGAAGACAGAGAAACCAACCAGTGCAAAGGCCATGTGGGCAGGAGTATTCGAGGAATTGCAAGGAGGCCGATAGGGCTGGAATGCAGTAGAGGGGTGATCAGGAGAGGATTTTCTGATGGACTCAATGGGGGGGGGGGGGAAGGAAGGAGAATCATCCATGACACCAAGATTTTTTACCTAAGCCATTGAAAGGGTATCATTAACTGTGATGGAAAAGAGGAGCAGCTTTCCTGATGGTAATAGGTGCATGCAGAGGTCAGTTCTGTTTTTGACACACTAAGTTGGCGCTCTTAGACATGTTTGTGGAGACACCAGGTAGGCTGTGGGATAAGTGGGTTTGGAGTTCAGTGGAGTTTGTGTCTAAGGCTGAGTGTCGTGGGGAATAGAATGAAGAGTGAAACCCAATTCCTCTACCCCTACCTCTGTCCAGAAATCACTGGGCAGTTGGAGGGAGTGCAGGAGGGCAACACATAAAACAGGCACAGCCGCCAGTAGGTAGGTGAACAAATCCAAGCTACCACAGATTATGCCAAAGAGACAATCAGGTGAAAGACAACCCCCAGACACCTTGACTGCTCATTACTAAGAAGTCAGCAAGAGGGGGAAACCAGGGTAGCATTTTCCCTTCTTCAGCCTCAAATAGACACCTCAGATTTTTGAAGATTATCACAAAGGCTCCTCATGGTCTGTCTGCCTTCCCATTCACCTATGAGGCAGGATGAGAGGAAGGTTGAGAGGGGACAGTCACTTCAGCTCTCCGTGCAGCCTTGGTTCTGCTCCCAGCCACCCATCAAGCAGCCAGGTCAACCCCAGATTGAGTTAGGCTGGGCTGCGTCCTGCTGTCTGTGGTCACTGCATGCAGAGCTAGCTGTTTAAAGGGAGGAGAGCTATGAAGAAGATGAGGTCACCACTTACTAGATTAGCATTAGGCCAAATCCCTAAACTTGGTAACCCAGGTCCCAGGGTTAATATGCCAGCTGTGGTCTTTACCCTGAAACACAGTCAATTGCCCAAAGCAAGAGCCGTGTTTTCACATACAACGTTTCTGAGTCTCTCTTGCTCAAGTGGCAGATGGTGAATTTCATGCAATGACGTGAGCAAAGGCCCCTCTATTTCCATCCTGGAACTCGGAATCTGTGGAGAAATTGCATCTCTGCCTCCTGTGCACTGAGCACTGCAGCTCTTGGAGGGCGTGGGGGGTGAGGTGGGGTCAGAAAGTCAGGAATGTGTCTGCAAGGGCTGGGGCCAGGAGTGGGGAGAGCAGTGAACTGGCCTTTGTCCCGGGTTCTCCAGCAGGGAAAGGGGGAGCCAGGCCACTTCGGGACACCTATGCTGGATGTGGAGGATAAGACCTGCCATCCACAACCTGAAAATCTAGTGCTTTAATAAGCTGAGGCTGATATTAGAACAGGTGCGCCCAGGGAACTCAGAGAGATGGGCAGCATGGCGCCAGTGATGGACTGTCTTTGCAGGCTCAGTTCTGAGTGAAAGCAAAACTGAGTTATGAAACAGGGCCAGATTAATGAAAATGTGCATGGTCACAGCCCTTCCTCAGTGATTTCCACCCAGCACTCTGGCACCTTCTGACCCAAATCTATCGACGGCGTATTGTGTCCTACACTCAGTCTTTACACCTCCAAAGAGAGAAAAAGATTTATAACACAATAATGACCTTCAAGAATCCCAGCCCACTCCTGGACTGCTCTGTCTTATAGCCCTAAGGAAACTAACCCCTCAGGGAAGGTTTTAGTATAATACCGGGGGTTTGGAATTCTCTACTTGACTATTGGCCGGGCTTCCCAAGAAACGTCATTGAGGCTTCATGCCTTATACACTTTCCCCTCTTCACTCCTGTCACACAGACAAGATTTCCTTGCACTTTCTTCAACTGGCCTCTGTCCTGCTATGACTTTCCAGCCCTGGGGTACCCAGTTCTGGGGTTTGGGGGAGCCTTTCCCAGCCTTCCCACTTGACTAACTCCAGGAAAAACTCAAACTTCACCATGTTGTGGAGGCTTTGCATTCAAGCTGTACTTTAATAACATTTGTTGTCTTTTATTCTTATTATCAAATTCACGTTCAGTGCAGAAAATGTGGAGTTTATAAAAAAAGAAGAAGAAGAAGAAAAACAAAAATCACCCATCGTTTGACACGTATTCTTCTGGTCTTTTTTCCTGTGCTTATATGTATTCTAATTGGGAGCATACTGTACATATTGTTTTGTGATCAACTTTTTTCCCTCCCACTTAAGGCTATTATAGAGTGAAACAAAAAAAGGGTGGGGGGAGGATGGTCACTGTAGTGTAGTGGTCGTGTGTGGGTGGGCTCTGGAGTCAGACTGTCTGGGTTCAAATCCTGACAGCCCCACTGAGGTCCTGAGACCAGAGCAAGTTACTGAATCCGTTTCTATGTTTAGAACAGTGTGGTTTATGCCGAATTTTAATCTACAATTTTGTTTTCTCTCTTTCTCACTCAACTGTGAGTTCCTTGAGGTCAGAGAGTGACTCTTTGTTCACCTGTCTGTCCTCAGCATCTCACTGGTACATAACAGACATCCCAAGATGTTAAATGCGGTAAAGATCCCAAAGAATAAGGCCTGGGAATCAGACGAAAGTTCCTGAAATAGAGGACAAAGATTTGTGCTCACGGCCTCGTTTCTTAGTTGTTAGTTAAAACGGGCCCATAAACTGAGTTGTCTGCGGCTCTCATTTCAACCTCTGTGAAATGGAGATGCCCGGGTGATTGTGAGAGGAGCGAGACGACTTCGCGTGGGCCTGCTCCGTAGAACTTTGTAAGCAAACTTGTTCTTTCCGAAATTCTCGTGGCTCCGCCCGGCTCGGAATGGGGACAGGCTGGGGACGGCGCCCTCATTTCCGGAGAGGAGTGAGTGGGCCAACCCCGCAGACGTCGGGACAGCCCGGGGTGCCTGTGCCGAAGCGGAGGGGTAGGCGTTGGGGCGCCCGAGACTGGAAAGCCAGGGTGCCCCCTCCATGTCCCGGCCTGGGTGCCAGCCCAGAAGCCCCTCAGCGCGCTGCCGCCGCCGTTCGTGCCCCCTGATCAGACGCCCCTCCCCTTCCCCGGGGCCATCCTTCTGCCCACCAGATCCGGCGGGGGATCCTGTCCCCTCTTCTCTGATGCCGGCGGGGCACGGGGGGTGGTGTTGGGGGTGGGGGGGGCTCTCGAACTTAGTCTTCCTTTGCCTCCCACTCTCCGGCAAAAGCTGCTGCTCCTCTGCGCAGGACAGGGAGAGGGTGGGGGCCGTGCCTGGCGGAGGGGATTCCTTCCCTTCGCGCCCGCGGCAGCGCCGGCCTATTTTAGCTTTTCCCGGAGGCTCCTAGCCGCGGCGCTGCCGGGGGTGGCGGCGCGCTCCCCCTCGCGGTGGGGACCGTCGCCTGGTGCTGCCGTGCGCGAGGACGCGGGAGGTATAAAAGACAGCGAGGCTAGGGTCCCTCGCCGCCGCCGCCCCGGGTGGGGGGTGGCAGCCGGGAGACTGGCTGGAGGGAGACCCAGGGTGCTTCCCACCCGGCCGAAGCTCTGCCAGGGCTGCCCTGAGCAAGGAGTGGTTTTGTCATTTTGAACCCAGCCGCCCACCCACCCCACCCCCCTTCCCGGCTGTTTCAGAAGTGGCATTGAGTCAGACCTGAGTCACAGGAGAACCTGGCCCCCCCTCCCCGCCCCCTGCGGTTCTTCCTCGTCCGGATCGCAGCCCAGTTCTCGACTCCCACCCCCTGCGGGGCCGCTGCCTTACGACCCACTCCCAGTAACTTGTCCTCAGACACCGCCGAACCCTGGCCGCCTCCTCTGTCTCTGTGATACCTGCCCATCCGCCCGTAGCGCGACCCCCCCCCCCCGCGGGCTGTAAAGACAGCTCATTTGGGGACAGCCATCCTGTCCTTAGACCCTGAAAAGGCCACAGTCTGTCCCCTGCCTACGGGCACGACAGGCCACCTGCCCCTGACCTTCCCAAACAGATGGTGCGTGCTGGGGGCTTGGTTGAGCAGGGCGCTCAGTGGAGGCCACAGCGTCTCCGGTGGTGGTTTACTGTAGTGCGTACTACCCTCGAGGACTTGGTCAGCTTCTTCCACCTCTGGCTACCTCTTTTCTCACCCCTTCTACCCTTTCCTGAGCTCTCTGCCGAGAAGGTGCTACACAACTCTATTTTTAGTCCTAACAAGCTGCCTGCCGGAGCAGCTTCCATCTGCAGCTCGCGGAGCCCTTTACAAATGCTAATGAATGGAAGCTGCTGCCTCCATTGTAACTCAGATTCATCTTTCCCTCCTCCCCATCCCTCATGCTTTCCCCGTGGGGAAACTGAGGCATGGAGTTAGGGCATGGAGATGTGATCAAGTCCAGGTCAAGTTCCCTAGTTTTCTATGGCCTGTCGGTGGTTCTGCCTTCTCCAGCTCCTTCTGACCATCTCCTCCTAAGCAGTGAGTACCAGGTCCTAGATTAAGTGCAGAGGACAGACAGCCTCTTTTCCTCGGTAGGCTGAGGTCCAGTGGGAGAGGTGAGCATAGAAACCCATCACTGCGATACCAATAGGTGGCCCCACAGACATGTTTCTGCACAGCAGGCTCCCCTAGGATGGCATGGAGGGAGGGGCAGAGTTAGTGCTGTTACTGTCCTATTTTATAATCAGGTAAGGCTTCCTGAA
Source organism: Rhinolophus sinicus (assembly GCF_057876585.1). Lineage (NCBI taxonomy): Eukaryota > Metazoa > Chordata > Mammalia > Chiroptera > Rhinolophidae > Rhinolophus > Rhinolophus sinicus. The sequence goes on along the minus strand of NC_142515.1, from coordinate 90,971,250 downwards.
GGAGATGACATCTGAACTGAATCTAATTGAGAATTGTAGTTAATCAAGAGAGAGGCAGGGGCATTCTGTGAGCAAAACACAGGGTTGAGAAAGAAGAAGTCTGGGGTTGCTAGAGGTAAAAACGTTCCCCATGCTGAGGTGGGAGGTGAGGTGGAATGAAAGCAGGGAAAGGACCTGCTCAGATTGGAGATTTAAATATCTCATTCTGGTGGTCGGGAGGAGTGTGAATTTCATAGCGTAAGAGTGGAAGCCGGGAGACCAATTAGAGATGATAAAGGCCTCATTCAGGTACCATGGAGAAGTGCCATGGAGAGCACAGAGTGCATCTGAGAAAAACGTTTGACAGTTACTTAACTGGAAATCCAGGGTGACACAATCTTTTTTTTCCTGTGGCCCACTGTTAGGCTGGCAGGGCAAACATCACCCAGGTGGCACACTTCCCTTTAGCCTGGATGCCTGGAACTTCTGGAGGGCAGGCCCTGCCCGCTGTCTCTGCCATGGCAACTAGTAGCAATGCAGGCAGTCTGCATTTAGGAATGCTGGTTGAATAAATGAATGGAAATACTCTCAGCAACTGCAGGTAGAAGGACGTAGACACGCAGGGCCCTAACCACTCTTCATCCTCAAAGTTAAAGCACCATTCAGTAGGAAGCCAACCCTCCTTCCTTAGCCTTCACCGTGAACCAGAAAATGCTGCCAACTGCAATGAATGCAGCTTCAGGAGCTGTAGGAAGCCTCCTTAGCAGTTTCAGGGCCCTGCTTTCCAACCAAAAAATCACAAAATCATTCTTAGAACACCTGAAATGTGTTCTAATTGGAGCAAGCTGTGCAAAACACGGGCGTGAATAATGGGCTTTGGGATGCCCAGAGAGGAGGGTAGCACAGAGGGACTCATCCACATTTGGCAGTTTTGTATATTGGGTGGCAGGAATGCCGGGAATTTGTTCATTTAATTTTCTGTGTTGTACCAGGAGATCCCCACTGCTGCCTTTCACTGCAAATTGCTTCCTCTGGTCATCTTCCCAATATTAAATTCCAGTAGGTCTGCTGTGGCAATAAAAAGTCAGCATAATAGTTATAAGAGGGTGGGCTCTAGTCTAGGCTCAAACGCCATCTCCTCCACTCCTACTAGCTGTATGACCGTAGAAAAGCTAAATGACTCATTCAGCCTTCAGTTTCCTCATCTGTAGATTGGGTATACATGAGAGTCATTGTGAAGTTTGAATTAGTGCCGGTTTAAACACTTAGAACAGTCATTGTCTGGTACGTAGTAAGCCCCCAATAAATATTAGTTATCAATAATATTGCCAGAGTTCTCTAGCCTATATTTAGTATGGCTGCATTTCCAGCTCCTCTACCAGCTGATCAACCTACACTGCTGTTTTGGGATCCCATAAAGTCTTCCCTTGGTCCTTTCCTTTACGTCGTGGATACTTAGGAAGAGAACCATTGACCCTGTGTAATCACTGAATCGCTCTTCTGGGGGTAAGAAAATATTCTTCATTTAGAAGAAAAGTACCATTTTTTATTGAAGATGAGATACTCTTATAGAGAATTGACTAGGATAGAGAATTATAGAGTGTGAGAGCTGGAAGACATCATGGAGGTACTAATTCAAGCTGGCATTTTTCAGAGACCCAGAGAGACTGAGTTACCTGTGTAGTTAAGTAGAAGATGGAGGGCCGGAGCCCAGGTGTCCTGATTATCCCTGCTTGGCTTCCTGGGCAATGCTCTCCTCCCACATCTTCAGGCCATCCCAAGCCCTTTGGTCTTTGCTCTCCCTTCTCCCATCTCTACCTCTGGTCAAGCCTCCTTTTGCCTAGCCCCACACCATGCTAGTGGTCTGTCCTTGTATCAGTCGGGATTCAACCAGAGAGAACCAGTAGGGGATTTACTGCAAGGAATTGACTTATGAGATAGTGGAGGGCCGGCAAGGCAAACCCACAATTCGTAATGCAGGCCATCAAGAAGGGCCTGCCGGAAACGCGTGGGCAGGAGCTGACACTGCAGTCCACAGGTGGAACTTCTTCCAGGAAAATCCAACTGATTGAATTAGGCCCACTCAGATTATCTCCTTTACTTGAGGTCAACTGATTATGGACATTAATCAAAACTATAAAATACCTTCTGAGCAGCACCAATGTTTGATTGAATAACTGGATTCTGTAGCCTAGCCAAGTTGACACAAAACCATCCACCACAGTCCCCTGACGGTCTCGCTGTCTGTCCTTCCAGCCTGTCTGACATACCACATTAATCTTCCAAAAACTCTGTTTTGCCCTTCTTTCCAGTTTGCCACCGTGGTCTATGGGTTACAAGAGAAAGCTCAGCTTGCCTTCCCGTGTCTCCTACTTCTCTCCCACTCCAACCCTCCATTCTAGTGAAACCAGCCTGCTTGCTCTCTGAACAGTCACAAACTCTATAGATTTTCCTCATCCTGTCACTTTCCACTGCCCAAGCCCCACCTTGCCTTTCAAGGCCATTCTGCTTGGATCCTGCCTCAAAGCCCCCACCCCAGCCAAACCCCTCATAATCACTATAGTTCCCTGAGTTCCATCCCTCCTTCCTGCTCCCCTGGCATCCACTATCTGCCCCCCTAACTTGCTGCTTAGCCAAATAAGCAGAAGAATTACTTCAGAATTGGGGGGGGGGGGTGTGAGAAGCACTATTAGTGCCCCTCCTTCCTCCCAAACCCTAACAAATTGCTCCTAAGATCTTATTACGAAAGTAAAAGATTGGGTCTAGGTTATTACAAATGGCAACTGAAACAATTTTCTCTCCTTTCTTTTCATTTCCACTGCCCACCACTTCCACCCCACACTTTTCTCTCAGGAGAAGTTTTTAGTTCTTGTTATCTCTTTTAAATCAACTTGACATCCCTTGGACCTAAGGACATTTGGCATCCAGATGGGATGCAAGACACAAAGGAGCCAAAACAGAAAACAGATCTCTGACATCAGACAGTTCCCCTTTTAATGTTTTAAAGAGATCTTCCAGTGGGTTCTGCTGAATGGAATCTACATCAGATATGGCCAAAGCGAGATGTGTGCACCAGACCAGCATAATATGAAGAGTCTGCCTGCCTGGGTTTGCAGGCAAATTTCTGGCAAATCTGGTATCACTGAATTTACTTTATAGACGTAGGGTAAGGTACTTAGCCTCTCTGTGCCTCTACTTCACCATTTGTAAAATGGGGATAATAGTAGATATTTATTTATCCTAGATAAAACCTACCTATCTCTTAGGTTTGTTGTAAGGATTTAATTAATCTATGGAAAGCACTTAGAACGCCTGGCAGAGAGAGCCCACTATGTCTTCGCTACTATTATTATTAGCGACAACAGGGCAAATTGAACCTCCACACCTCCCTCTGCGCATGCTGACAGCAGTAGGCTAAGGTCAGACACTTTTGTAAAGGCGCCTGCCCCACCCTTGGGGGATCTGCCCCTGGAGCAGGAAACAGCTCTGGCCGTGAGGAAACAGCTCTAGCTTGTGGGGGTCACTGGTCAGTCCCTTAGAAATCAAGACGCCCACGGTCTAACGGTTGCATATTTAACTCTATTGGAAGAAACAGTTATGGATCGTTTCTCATGTTCACTATATTGTGCTGGGTACTGGGGAGACTGAGATAAGACGTGGCCCAGGTCCTTGGGAGCTTACGAGGGAGACAACTAATGTGGAAGTCGCCAAGTGGACCTCAAGGCAGCATGGTGCGTCATGACCACGGACATTCAGGGCTGTCGTGGAGTCATTCCCTGAGTAATATGCCGGGAAGCTGGGCTTGGACGGACCATGAGGCAGAGAGGTGTCTACTCACCTCTGTGTCCTGTGGCCTGGTACAGAACACACGCTCAAAGGATCTCTGTGAATAGCTGGCTATAACTGAGGGTCTGAGGAAAGCTTCATGAAGTAGGTACTCTGGGTTTTAAGATTTGAGGACAGAGTCAGATTTTGAGAGGGCAGAAAGATAGGAATGGATAACCAACACGTGCTATAGACACACAATGGAATATTCCTCCATGGTGTAATATTAAAACGGAATTCAAAAGGAAGTGCTGACCTGTGCTACGACATTAAGGACATTATGCCAGTCACACACACACACACACACACACACACACACACACACACAAAGACAAATAGTGCATGATTCCACTGAGAAGAGCTACCCAGAGTTATCAAAGTCTTAGAGACAGAAAGCACAATGGTGATTGCCAGGGGCCTGGAGAGGGAAGGAGGGAACGAGGTGTTGTTGTTTAATGGGTACAGAGTTTCAGTTTTGCAAGATGAAAAAGTTCTGGAGATCAGTTACACATTGATGTGAATGCACTTTTAATACTACCGAACTGTGCAGGGAAACGGTTATGATGGCACTTATGTTATGAGTATGCTAGCATAATTTAAAAAAAGAAAAAGATGGAGAAGGAACCTGCAAGAACAAAAGTTTCAGGGGAGGTAAAGAGGCAGCGTGTGTAGGATGTGTGCAAGGAAAGGACGACTGACTGATGAGGTCAGAACTTAAAGGACAAGGAGGGCGGGACATCGTGGGAGACGAGGCCAGATGGAGGCTGAATGGGCTTGGAGTGCCGTGCCCAGGATATGCAGTATAAAATTTTGGCTTTGAGTTCATGCGTGGCTGAAGTGGGCCTTCTAGTAATGTCTTCAACCTCGGCTGCCCTCCAGTCATCGTAGGTACTCCGAGGGCCAGTATGCCAAGCTCTCATCCCAGGCCTATTCCCGCCCAACCTCTTGGGCTAAACAGACCTCAAGGCTCACCTCTCCGGGCCAGAGAGGTCCCACTGCACCTGGGTGCCTCTGGGGGCTTCCTCTGCTGCCTTTGATTGGAACTGATTCCCCCCTGGGGTGTTCAAGCTCCAGCTGCACTAATGGAAACTAATGAGATCTCAGCCTGAGTAGCATGACTTCTTTCTTATTGAATACTCCTAAGCAACCTAGGTCTGCAAGCTCATACTTGACAAATTACTGCTTTGACTCCCCCACCCCCATCAGGCCCCACGGGGGGTGTGATGGCCACGTGATAGGGTCCCTGGAAGGTGCTGCCTTCGTAGGTGTTGCTTCATAGGCTGGGCTCTCCTCAGTGTAAGACACAAGGCTTACTTGTTGAAAGTAGAAATGAATTGGCCTGTGACATTTTGAGGTTTCTTTTTTAGGGGTTTAGGTGTCATGAGGACACCCATGCAAGGCTGACTTCTAGATGGAGCTCTGAACTAGGGGACCACAAGACAGACTTTTCCATGCAGCTCTGTTATTTATTTAACATGAAATTTTAAAGCTTTAGTTATCATCTGTAAGTCTCAGTTTTCTCATTTCTACAATGAGTATAATAATCCCTTTCTTGCTTTCTAAGGATATCAAAAAGATGAACGGAGTAGAGATGATGACATACTTTGAAATCTAATTAACAGGAAGTATACAAAATACTATGCATTCTCCAAGGATTCTGGAACTAAACATTTGCCGAGGAGGGTATATTTTGTATGCCCCTATCTCTACATTTATCAAAATGAAAACAGAATTCTTGTGAGATTGACAATAAGACCTAACCTGAATGCTCATTCATGAAAGCCAGGCTAGTTTCCTTCTGGGCCACAGTGCTAAAAGCAGTTAAACACCTTTGATGCCCTAACTCTTCTGCTGCCCACCGCTGAGAAGGGAACTTGATAAGAAGAAATGCAGGAATCTGGGCTATTCCTTTCACCATTTCCACACCCACATCCTGCTTTGACGAGCTATGTCTGTCAGTACAGCTGAAGCTGTGCCTTCTCACTGGGACATGGAGAGGACCTCCCCCCCCCCCCCCCCCCCGCTTAATTATAAGAGCAGCAAGAACAAAATGCCTCAACCTGTTCACCTCAAAGACTTCTACCACATGAAATCTATAAAATGGTGGAGGAGATGGTTGGGATAACAACAAAGAGTTTGCGTCATCTGTGGTCCATTAAACATGGACTCTGCACCATGTACCATTCACCAGGGGTGTCTAAAAGTCAGGGCATGGACAACCCCTACTCCAGGTTGTTCTCACGGATAGCTCTCCTCTTGCACCCTACCCCTCACTTCCTGTTTATCTCCATGGCTCACTGGCCCCTGAATCAATACCCTGCCTTAACCGTGTATAAAATGAGACAAATGGAAAGAGAAGCTCACTAGGAATACTTCAGTGTTTGATATCAGTTACTGGCTTTTCCATTTAGTAACCCACTTTCACCTCCCTCTTTGGTTTTGGACTCTGCATCCCACTAAAGTAACTCTACAAGCTCCCCAACTTAGCGTTCTCCTGTGGCTTCAGATGAAAGACTGATCCCATCAGTCCTGGGGTCACCGACCCTACCGAACAGGCCAGCTCCTGGCCCACCATCTTGGCTTCTAATTCTGGTTCTGCTGTCTACTTGCTGTGAATCTTACTCACTGCCTGGAGGCCAGAATACAGTAGGCATCTGCCCTTCCACTCCTGGTGGTCCTTCAAGAACTTGGCCCTGGCCATGAATGTTTCTGGGATGAGTGATTGAGAGTAAGAGGCAGAGAGAAGGGTGTGGTATGCTGTGGGAGCCCCACGTGGTATGGCGGCTTTGTCTATAAATTGGGAATTCTTTCTGGCCGCATCAGGAAGTGAAACCAAAGTGTGTGTGTGTGTGTGTGTGTGTGTGTGTGTGTGTGTGTGTACATGCATGCATGCATGCATACATACACCACTCAGTGTACTCTAAAAGTAGCCAAAATGTTTAATATAAGATTTTGGATGACTCAGATTTTTTAAAAAAGAAGGAAGGAAGGAAGGAAGGAAGGAAGGAAGGAAGGAAGGAAGGAAGGAAGGAAGGAAGGAAGGAAGGAAGGAAGGACCCTTACTCCCACACTAAAAGATGACTAGTAGTAAAAATATCTTAGTGTAAATTCCTCCAAACTTTTGTATCTATAAATTGCATCTTTATATACTGGTTTATAATTTTTTCACATAATTGTTCATCTACTCATGTCACCAAAAACTTACCTATCATTTCTAATGGCTGAATGATATTCCATGGGATTATGATTCTACAGCTTTCTTTCACCAACCCCCCTTTGGTGGATATTGGGTTGTTTCTGGGGATTGTTATCTTCCTTCACTATTATAAATAAATTGGTGTCAGGGAAACTTAGAACTAAATCTTTAACTATAAGTTTAATTCCTTAGGATAAAATCCTAGAAGAGGAATTAATGGGTCAAAGGGTATGCATGCACCCTTTCAAGGTTTTTATATTCATTGCCAGATCAGCCTCTAACAAAGTTAAACTAATGTGTACTCTCATACCTTCAACCTTTTACCAACACTGGGTATTATATTATAATTTGTTAAAATAATAACCAATTTGATAGGCAAAAAACAGTATCTCCCTCTTTGATTACAAATTAGGTTGGATTTTTTTTCCTATGTATTTCGGTCATTTGCATTTATTTTGTGATTTTTCTGTCCCTTGTTGCCCAGTTTTTCTATTCAGATTTTTTTCTTATAGATTCTCAGAGCTTTTTACTACATTAAGGATATGATCCCCTCTGTCATCCCTGTTGCAGATATTTCCTTGGTCTTTGGCTGCTTTTTATGGTGGGTTTTTGTTTTTTGGTTTTGTTTTTTGAGGGAGGCGTTGATATAGAGGAAGTGTACATTTTTGCATGGTCTAATCTATCACTCTTTTTCTTTTATGATTTCTATTTTGATATCATGATTCGGAAGGCTTTCCCCTCTCGTTAGAGCATTCTTTCTCATTTAATTTAACTCTGAATTCTAGGAACATAATACTTCAAGCTATTTTATCTCCAGAATCCTGGACGTTAGGGGAAGCACTGCCTCCAAAAACCCACAGGGCAAAAGAGAAGGATATGGAAAATATAGATCTGAGCCTAGACCCGCACATCCCAGAGACTCTCTGAGGTCTGGGAAAGGAGTTAAAACCTGTCCTAGGCTCCCAGGGACTGTCGGACGAGTCTGTGCTCTGCTTGAACATCCCTAATTATCTCACCCGGGATTTTCCTTTTTGTTAGAATCTTTAGAAAAGTCCCCTTGGTTCAGAATAATGTCAACATCTTACCAAGCATCAGTCTCCCAGGAGCTCTCCGTGCTACCAAACCATGTCCATCCTGCAGGGCCAGAGGTCACCCCAGGCAATTACAGGTGGGAGAAGTGCAGAGAGAGGAGAGGGACTGACCTCTCCTCCACGATGAGAGCCGTGCTCCACCATCGACAAGGGAACACTGACTTCTGGCTCTGTGCTCTCCACACCTGGGCCCTGGCACTTCTGCTGGGGTTTGAAAATGCATTTCTTTCCTGTGCATGCGTGCATGTGTGTGTGTGTAAGCACACATGTACACACTGACTTGCACATACACTTTCTAACCTCACTCTTCTGCTACTTAATCCTAAATGGGAGAAAATGTCTCTGTAATTTTGAAGAAGGGGAGAGGGAGGGGGAGTCGAGCAAAGAAAACCTTCAGTAGTAATAGTAAGAAAAAGATGAGTATTGAGAATGTGTAGCGTAATTTTCCTTCTGCATGCTTTATTAAAGAATTATATGACATAATTACACGTTATAATGTCTTTACACATATTTATGGTAATTACGTCAATGCACATTTGATGTTCTGTAATTACAGTAAATACACAACAGTCCCGACAAATCACTTGATCAAGAATTCAAATTCCCTAAGCGAAGATGGGAGAAAAGACGTTAACTCTTCTGCTTCCTGATTGCCCAATGCGTGATTATTCCTCTGCCTTTTCCTGGCAGTTTTGGAGATGACTTTATGTCGGTGTCATCGAGGCACAATGACATTCATTTACACCAGGGGTTGTTCCTGAGACTGGTCCCGAGAGCAACACCCCTTTTTTTTTTTTTTTTTTTATGATGGTTTCCCCTATGATGCTGTTGTGTGTGTGCTGATTGTGTTAGGGGCAGTAGGTGCAGGGTCCTGATAGAGTCCCCAAGGCAGGTAAGTAGTGAACATGCGTTTGATGTCCTGGGAGATGTGGGGAAATACAAAGAAAGTGGAAATCGGAGCCTCATGGAGGGAAAGTGCAGGGAGAGTGGATCCCTCAGAAGCCGTTTCCTTACTTGTAGGCTGCTGTGCCTCTCCAAGCCACTTTGTAATGCAGTAAATTCCTAAAGGCAGGACCACATCCAATTTTCTAGCCCCTGGATTCACGCCCTGGGTTTTGTCACAGGGAGGCTCTGATACCACCTATCTGTGGTTGGCACTTCATGCATTAGTTATGCTAGATGGGTCATTTTCTGTGTTTGTATGAATATGTTTCATCTTCTTGTTGTCTCTGGATTCTGATGTTGGGGGTGGGAGGCGGTTGTTCTTGCCCAGTAGGACCCTGGCCAGTTTATCAGAAACAATCCGCAATCGGTGTAATTGTTATCCCAACCAAGATGCCTCTCCTGTGATCTGTTCATCTGTGGGACCCCAGCCCTCCTGAGGTCCAGAGGGACTGTTTCTCTATTTTCTCCCTGACAAGATAAGAACCATCGCGATAAGAACCATCCATGGATCCAGGCCGGCACTCATTTAGCCCAGAGGGTGGCTGAGCCTCCAGGGGCAAATAGAGGAACCGAGCCCAGAGGCATATTGGGTCTCCTCCTATGGAAGGAATTTATTGTGAGGCAAGTTGTACAATTGAAAGAACACAGGACTGGAGGTGGGCAGCCCTCTCTCTGGGGAGAAGGGTACCTGCCTACCTATGTCAAGGACCTTGAGATAATAGAAGTTAAGGGACTTGAAAAGTTAAAAGCTGTAAATAAATGTAAGGAATTTGCAATCGACCCCATGTCTAGCACCGACCCCCTTTAGGGTGGTAGCAGGAATAACACTCCCTCTTAGCACCCACCGGTTTCATCCCAGATTTCATCTCTGTGACCCAGAGAGACTAATTAGCCCTGAACAGGTGGTCTGGAAGGGGCAGTTCACTGATCCCCATAGGTGCAAAGAAGAAATCTGTTGCACTGGCTCAGACCAGTGTGAGACAGGACTGAAATGAGAGCTGACTGGTGATTCATCAAAGTAGCAAACCTATTGACTAATATAATTCTTAGTCATGAAGTCCCTCCATGTTCCACACATACCGAAATCAAAGCAATTACAGACTTAAATGAAGCTGGAATCCTGACTGTGGAAAATGCTTGTTTTAGTCCAAGATGGGGGCTAGAGGTGAGCAACCCGTTACTCCACGCTACTCCCCTGGTAATGAAAGCACCTCGCAGCCTACAGGCTTCTCAGGATGTAATTGCTGTGGGCTGAGACAGGGATCTCACTGCACTAATGATGCCCTGTGCCTTCTTCTGAGGCCTCACTCCACTATTCACCTAAGCGTAAGCGTAAGCGATTGCCAAGGAAGGCAGCACAGTAGAAATTAACACATTAACCGGCGCATCTTAGCCTTTTGCATTTTTCAAAAACGTTGCCATCATCTCTTAGTCTCTTTAGTTTTTTTTTTTTTTAATTGTTAATTGCTTAGGACCTGGTAAATTTAGACGGATGCCTCATCGATGTATTTAAACATGTGAGCAAGTGAAATGGAAACAGATGTAGCATTTTCTTTCTTTCTTTCTTCTTCCTTTTTTTTTTTCTTTTTAGTGAGGACTTTGCATGGCCAGGAACCATAATTCATATTTTCTTCACACTCACAAAAGACTCTGCTGGAACCAAGTTTGTGTTGGGAAACAGATTTTTCTAGGCTCTTTCTGGTTGGGCGTTGTTGTGCTGTGTTTTTAACTGCTGTTCATTTACCAACTACTAGAAAGTGTGGGCTCGGACAGAAAGTAGCCCACCACTTGCTCCTTTTTACATGGGTTCCGAGAAGAAATTGGGAGGTTTGTGCTCCTTTGAAGGAGGGAACCCACAAGATCCATTCCTTTAATCAGAGCAGGTCATTTCACAAAAGCAATTTCTTGCCTCAGAGCAACAGGTAGGGGGAAAAAAGAAGAAAGAAACGACTCTTTTACTTTCTAAGGGTTGCTGCTTTGGAGGTGGAGGGCAGGAGTTTGAAATTAAACATGTGGAAGAGAAATCAGTAAGTGGCAAAACCTCCAGCCAGAGATGTCCATTACGTGTCAGTGATGGGATTGTCAGTAAGGTCTGTTGCAGCACCTCCTGTCCCCCCCCCCCGCCCACCCCCCGCCTCTTCTCATCTCCACCAGTGGCTTTTGGGAGTTCAATAACTCGCCCAGTGGGACTGTGCTCTATTGTCTCCAAATCTGTGTAATCCTTGGCTGCTGAGCTACCAACTGTGGTCCCTGGGGAGTGAACATTAATTTCTTTCCCTGCCCCACACGGCTGATCCCAGCTGACCTGTGGCCCAGCTGGGAGCTGGGGTCAGATGCACGGGACCACCAGGCTCTTGGAGTAAATGACCAGAGCCTTGGATCGAGAAGGCTTCTAACAATACGGAAATGGCATTTTCCACTTAACTCAATTGCGGTGTGCCCAGCTGTCTCTCTGCACCAAGATTCAATTATCAGAGATGATGTGTGTTGTACCTTCCCCCCAACCCTCGCTTGTGCTTTCTGGGGAGCTGTGTAGTATCCTCTTTTTCTGACAGCTATGACTGATGAAATTCCACCAAGCGAGAAAGAGAGGAGTTTTCAAGAAAAGAGAGGATGTTTCAGCTTGTTGTCGGCTTCGGAACTAAGTCTGATGTGCAGTGGGTGACGCCTGGGGAGAGCATTGGAGTGTCCTAGCTGTGTGGCCTTGGGCAAGTCATTTAACCTTCCTGAGCCTGTTTTCTCTTCTGGACAGTATACCAGCTGATTTTCGGTCTCAGCATCTACTTCTAAACTCCCCGGGAGTCTATCTTAGTGCATTTCACTAAGGATCCCAAAGCACTTCCTTGAAGAGAATGTTCAGTCTAAAAAATTAATTCAGAAGAAACTAGAAAACAAAGTCATGAATAAAGGGCATTTGTTAACCCAGTAACCAGTGTGGCTGGAACTCAGGCCAGATGCTCGGGCTCCCAGCCTGGGCGCTACTGCATCAGAAAGCCCAGTGCTCTTGGTGGATGGAGTCCCTCATGTTAAACTTAGAGGCACCTTGCAGACCAGATGGGGATGGCAGGGAGGAAGTAGAGACTGTGACACAGGGCAAGATGCATTTGGCATTGTCCCCCCAGAGTTGCCTTCCCAGGCCTCCAGCCTCTCGCTCTTCCGCTTGTGAAGCTATCAGTGGAAACCGGGTCCAAGTGTTGCTGATTCAGTGATGCTTGCCCAAATGCCGTTTCCTAAGAACTGTTGGATGCCCAAGATGCCTTCTGAGTCTGTTTTCTTTTTCCAACACACCCGTTTCTTTTCCTGGAAGTGGGACATGGCATGAAGCCGGTGGAATCTGAACCCGAGTCTATTCCAACTCCTTTTTAAACTTGGATCCCCATTACAAGGAGAGGAACCCCACAGAGGCCCCTTCCTGTTACCCCTCCCCAGAGGTCCCTGTGGCTGTTAGTAGGCACTGAATGCGTGCAGCAATTTTGTGCCTATGCGCTTGGCATTGCTCCATACATCCCTGTTTCATGTCATCTTCAAAACACATGGGGAGGAAGGTATTAGTACCTCTATTATACACATGAAGAGCTTGTAAGACTACGTGTCATCAATGTCAGACTCCACATTCAGATCTGGGCCCATAGCCCTTGCTCTTTCTAACATCACACACACACACACACACACACACACACACACACACACACACACACGCAATGAAAATGTGCTCTTTTTCAGACCAAGGAGAGCCCCTCCTAAGTGGCACACCTTTGAGTCACTTTGTTAGAAAGGCAGCCCCAAGCCCACGGCCAAATCATAGCTTTTGACTCACCTTTCGCATCTTCCTGGCTATTTGAACACAACTTTCTTCCCCGTCTTCATAGTTCTCCCAGCAGACAGGCTCACTCCAATCAGGAGGCCCTGGCTTGGTTCCTGTCCCAATTCCGGCTTCAGCCCCTTCCCACTGCGGGGCAGTCTCTTCTGTCTTGTTTGTCTCATTGGGAATGCTGGCCAGTACGTACTAGCCCCTTCGCTCCCACCTGTCTACAACCGCTGTCTATAGCTCCTGGAGTAAGAAGCTTTCTATAGCTTTGGAGTAAGAAGAGCAATAACCCCAGCTCACTGGCCCATGTCCTTGCAGTCACCACTTATCCTTTCTGAGCCATAGATCTCTCTTTCTTAAAAAGGGGGTCATAATAATAATACCTTCTTCTCTCATAGGGTTTCTGGGGGATCCAATGAGTCAATACCTGTGGATGTACTTGGTGAAATGCAAAGCACCAGGTCAGACCAAGTGCCTCTGTGCCCACTACCCCCACCCTAATCCACTCGCTATTGCTTTCCATCCAGCATTTATCAGTTGGCCACATGTTCCATCTCCTTCTCAGAGGATGCTCAGGTTCCCTTTCCCAGCCCCACCCACAAACTGGTTACATCCCATGGCAACAGAAGACAGACTAAAGCCACGGACACAAGGCTCCATGTGAAAGGAACCAGAAGCACTAGATTTTGACATCTTTAAAAAGTGTATTTTTTTGCATAAAAAGTCGATGTGAAGAGTGAAGACTTGTAGTAACACCTCAGGCCAAGTAGTACGTTCCAGACAGCATGGCAGGTGACACACAGGATGTCAGAGAGCATGACAGCAGCACCGGGGACATGAATAGCATAATGCCACATATCAGTGTTGCTGACAGAGCCAGTATAACTTGGCAGTGGGCATGGAAACACCGTCTGGGTCAGAAGACGCCAAGCAGAGCTGGTGTGTTACCGTCAGCACGAGCACCACCCACGTGTCACCACGGCTGCGGATGGCAAGAGGCACGTCTCCCACCCCATCTCGCTGCCCTCTGATCGACCTCAGGTTGGTAGCTTGTCTTCCTCCTGCCCACACAGTGGCATTTCCACCTTCACATCTACACGGTAAAGGGCCTTAAGAGCAAGGACCATGTCTTCAATGCCTGTGGTCTCCACAGGGCCAGAAATATACCTTAAAGGTACAAGACCATATCTATTAACCAACCAATAGCTATACCTGTTTTTACTCAGTGTCTCAGCTTCTCCAAGTGCAACATGGGAGAATAATTCCAATCTTCTTCTAAACGATGGACAAGAAACAATGTAATATATATGTAGAGAATGTTGAAGCCACCGGTTAGCACTGCCTTGTGTGCCCCTCTTTATTTCTGATGCTAATCTTCCCCATCCATTCTTGCCTGAAGTCCATCTGGTCCTAAGCCCTGGCCGGGAATTAAGGTACTTTCCAGATCTCTGGCAGTGGATTCTATGAAGATGAAGGGGCGGTGAAATGTTTCTGACAGCTTCTAAAAGAGATCAGAGACCAGACAGAGCACTTTTGCCTTCCAAAGGGAAGCTATTCCACTCCCCCACCAGTCCCACCTTTTCAGCCAAACCCCTTTGCTTCTTGGTGACGCTCATCTTTTCTTCCCTGAATGCACAGCTGAGGAAAAGACATTGCGCCTTCCTTTCTCCCTGCCATGACTACTACCAAACATTCAGTGTCACTGTGTTTGGGACCCCATCTCCTCCTTTCCATTTGCCTCTTTTTCTCTGGCTACCAGGCGTTCAAGATTGATCTGTTTCTCATGGCTCCACGTGGAATTTGACTACATGCATAGAAACAGCCAGGCAGAGCTGACAGCGCTGTCAGACAGTAAGCACAGCTCCTGACATACGTGCATGGGAGTGAGTGCACAGACACACACACACACACACAGACACACACACACGCGCACACACACGCACAGTTCCCCTTCTCTGAGTCCCCACAGGATTCCCTCTCCATTCCCCCCCCCCCCGTTGATCCCACCTGCTCATTCTCTCCTGGTCCAGCCCCCGCCACCATCCCTCGGCCCATTCTCCACTGCAGGCAGGCAGACAGCCCGCCCCTGCCTTCCCACTCCTCACAGACCCAGGACGGGGTGGGGGCCGGGAAAGCTGTACTTCGTTGGATAATGAGTTGAGAACTTACTGCCTCTCGTCTCTCTCTAGCTGGTGACTGACACAAATGGAATTCATCTTTAATCATCTGTTAACTCGTTGTCTATTATAGCTCTTTAATAGCACCATAGATATTCTTAATGAAGCATGATTTAAGGTATTTACAGCACATGGACCGACAGACATCACTCACAGTGTGCAGGTAATGAGGCATAAAACGGCTTTTGAATTCCCCCCAAAAGAGAAAGCAACAGAGAGAGAGAGAGAGAGAGAGAGAGAGAGAGAGAGAGAGAGAGAGAGAGCTTTGCTTTAGCACTGGGGAAAAAAAAATTCAAAGCCTGTGTTGTACAGTTTGTTTTAAAATGTTTAGGCATTTAAAGTTATTTTAGCTCTTTTGAGGTGTTTGGATCAGAGTTCAGCAATTACTCCTGTGAGAGTGGCAGTGTCAGGTCCCCGTGTTCTCTACAGCCACCTCCGACCCCGGCATCTCTCCTGGTGCATTTTCGGGGTCTGGGGTTGGTACAGAGCAGGGTGCTCGGGGCCCCTGAGTGTTCTTCCACGTAGAATGCAGGCCTTCATCTGGTTTCCTTCTCTCTCACAGTGTTCCCGGGTGGTGTTCTGGGGTGTGTCTCCATGTCGGAAGGACAGTGGTGGAGGTAGCCTTCCCCACGAGGAAAGGGCCAGGGGCGGGGAGTTGCCTTCCCTCAGAGATGCTTTCTGGGGCTGGTGCCTCTGCTCTTGCACCCACTTAAAGGGGAAGCCTGAGAGAAGCAGAGAGGTCCTGGCCTATCGCCTCGTCCGATCCATCCTTTCTCCAGTGAGGAGACCAAAAGTTATCCAGCTAGTTAGTGACCAACCAGAGCTAGAACTGGGTCCCATCTCCCTCAGGGAAGGAGGCTTCTCTTACCACACAGCAATTTTCTGTTGTTCCTGCCAGACAGGCCCTGTAAAACCTCTAGAACAATGAGAATTTAGAGGGACCAGAGAGGTGGGGAAGGAAGGACTCTTTTCCAAAGATATGCTTAAAATGTAGAGATCTCCAAAGCAGAAGAACCGCCGCCACCCCCCCCACCCCCCCCATACCCTAGCTCTGAGCCTTGTTTCCCTAGGGTAGGCCTTTGAACAGACTTTCTTTCTCTCTGCCTCACAGGGATGGGCCCAACCTGCCTTTCCCGTAGTCAAGGAATGTTGTAAAGAAAATTCCATGACTTGAGTCATAGGGAATGGAGATGGCCACCACTCGTGGGGATAAAAACCATGCTGCTTAGATCTTGAGGCTGAGTTCACCGAGACACCCTTCTATATGTTGCCTCTGCTACTTTCCATCGCAGCCCACTGGCACGGTCTGTACTCGGCCTGAGCCCAAAGCTAAAGCTGAGTAAACACTCTGTATGTTAATGGGTCCTTTCCTTCAAATCTCCTTTCTGCAACTACCTGGTGTAGACCACTCACAAGTCTCGGTCGAGATGGGCAGGGAACAGGAACCCCCCAGGAGCAGAGTTGGGATGTTTTCGGACTGGTGCCATGCCCCTTGTCTGGCCTTGGTGGCTGTAGACCTGGGCACTCTGCCATTCCAGGCTCTCCTGTCCCAGAGAAAGAGGGCTGTGAGAATGGCACCGAGGTGACTTCAGGTACCACTGCTTTAATGGTCAAATCAGGTGGGCTTGGGTGGGGTGGAGGGCAAGACAGGATTTCTCAGGATGGGGTGATGAGGACACTCATGTTTGTGTGACTAAGGTGACCAGATTCACCTCCTGCTAAACCCATCTGCTTCTACGTATGCTGCCTCTTCCTGTGCTTCTGAGGGGCTAGTGGCTGTGGGAGGGAGCCAGACACCTTGATCTGTGAGTGTGTGCGTGTGCAGGGATTGGGGGGATGACATTCTGAGGACACGGAGAGGAAAACGGTGTCCCTAGTACCCACCCAAGGGTGGAGGTCCGTGTAGGAGAAGGCCATCGAACTCAACTCAAAGGACATTCCTCCCGGTGTTTTTACCCTTTTCTACGTGCTTCTCCCTCTTCCAACCTCTGTGGCCCAAGTCATCCCCCAGGGAAAGCCCAACCCAGACAAGCAGGAAGAGAGGCTCAGGGAGCCCATACGTCCCAGGCCTTGCTGACCACATCACTCATTCATGTGTCTATTCATGCGTTCATTCCATGCCTGACCAGACATTGCGCTAGGTCCAGAGGATAACTGAGCAGCTTGCCCAGAGGAGCCCGTGGGCTGGTCAGAAGACAGACTCCTAAAGAAATGATGCCTGATGAGGGGTTAGGGTGGGGTCGGGGGAGTGAGAGGTGCCTTACGGGGCATGAGGGCAGGATGAATATGGTGGGAATAACTGTAATAATTAGCATGGATTCTTAAACTTAAGGATGGCAAAGCATTTTCCCCAATAGACCACAGAGCCAGATACAGAAAAGACCAACCTTCCAATACACATAGACTTGTAGGATAGCAGGATGTTGGGGGCCCATTGTCTCCCTCACAACACCCCCACCATGTGGTGGTGAACTTACTCTCCTCCTCCACCCCACCCCCACCCCCACTCCCAAGCAGCTCGTTCTGTGTCTGCCCAGTGCTGACTCTTAGAAAGTCCTCCTTCAGGCCACGTCCCTTCCACCGAAGAGCCTTTTTCTACCCTTCAAGAAAAAGAAGGCTTATGGGGGACATTTGTGAGGACCAGACAAGGATTGGAAGGCCGACAGGTCCCAGGTTGTGCTGGGGACAGAATTCCCTCTGTGCTGCTGTCCTCACCCTTGGACTCTGGTCATTCTGGCTCCTATGAGGGAAGAGAAAATTTGCCCTTTCTCTTCTTAGTTCTCTGGCTGGTAGAATAATTCAAATGACAGAAGACAGGTTAACAGGAGAAAAATAATCAAATTCAATTACATACAGGAGTTCCATACAAACATGGGGCCCCAGGACAACTCTGGGCAGTTGAGACTTACATGCCACCTTGAGCTAGTGGTTTGGACTTCAGAGAGCAGGAAGGCAATGCACATGGAGATGGAAAAATAAAGGTTTGGTAAACAAATGTTTGCTGGGCCATCTTTAACAATGGGACACAAAGAGGACTTTGACCAAATGGATCTTGCCAGGTTCCTCCCTATCTATCACACCTAGTTCATATTAAACTATAGTTATCTATGATAATACCTCTCTTGCTGGAGCAGGTCTTCCATGTAAATTCTTTTAGGCATTTAGGGGGAAGATCAAAGTTTCTTCCTGGGTCTTTGGTTTCTTAAAATAACTAGCTCAAAATAATAACTATCCCAAAGAGACATATTTTGGGGTGGCAAACTCTGCTCCCCCTCATTCCTCATGAGTCTCACCCACACATGACTTTGACTAGCTGGAACCCTGACTTCGACCACCCCCTACTAATGGGCCTGGTTCAAAGTGCTGAGGGCGAAAGAGGATGGGTCCAGCCCAGCTTTTCTTGTGCCAGGGCATACACTGGCTTGTTTGTGGATGGCCTGCCCTACGTCAAGTATCTACCACGGTCCAATCAACTAAGGACCCAAGTTGAGAGCAGAGATGGAATCAGGGTCTGGTTTCAGATACACTGGCCTCCTGCTGAGGGCAAGGCAGCTCCCCTGTGAGTGGGTTGGGGGCCTACCTCTAAAACCCTTTGGCTAGAAAGGACTCTCTCTCTCTCTCTCTCTCTCTCTCTCTCTCAACACCCAGATGCCCCATTATCCCCATCAGTGTTAATTTTCTAAATGGAAAAGAAAAAAGAAAGTAGAATAAGTTACGTGAAAATGGAGGGGGAAGTATGTGAAACTTTATTTGGGATACTTGACATTTTCTAACCAGGAAAAGCCTTATGATTTGGGATTTCCTTGTGGCATGACCTCATCATAATTTACAGCACCTTCCTTTTCTCTCAGCTGAAAAGTGTCAGTCTTTAGATGCATAAATGTCTGTGGAGAATCTGGGACCTTGTCATGGTTTTTCTTCTCTTATTATTTCTGAGACAACATGAACACAAAAGTTAACGATTTCTGTAGTATATTTTTTCTTGCTCAACCACATTTCTGCCAAGAATCAGCACCTTTGTACTTTCTAAGGAGGATTTGAGGTTACTTGTTCTTACAATGGAGAAGCCAGGGCCCCCGGGAGTGAAGTGATTGTTGGAAATATCGTTTCAATCTGGCGATGGGAGAAATGAGAGGAGTGGAGAGGCACAGCCTAGCCTAGGGCACACACGAGTGTCTCTTTCTTTTTTTTCATAATAGCATCCTCACCTCTGATTCAGAATCTAGGCTCTTCCAGCTCCCCAGAGAGCTCAGGACCCTTATTATAAGCTAAAGTCATTACTTAAGAATGTTTCTAAAAAACATGTATGTCTGGGGGTGAGGCCAGGAAAATGAGAAGGCTGACATTCAATCCCAAAACACTCACTTGAGACCAGGCCCATGAAGACCTATGTTTTTCTCTTTTCTGGATGATTCTGTTCATGAATTGGTCATACAGCAAGTCATTGAACAACATCAGGTATGCCCCCAGGTTCTCCTGGACCTAATTGCTCTTGTTTTATTCCCTGCCAGTAAGAAATGCTTTTAGCAAAGCATTTGTGTGTCACTTAGATCGAGCAACTAGTTGCCTAGGAAACTGTCCATTCTACACATGTTCCACTTCCTGGTATCATTTGGATCCAGCTGCCTCGATTGTTCTTCTTTGGCCTTCTTTTGATACCTCCCCCATTATTATGTAAGCCAAGTAGCTCCTAACGGGGTCCAGCTTCATAATTCATGGGGCCCAGTCCAAAATAAAAATGCAGAACCCCTGGTTGAAACATTATCAAGAATGTCAAGATGGAAATAGCAGAGCATTACACCAAGCATTGCCCTTCTAAGTGCCACACAGGTCACATGCCCATGAAGCCGGCCCTGCTCCTTATGGCAATAGGAATGACCCTGCACACACTTCCTGTGGCTCTGGAGAGCTATTGGGGTCCTGGCCTGGTGACAGACCCATGCTCCTTCCACTTTGTTATAATAGTTTCAAAGGCTCCACATAATGAACCCTCAGATTTTTCAGCTTCTCCCTCTTGACCCCGAACGGCAGAGCTCATATAATTACAAGAACCAGGAATTCCTTTTTATAAACCATATTCACTCTCAGAATATATGTGTAGTATTTTTTACCTCCTTCAGCCCAAGAAGAATATCAGAACTGGCATCCTGAGTCAAAACGGACCTTAGTTTGGCTCAAAACCAACCAGTGCTGCCTCTGGCCACTGCACCCAGGGACTTTTAATGGCCTCAATTCTCCTTACTGCTACGTATCAGGCCTTCAGGGTCACCTCCTAAAAGTCACAGTCTAGCGCAGAAGCCATTGTGCAATCAATACCCCACAGGTTTCTCAAAAACTTTTAAAGAGCAATTTGTATTTTCAACCTGGCTCACCTCTTGGGTAATGAAGTAGACGTGTTAACCACCCACTGTGTATGTTAGCACTTCCTTTTGTCTGTACTAACTGCTTCCTTTTCAAGTGCCAAGAGCTCCCTCTAGTTCCACCTTCCAGGATTTGATGACTAACACTGTGTTTGAACATCTGGACTCAGGGATTGGAAAGACTTTGATAATTCTTTATGTCCTCCTCCCGTCCTCATCTGGCCTCTCCCTCGCTTTCTCCCTTTCCTTGTATTTGACCATTTTAGCGGCCCCTCTACAGCTCTCTAAACTGAGAACAGTGTCTCCATGTAAGCATATGACGGTTGTACGCAAGTGCAGCACGCTCATTCATGGGTGTTTCCTTCCAGTTAGGCCCAACCTCTGTTGTCCTTCTGGGTCACAGGGACCCCTGGGACAGGTATCCTTAGGGGACATTCTGTAGAGACCGTGATATCCTTGCCCGAGTTGTCCTCCCAGAAGTACTCAGGATTCTTTCTGCCAGGGCCTGGCCTGGCACAGGCCTGCCCAGGAGCTCATGTGCCCACCTCTGTGCTCTCACACAGCCTCTCAGAGTCAGCCTGGATTTCTCCCCGTTGGGGAACATTTCCACCTGCCAAAGGATCCCCCCATCATCTGATTACCTGGGGTTTCCTTGCACACTTCCTCTCCCATATAATCTATATAAAGGGCTAGAATGAAAGACCTAAAATGGAGCCCCAAAAGAATTTGATTTAGAAGTGAACAGAGAAAGAGATCCTTTTGTGGCTTTGTTTGTTGCTATCTCTAATCTGTTCCCTATCAATGACAAAATATTTGGCACCGAAAGTCCTTAATTTTGAAAGTAACCTTGTCAAAAGCTTTTGAAAGCCTAAATACAATTTTCCTTCCAACTAATTTATTTACCCCCTCAAAGAACTGTCACAGATTAAGGAGGCATGATTGCACTTTACAGAAATCCTACTTCCTCCCCCTCAAAGGGCAACAGAACAGAGGGCCTAAGAGCTCCGGCTTCAGAAGTGTCTTCTTCCTTGACCATTCCTCTCTCTCTGTGTGTGTGTGTGTGTGTGTGTGTGTGTGTGTGTGTGTGTGTGTGTGTGTTGGGGGGGCAAAGCCACCATTTTCAGTTTCATAGGATGAGATGTGACACTCAGAATTGGGCCCCTCACATGGACAAGCTGGGTAACGGGAAGGAAGGCCCCAAAACAAAGACCCATCAGGTCATTATAATTATGCCTTGTTTAGCACCCCATGAAAAGATGGAAACCACACACCCTATGCTTACAGATCAGAGCGCGTCAGATCCACAGGCATTTGTATTGTGCTTTTAATAGTTATTGTATTTCACATACCAAGTCGTAATTGTCCTTATCATTCTCTTCACCCTCCATCAGAAGAATTGTTAATATTTTGTTGGAACCCATTCGTTTTCCTAATAGCCTTTCAAGACAGAAGGTCACTGAGGTGATCCCCTCCCATCCTGTGTGTGTGGAGAATCAGAAGCCCAGACAGAACCAGTCATTTAGCTCAAAGCTCCACCTACCTCCAGGCCTTCTCGCTTCCCCAGCGTTTCCTCCAGGCCTTGTTACCATCTAGCTCCTTCCAGCAGGATGTACCATGCCACGTAAAATGCCTCTGTCTCTTCCGAAGGGCCCCATCCTTCTCAGCATCTCTGTGTTGGGTACCTCGATCATGGGTCCACCCAACTCATCTGGGGCCAAAAACCTCGGTGACCAACACCAGCTCCATAGGCTGAGCCACCGCCCAACCATTCACCCCCATCTGGCTGAGCTTGGTCACCCCAAACAAGTGTGAAAACGCCACCTTTACAGGCCGGAATCCGAAAGAAATTGGAAACCTGCTGTTAGCTTCATTCCCACTCTCTTCTCATGTTTGCTGTTATTTTTTAACACTTTTTTTTTTCTCATAAAAGCACTATCCTCTTCCCCAGAGCTTGCCTGTAGCGAAGGCATGGTCTGTACAACTGCAATTATTTCAGAGAACAGATGGAGTGAGGAGCAGAAAGTCTGTTAATAGTAATAGAAATGCTACATGTTAACCTGGACAGCACATGATGACGGTCCCATGACTACCCGTTCTGTTCCCACCAGCTGGGCAACCAAAGTAGGAATGAGATATTCACAAACACAGCCATCAGCCACGTAGCCACCTAAAGTTAGAACTCAAATTCCTTCACACTAGGGGCCTTGGCGACTGCCGCGGCTCAGGCCAAGAGCAGAGGAGGCCAAGCCACAGGCCTAGCAGAATTGCCTGAGCTCTGGTTCAAACGCCAAGCTTCCTGGGCTGGCTGAGGCCCAGATTTAGCTTCCAGGCAAACGCTGGCCCTAGACAGCAGCCAACCCAACAGTGCTTTACATCCGTGCTCTGGGGAGGAAGCCTTAGGTCCAGCTGGGCTGGTTTTGACTTCCTGGGAGGCAGTGGAGAGTGAGAGGCCTGACTCAGAAGCCAGAGGCTTCAGTTCCCCAAAGGACAAAGGCAAGGCTCCATGGCAAGTGACAGCACTGGGGGCCAGCAATACACAGGGCCAGTCCAGCTCTGGGACCAGAAGTCTCTTCCGCCTTCCAGAACACAAAATGAAAACCATGTCTTATCCTGACAGAGGTGATGGGTACATTTACTTCAACAAATATTTCTTAAGCACCTACTGTGTGCAAGAAAATATGCCAGGCACTTCAGGAACAACAAAGAAATAATAGTCCCCACCTTCCAGAAAATTATTGTCTAATAAGAAAGAACAAGAGAAGCCCATGTCTAACCAGATACATGGCAGACCATGATAAGTAGCCCAGCGAAGGTACAAATGAAACGCTCCTGGGGTTCCAAAAGCAAGGACAGCTGATCTGGTTCAAGGAGCTCAGCAAAAGTCTTCGTAGAGGAGGTGGGTGGCATTTGAGATGTGTCTTGAAGAATGGGATGGATTTGCCAGTGGGCACAAAGGTGGGGAAACAAGAATCACACTGGAGGTCATCGGAGTTGTCCCCAGTCTGCATGGATGCATGTGGGGCTGTGGGGGGATCCGCGGGTGGGCTGACTGACAGTGAGCGACACAAGGCCTCCAACGCCAGGGTACGAAGCTTATGTTAAGTCCTAAGTCTGCGGCGGGCTGTTCCTTGGGAAGATTATTGGGCAGTCGTGTGCTTGCTAGAGCCAATTCTGTGCTTCTCTTTTCAGCTCCAATTCTGTGACCTCGTGTTGGTAGCTTGGCTGTGAAATTCACCCATGGAAATGAGCAAGTGCTGTAGATCAGGGCTTCTGTCCTTCCTTCCTTGCTTCCTTCCTTCCTTCCTCCCTCCCTTCCTTCCCTCTCCTTTCTTTGTTTTCTGAAGAATTGGTTTACCAAGACCCCACTAGGTGACTCTAACAGAAGCCAGCAAAATGAATAGGGAGGTTGTTGAGAGGTCAGAAGGCAAGTTGGGAGGCTGTTGAAATAGTAGAGGCAAGAACCAGTTGAGACCTCACCCAAGGGAGTCAGAGAGAATGAGGAAAGGTGAGGATGGATTCTAGAGAGACCCTACCCTTGGAAATCATCTTTTGACTGATTTCGTGTTTTGAAGTTGATAGCTGACAAAACGTTCATGCCGTTCACAGAAACGGATGAGTCAAAGAAAGAACTGGCGAGTGAAGTGGACACGAACGTAGCTTTTAGAGCGAGTTAGTTATTTGTCTGATAACTAATTAGGTTAAAGAAAAGATCCATACGCTATGTTGCTATGAGCTCTCCTTTTCCTTTCCCTCCCTCCACGTTCCTCTTCTCCCCACTCCCATGCAGAACGGATAATATCTCCATGTCTCCCCTGACATACAATGATTTCTGCTGCCTGCTTGGTTGTGTATGAGGCTTTGAAATTTAGACAAGTCCCTCAGCTTTATTAAGACAGAAAAGTTGCCGTGGGCCAGAGGGGCGGGATGTGGGCTTTGGGACGTGGATAGAGTACAAAGAACTCAGCAGGATTTGAACTCACCGCTCATTGCCCACCTGCGTCCGCTTGGCGCACAGCCAGAGCCCGCTGAGCCAGGCAAGAGCATTCCTTCCCCCAGGCATCTTGAGCGGGCAGATGCTGTGGAGGGACTATCATCCCCAGAGGACTGGGCAGCACAGTGGCAGAAGGCACTTTGGATTCAGAGATGCTGGAACATGTTGCCAATAAGTGCATCTTTGTAGTATGTATGTTTTAAATTACACAAGTGTCCAGAGACCTAGGTGTGGAGGAATTTGCAACACGAAACCAATACCACCGTACTGCTGTAAAGGAAAGTCAAGCCCAGGTCTGTCCCTCTGCCTCCTGACCTGTGTCTGCCCTTCTGTGCAGGGAGAAGAGGGTGGAATTGGAAGACAAAGGATGTGGTTTTAAATCCCAGAGAAGCCTTTCACTTGCTCACAATGACTGGCATTTATTGATAATTTATCATGTGCCGGGCACTATTCTGAGCCATGTATTAACTCACGTAGGCGGCACAGCAATCTAAGAGAAAAGCCTGGTGACGATTATAATCTCTGTTTTCATAGATAATGAATCGGAGGCCCAGAGAGCTCAGGCAACTTGCCCAAGGCTGCACAGTGATTGGGTAGTGTATTGCCTCAGACAGATTCTCTGATCCTTCAGAGCCATGAGTTTTCCATCAGAATAATCTGTTTAGAGGATGTCCCCTACAGGGGCCCCTTGTTCCCAGCAATGTGACTCTGGCCCCATCAAATTATGGCCTTAACTGACTCGGACCCATATCACCTGCCCCTCCAACAACCACATCTGGCTCTTGCTGAATCATCCTTTATGTTTCCTCATTGACTACCGCCTTCCCTCTGAGGACCTAACCCTCCCACCGCCACCCCCACTCTGCACAGACGTATTTTGTTCTTCACCTGTGACCCTATAGCCCTTTGTATGTCACACTGTACTGGCGCCGTTTATGTATTTGTCTTCCTCACTGGTTTGGGAACCACGCAAGGGCATCTGGGTATAGGCAAGAGTGTAAGATGTTGTCCCACGTAGCTGAACTAGTCGACGAAATGGGGACCTTTAGCCTGAACAAATGGTAACTGTGAGGCTATGATAACTGCTTCCCAGTGTCTGAGAGACTGTCACGTGCAAGAAGAACAGGACTTGTTCTATGCAGTTCTCGAAGAAAGAACAGGAACAAGTGTGAGTCTCCAGGGGCAGTTTTTGGTTCCCAGGAGACATCGCCCTTTCGAACTGAGCTGTGCTTGAAGGCATTGCATCTCGAGGAAGGGAGGGATGCTTTGCTGTCTTGTTTCATGCAACCGCAAGTCTAGGGCCTGGCCATCCTGGGCAGATTCAGCAGCTCGAGGACCCGGGTTCTTTCCATCTTTCTACTTCATTATACTTAGCACACAGGCCTTCAACCTCATGCTTGTCCCCTCTTGGCCCCAAGATGGCTGCTACACATCCAACATCACAGCCATATTCCAGGCAGGAAGAAGGAGAATGGGTGAAGAGACAAAAGGCAGCAAGTGTTTTCTCCTAGCAAGCCTTTGTCTTTAATTCAGGAGGAGATCCCTTCCTAGGGACTTTCTCCAGTATCTTCTTGGCCAGAACATGGCCTCCCCTTGGTTCAGGAGAGGCTGGTACATCCAGTCTTGTAGCTTTCCAGCCTCTATAGTAGAGGAAGGCAAGAAGGAAGGATACCAGACCCACAGTGTCTACACAACACCTCTTCCCAAATGTGTCAAAGTGGGACCTGAGCCCCAGACCCCGGGTCGAGGGGCCTCTGTCCACACAGCCCAGGAAGTGTCTTGTTCAGCAGCTACGGAGAGAAAGGCTGTCCTGGATGCCAGCCTGAAATATGAGTTGGTCCTCGGGGAGGAAAGGCTTTAGGCTCAAGGGGCAACACCAGACTGCATCCTGGCGGGACCATCAGCCCTGGTGAGGAACAGCTGTTATACTCAACCTCCCCCAGGAAGAAAGCTCTTAACTAGATTTCCCATGCAGAACTTTGTGGGGGAGGTTCAAACACAACCAACCCACTATAGACTAAATTTGTATTCCAACCAATATCATAATGAATAGTGGGAACAGAGGGCAACTTGTGTTTGTGACTTCAGCTTCTTGATTTGGTGCCTGAGCCCCTTAATCTTCAGGGCCCCAGGCATAAGAGGTGAGGGGAAGCCTGTCCCTTGTGTGTAGAGGACACACATTATTTCCTAAGAGTGCATTAAGCAGGACGAAAGAAACCTGGGTGTCAATCAGTGGTGGATTTGTCAAGGACTTCGGGGAACCAGACTTTAGGACTATAGTTCTGACCCACAGATCTACACTAGTGTCAGCTGGGAAACTTCCAAATCAGACCAATGCCTGGGCCCCACTCCAGACCCTTTAGGTCAAGGGTCCAGCCTTGGTAGCTCTGAAAACCTCCCCTGGTGATTCCAATATTGAGGCAGGGGTGAGAACTACTGCCTGGACGATGGCTCTCACTCGACTTGACCATGAACCTCAACCTTGTCAGGTCATCTCAATCTCCCATTCCAGGACAAGTGCATGTGGTCGGCAGCAAGCCTTTCTCATAATCGTATCAGAAAATGAGAGAGATGCAATGCCAGACCCTCTCCGGCTTCCTGTGGTCTTCAAATGGGCTGCATGGATATCTGAGTTATAAGAAGTCGAGGGCCCGGTTCTAAAATGTACCTCGGGTTGGTTTTCATTGGATATGGTAAGACACGCAGAAGGAAATGATAGTCATGAAGGAAGAAGCGTCTACTCACAGGTCCCTAGAAACAGGAGTCACAGCAGGCCCTGTAGGCTACACGGGGAAGCACTGGGGTTGGTCAGGAGGCAGAGGGAGGGAGGGGAAAGTCTAGGTGATGGTCTTTATTGTGATTTTTTGTGGGAAGTCATGGGCAAGGCAGGATCAACTGGGTAGACAGGTTTAGGATTGGCTGGTTTGAATAATTCTGGTGGCTCTGGGGCATAGGGGCTGCCCCTAGTTGTCTGGTACCGGGCCCTGGGATGATTGTGTCAGGGGGATACTGGCTCAGCCTGATACCAGGGGTGGTATAGGGTGTAGGCTCCAGATTGGTAGGTTTGAATTTGAAGAGTGCACTCTTGGGTGAGTGTTAGGTATCTCTAGGAATTGGCAGTCTCTCCAAGAGTCAGCAAGTCCCAAATGTCAAAAAGCATCAAAAAACAAAAGACCCGATTAACACAGGTCTCACCTTCTCATGACACTATGCTCAGTACTACTGAGGACTCGAGACGGTCCACTGACATCCTGTCATATTCTATCCAAGGAATACTTCCAATCCTCCTCTCTGGTAAAGGCAGGCACACACAGATGCCTCAAGAAAATATTGACAAGACCTACAAAAAAGGGTTAATATCCTTAGTATATAAAGTACTTTTTAAATCAATAAGACAAAGACTAATAACCCGATGGAAAAATAGACAAGTAACATGTGGAGGGAGAGGGTCTCAGAGCATCTAGAGTTCATCTTTACGTCACGAAAGTCCCTCTGCCCGGCACCTCTGAGTTACAGTGGGGGTGGATGCTGGTCTGCCTCTGGGAACGAGCCTCTGTGCCATGCTGACCCAGCCCTTGCACAAATTGGCTGCATGATGCACATTTTTGGTCTTCTCGTCTAGTTAGCAAAGACAGTAAGATTGTATGTTATGCAAGATTTGGTAACGTACCCATTGTTTCTACATACCTTAAAAACTCCAGGGATAAACATAAAAAATATCTCTGTCAGTTTTATAGCCCAAAATGAGATTTTATTTTATAATTTGCATATCTTTCATTACTAAGGAAACTGGACATTTGTTCACGCGTTTATTGATCATTTTGTATTTCTTATTTTATGAACTGTCTGTTCATGTTACTTGCCTATTTTTCCATCGGGTTATTAGTCGTTTTCTTATTGATTTAAAAAGTACTTTCTATATTAAGAATATTAACCCTTTTTCGTAGGTCTTGTCAATATTTTCTCCCAGCTCGTCGTTTTGAATCTTATTTTGCTTTTTTTGTCATAGACAAGTTACACAATTATATCTAGTTAAATATATCAATCTTTTCCTTCATGCCATTTACTGTTAACAGTTTGGTGTGTACTTTTCCAGACATTTTCTATACATATGCAAATGAATCTGTAGATATATATGTATATACAGTTAGATATATAAAGTTTTCCTGCACATTTAAGATAATATCATACAAACTATTCTACAACTTACTTCACTTACTAGTATATTGTGGGTATTTTTCCATATTAAAATATAAAGATCTAACTCTGACAGAGTATTCTATTATATTAATCTACTATAATTTTATTAAATCAGTTTTTAAAAATTTTTTCATTTTCATATGTAAATATGGAAGTTTTTTGGTGTATGAGAGAAATAGAGACTAAAATTTATTTCACATGGTGAGTCAATTGTCTCAATAGCACCTATATTATTGTATTTAAAATAATCCATCCTTTCCTCACTGATTTGAAATAACTGTATATTAAATATCATACCTTTAATGATCATTTGATCACATACTAAATACACCTGAGAGTATATTAAGAACGTGGGTTTCTCTCTAGATTTTCTATTTTGCTTCCTTTACTTATTTATGCCTTAGTTAATACCACATTGTTATAATAATTGTAGTTTTATAATATATTTTAATATCTACAAAAATCAATATTATCCCCCATTTCATCTTCTTTAATATTGCCTTGGTTAATTTTTTTTTTAATTTTTTATATTCTGAGCTTTAGAATAATTCCAGGAAGTTCCCAAACCAAATCTATTTAGGGTTTTGATTGGAATTGTTTTAAATAAACTAATTAATTAAAGGATTATTGACATATTTGCAAATGATTTTTTCAGTTTAAAAGCATAGTATGTCTTTCTTCATCTATTCAAGTTTTCTTTTTATGTACATCAGTAATGTTTTTATTTTCTTTGTACAAGTCTTGTATGTTTCATCAAGTTTATTTCTATATATTTTATATAATTTTATTACAATTTTAAATGGTATTTTTAAAGTATATATTTTAACCGACCATTATTAGTTTGTAGGAAAGTACTCGGTTTGTGTGCATTTTGTAACAACTCACTTTACTGAATATTAGTCTAATTGTTTCTAGCTGCTTCTTTAGAATTTCTCACAAGCAATCATGTCATTTGCAAAAAAATTAATTAAAAGACAGAAGGTAGATGGTCTTATTTCATCTTTTACAGTATTTACACTTAGTTTCTTTTTACTTTCTTATTGCTTTGGCTAGAATCAATTCCTGGATGTATCAATTAGATAATTTTTTTCTCTCTGGGATTGCAAACACACACACACACACACACTCACACGCTCACACACGCACCCACAGATGGACAATTTATGATTTAATCCTACTTTCCCCCTAATATTTTCATCTCTTTATCCTTTTCTCCTGAGTTCTTGGAGATTTTCTTGGGCTTATCTTCATATTCTCTGATTTAATTTCCCATAGCACCTGATATGTGGTTCACTGCTTCTTTTGGATTTCAACGTCAACATTCAACAATCAGTATCTTCCTCTAAAATACCCTTCTCTGGAGAGTTGCCAGTGACGCCCCAGTTGCTAAAGCCAATGGTCCTTATTCTTTGATGGCTCTGTTATACTGACCCCATCCACGCTCCTTCCTGGAACCCTTTTTTCACTTGGTGTCCAGGACACTATGTTCCCTGGTTCTCACACTAAGTCTCTTCTCCTCAGTGTCTCCCCTTCCTTCTGCTCTGAGTTCCTGAGTTCCACCCGAGTCGTTCTTCTGTTCTCACTATAAGTTCTCCCTGACAATCTCATTAATCCCCATGCCCAGGATTCTTCTCTATTTTTCTCATTCACTTCTTACTGTCACGCCCTTCTCCTCCATCATACTCAGCAGTCTAAGTCCCTATTCAAGTTAAGCCCAACTGCCACTCATTCCATGCCTGCACCTGAACAGTTAAAAAATGCAAAACTGTGGAATGCGATATTACCCACTAACCTTTCTACATACCTATGGCTTATTCAGTTTCTCACTTTCC
Organism: Rhinolophus sinicus; assembly: GCF_057876585.1. Classification (NCBI taxonomy): domain Eukaryota; kingdom Metazoa; phylum Chordata; class Mammalia; order Chiroptera; family Rhinolophidae; genus Rhinolophus; species Rhinolophus sinicus. The sequence continues at coordinate 90,940,846 of NC_142515.1, read as the reverse complement.
AAAATGACTATTTCACACCTTCTTCTCTGTCCCCAAACGTCCTATAATCCCCCTTCCACTGATAACCTTGCTTCTAATTCACTGAGAACATAGAAGCAACCAGAAGACAATCTCCTCACTCCTCACCACCACATCTTCCAATTCCCTTGCATCTGAGCCTGTACCCTCTGTGCCTACCAAAGTCCGGGCCATCAACTTTTGCTCTGCATCCTGTCCCCTCCCACTTCTTAGAGTCTTGGCTCTTGCAATGATCCCTCTTTTCCTCTCTTCCATTTATATCTCCTTTTCTACTAGATCATTTCCATTGGCTATGAACATCCATCTCTTAAAAAATAAGAATAAAAATAAAAATTGACTCTTCCTTCCCCTCTAGTAACAACCACTCCATGTCTTAGCTGTCCTTCACACCAAAACTTTTAAAAACTCATCTGTAATAACTATCTCCAATTCCTCATCTCTACCTGTTTCAACCAAACCTCAGTCCTTTTTACTCCATGGAAACTGGTCTTGCCAAGATAACAGTGATCTCCAAGTTGTCAGATGACATTGCCACATATATGTCTACCTTATGGCTGCATTCAACACGGCTGACCACTTCCTCCTCCTTGAGACTCTTCCTGTCCTGGCTTTCATGATACCTACTCTTCAGGTGTTCCCCTTACCTTCCTGGCTTCACAGTCTCCATTGCTAGATTCTCCTCTTTTCTCAATGTCAGCATGTTCTAGAGTTCAGTCATGAGAACGCTTTTATTCTCCATGTCTAACCTCTCCATGAATAATCTCATTATTCTATGGATGTAGGGCCAACTATATGTAAATTAGTCTCAAATTTATATAATCAGTCATATAGTAGGTGTCCAGTAAATTCTTATTGAAAAGATGAGTGAATGCTAGCATTCCTTGCAATTGGTACCGTTCCTGACCCAGAGCAGGCTCTCCTGTATTTGCTGAATTAATGGCTAAGTCACTCCAACTATACTGTGATGCTCTTTAGAGCAGAAGCCCTGTTTTAGGTTTCTTTGTTTCTTCCACAGAACCTCGCATGGTGCTGGGACTTCCAGTGCTTAGCAAATATGCTTGTTTGATTTATTCCTCTTCATAAAGAGAAAGCCAAATGATTTAGCTGTCTTTTCAATAGCCTACATTTCTCTGAGAATAAACATGTGACACAAGAAGAATGTCATGAGAACCAGGATGAACTGGGTAGGAAGCTATAGGGGTTGGTCAGCCATTCTCCGCTGAAATACAGGTAACAGGAGGGTCTGCACCCGGTAGTTTTCCTATCGGAAGTCTAGCCGTGATGCTACATTTCTTTCTGGTGAATGTGTTACAGGATGCAACCTACATCCTGGTGATGGTGGACCCAGACGCCCCTAGCAGATCTAATCCCCAAGCTCAGTTCTGGAGACATTGGCTGGTGACAGATATCAAGGTAAGCATGCCAGGAGGCACTTTCTGATGAATTTGGGCTTACAGCTGGAAGGTGATCTTTCTGTGTGGTTCTCAGCTCTCATTCACAAGGGCTGAGGACTCTGACGAGCAAGGACTTCTGTGCCAGGTGGCCCTCAGCACCCGGCTGTCACAGCCCCTCCCAAGTTTTCTAACAATTTCAAAAAATGTCCCCGGATCAGTGGTGCACAGATAAATGGGCTCTCAGGATAACAGGGAGAGGAGTCCTCATTTGTAGTGTTTTCTGGGTTCTGCAGTATAAATACTCCCACTATGGCCAATTTCAAGCTACTGATGATTTAACGACTGACTCACAGGATTTCTGAAAATTTAACAATTGGCTCCGGAACACCACTGCCAGGGGGGTTCTGTGCAGTCCAGGAGGCACCAGGGTGATTCTGCGCTGTTCAAGTGGCAGAACTGGCTGATGTGGCCGGAGGGGGGGGGGGGGGGACGGGCAGAGGGGGGGCAGATCCTGCAAGAGTTCGTCCTCCTGATGGGCGAAGGGGCATGGAGTAGACATGGCCATTTCCTTTCTTTGTGTGGAAATAAATGGCCTCCCCTCCTCTTTGTCCCTTTATAGTCATATTTGTGAAGGAGCCTGGCTCACACTTTCTGGAGTAAGTTCGAGGCACACAAATCTGGCAGAGTGTCACTGGGTGTTATGTGGGGGTATAGGGGCGTGGAAAGGTAGGTTCTTTTGCTAGTCAAGTTATGGGTTAAATTGACTTAACCCCATTCCTCACGGAAGGGTGTTTTAGAGCTTTCAATGTCCTAATATGCACTGTATAATATGCATTTATTTTCCAATCTCATTTGACTGTGGAATCTTTTGTTCACGAGCACCTGGCAGTGCACTTTGGGAAAATCCACACTAGCTTCCAGCATTTGCTCATCTCTGCCTGGAAAGCCCACGGATGACCTTTGCGTAGTGTGCAAAGGCATCAACCCCGCAAGACAGTGGGAACCCAGAACTAGAAACAGGAAGTTTGGACTCAGGCTTGGCTGGTTCCCAACTCAGTCACCTCCCTCAAGTCACCGGGAGCCTCTCTGGACATTTCATCTTTGTAAGATGAGAACCATGTAACCCCCTCTAGGTGACTGTCCGGGTGACCTCATGAGCGAGCACGCTGAGAGCACTTTAGAAAACATGGAGGATGTTTTCTAGAGATGAGGTGCTTGTGTTCCTCCTAAAACTATGGGGCAGAGGAGGGGGGATCATCTGAACTAGCTATCGATGCCCCCCAAGAAAGGCAGGCGCTCTCATGGCCACTGGGGTGGGGGCGTAAGGGAGTTACCCTGGCAGCCAACCCTGCCCAGTGACCACAGGCCCTTCACAGGATGCGCAAGTGGACAGCCTGTCCTGAGGTTGCCCTGGCCCCGGCCTTGGACACAGCCTGAACAGGCTCCTGGGGGAAGGCAGGGGCACTGCTCCCCACACTGCTTGGGCCTGGAGAAGAGCCTTGGAAACGCCATACTAATGTGAAGGGGCAGAGCTGGGGGAGGCTTGTGCCATCAGGGCCAGGAGGGGAGCTGAGGGCACAAAAGGGAAAGATGCTGGATCCTGTCCCAATCCAGAGTGTTGCCATTTTCTGTGCTTGGGGCTCCCTGGCAGTCACAAGGGGCAGAAACTCAAGAAAAGAATGTTGCTTTGGACGTCACATTTACAGTTCACCACCCCCACCCCCCCACCCCCCCGCCCCATACCAGGCTGTCTGCAAGAGGGTTCTACTGGGCAGTTCTGAGGCCGGAGATCAGAAGCTGTTGTGGATGAAATAATTTCAGCATTGAGGGGGCCCTGGGGGCCATGAGGCTGCCTCTCTTCCAATCCCGAAGTCCCCCACCCACTCCCCTCACCCCAATACTCAGTCAAGACAGTTCTCTCACACAAGCCTTGTGGTGCAGACATAGGTTATGCTGCAGGAGCCCAGCTCAGAAGCAGAGCAGGTGGCAGGTGACAGGTGGCAGCTGTCCGGCAGGGCTACTAAGCTGAAGAGCTTACCAGGGCCACCTGCCCGGGTACAGCCCTTGGCCTTAACGCTCAGGCCGGAGGAGGCTTGGGTTTCAGTCGCATTTTCACCCACTTTCCCTGATCTGAGGGGCCAGCAGGAAGCAGCAGCTCTCAGCTATAACCACTTGGCCTGCCCACCAGCCCCCAAATTCCGCCAGCCATAAAGCCCATATAAACCAGGCCCATTTGGTTCTCAGGCTATGGACCTCAGTCAAAGGAAGACAGGACTCTAATCACACCCAGAAGCATTTCCTTTGTGTTGGTGTTAGCTGCTGCTGAATGGTCTCAAATATTAGAGCATATTTGAATCAGCTTGTTAAAATGCAGACTCCTGGGCACCGCTTTAGTCAGTCTGGAGAAAACGCAGCATCTGAGTTTAACAAGCATCCAGGAGTAGTTTAGCAGCTTGCAGAAAGTCTGAAGAGTTCTGTGTTGGAATGCCTTGGTCGTTGTTAATATCACCCATTTGTGGAGCAATTTTCAACTAAAAAGCACTTTGAAATCTTTTGATCCTCACAATGACTTTGTGAGTTGGGCATATCCCCATTTTACAGATGGATAAAGCGAGGCCTGGACAGATTGAATGATGCAGTCTCTCAGCTAGTTGGTTGTAGAGGTGGGTCTTTAATCCCAACTCCAAACTGCACACCCCTCCTGCCATAGTATGTGGTCTGGGTTCACAGTACACCTCTCCCAACAGCTCTACTGTGGCAGGGGTGTGCCACTGTGTCCTCTTTGTAAGATAGGAAACATGAATTCTGTGCTTCCCCCTCCATCCTAGGGCCCTATCTCTGGTTACCTCTTATGGGTAGATGTGTCTAGGCAACCTCTCCAGGAGACACAATCTTGATAAATAAAATACACCTGACAAGCATTTTGAACTCCTAACAGTAAACCCCACATATTATCATTACCCTCAGCAGCAAGTGGACTCAGCAATAAGGCGTGCCATAAAATCACTGCAGACATGCAGTAACCAATGGCCCTGTGATTTACAATGGCAACAGAGGCAAACCTGGTGGAACCTCAGCTGGCCTAGATACGAGCATTAGGGGCCCAGGCCTAATCTGGTGATGGACTGGGCCATGGCTGGGGGAGCCTCTCATTAGGGACAATTTTTGGATTGTCCAGGTTACAACAGGACAGCAACCAGTTCTTAGGCATCCAGGAAGCATCTGCAGCCCCCCACAGAGAGGCTGGTGGGATGTAGGACAGAGTAGTCCTTAAATAAAAGTAGGAACTACAGAGAAGTGCATCAGTTGGAACCAGACGTTCGTGGTACCCTTGGTTCCTTTAACTCCCCAAACACAGGTTGACCATTATTTGCTATGGTGTAAGTGTGTAAGAGCAAGCGGATATCGCTGAGAGCTGGAGCCTGACTGCTGCGGCTCCAATCCTAATCCGCCAGTATTACCTATGTGATTTCAGGGGGCAAGATGCTCAACCTGTGTCTCAATATGCTGACTTGTGAAGTAGGGGTACAGGTAGTCCCTACCCAGCGCTGTTGTTAGGCAGCGTCAATGAATTACTTTAAGTCAAGCACTAAAAACAGTACCCAGAACACATAATAAGGTCTCCATAAGTGTTTGCTGTGATGTTATCATTGTTGCTTGAAATCGGATGCGGTGCTATAGCACTGGCGTTACAGACGCAAACCAACGTAGGGGATGTGTCTGCCCTTTAAGGGCTTCTGTTCCCCTTCTGAGGCAGAGGAAGGCGGCTGCCGCGCGGGGTGGGGTTGCTCAGGGCAGAACTTCTTCCACCAGTGGGTGCTCAGCCATTAGCTCAGTGATAGGACGAGGCTTCAATCCCCAAACCTGGCCAGACTGGGGCAGCAGGGACAGATACGTAAAGTGTGTGTCTTTCTCGGCCCCCTTTTTGAAAATCTCTCCTGATCAACAGAGCACTGATGCCGGTAATGTCTTTCTGGCCCCCCACCCCCAAGTGCCACATCCTCAGCCTTTCCTTTAAGATGCTTTTCAGTTCTGATTCAATCTAACTAGTAATCTTCATGTGGAAAGCCTAATTAAGACATCAATTAATTTGCATCATTCATTTCAGAAGAGACGCTTATTGGTTCATCTTCTATTTGTCCCTGAAATTAGTGCTCCGAGCTTTTCCTGCAGATATTTTCATTAGACTTTTTATTGTTAATGGGAATATTGAACACAGGAAGATGGTATATTAATACTTTCCACAAAGAATATCATAATTGGTGACAAAGAACATTAAGAACAATTAAGGAGACAAGAGTACCTTTTTTTCTTCCAAAAAAAGAAAATCTTCCTAGAAACCGTCAATGATTCTAAAATTCGTCCTGAATATCTTTTTTGCTTTAAAAAAGGAAAGGAAATGGCAAGTTCACGTTTCCCTTTCATTCAGTGCCCTCCACCTTTGGCAGCTGTAAGTGCAACCAATTCTGGGTTGAATTAAAAGGACCTCTAAGGCTTCATTATTCTGTCTACAATTTTCTGTAGGGTTGGATTTTTCCATAATGAGAGGTTTTTCTGTGTTTTTTTTTTTTTAAAGGACTTCTAAGTATGAATGAGATAAGTGGGAAATCCAATAAACAGGGCTAGGATCATAGCCTCGTGCTTTCCAGTTATGTGATTCGCACGTGTCAGGACTCTTGTGTTTGAATTACAACCCCCACTACTGAGCGATCTCAGGCAAATAACTTGACCTCTCTGAGACTGTGACTTCTTTGTAAAACTGACACACATCCTTACTCTTCAAGACTGAGACAAGGGAAAATGGAAATTACAAATGCAAAGGGAAGAAGCCTCCCTAGAGAGAGGCACTATAGAAAGTGGCAAAATTAAAAAAAAAAAAACAAGAAAGAATGTGGCAAATTATCCTCTCCCTAATCAATCGAGTAGCAGATCTATAGAAATTTAAATATATGTATTTACATAATCCGATGTTCTACATGCTCAGAAGCAAGCTATATGATAATAAACAGAAGAAGAAGAAACCGTCTTTATCAGGACCACAAGTTCAGACAAAGAAGTCAAGCCAAGGACTAGAATTAATTCATTAATTTCTTTATTTAAACCTATATTTTTAGTTTTGCTGCTAATATTTGTGCACTTGTCTATGCATGATTTGCCCTGTACTGTGAGGGTCCATTTTAAGTAACAACCTCCTGCAAGGCATGGCTTATGTTCCCGAAGGACAGATAAATTTAGATCTATGGGCCCTAATGAGCATTTAATGATGGGGAGGGACAATGCAGAGGGGCCCATGCTGGCCACCTGAAGGGGAGGGGAAAGAGCCTTCCTTTGGGGTCAGGTGAACCAGGAGAGGCTCCAGGCTCCACCACTTCCAGATGGGAATCTCTGAGACTCAGTGTCTTCATCATTAAAATGGGTATGATAAGAATATCTCTTTCCCAGGGTTCAATGAGATTAAAGCTCCTGAAGCAGAATGGAATACTAGTAGGACCTCATTAAATGCGATTCTCCCTCCCACCGCCCCAACTTTGAGATCTGACCCCAGTAGCTCCTTATGATTTAGAGACTTCCCTTTGGCTATTGGACTCATATTTTGCCAAGTAAGAATTCTAGACAATGCCCCAACATACAAACCCTGCAGGTTAAAATAAATAAATAAATAAATAAATAAATAAATAAATAAATAAGCTTCTTCTTTTGCCTTTTGAGGCTAGATGGATTCAGACCCAGCCTGGAGAATCTGATCTGACCCAGACTTATTCTGGTGGAAGTAGTAGTTGGGAGAGTGGGGCTCTGTCCCCCCATGCAGCCTCTGGGAATTGCCCTGGGACTCCCTAGACCGGACCAGGGTCCCCTGGAGGCATCCCAGATCACAGCCAGGGCAAGGGGCTGGGCTGCAAGTGATGGTCAGGCCTACGGTGTGCTCCCCATGACCAGGGCTGCACTTAGTCCCCAACATGTTCCACTGTTATTTCTAATCCAACCCCGCCCCCTCGCCATCCCTTCATCACGCACAGTCCCCACAAAGCTGTTACCGTCCCACCCAGAGATGCCTTCACTCCCATTCAAATTAATTTAAATAAAATGTTGCTCCAAAGTGGAATATTATCTTTTGATGAATGTTTCTAAAGCCCTTTAGGTTTTCATGGTAATTTGTGGTGTAAAATTATTTGGAGATAAGAGCCAAATTAGCTGTCGTATGCTGAGGTCGCCGTGTCCTGTTATACATGTGAGCAGTGTTTAAATATAATCAGCCCTTAGACTAATGCAGCATAATTGTTCATTTGAAATAGCTTTTTTCTACTCCATTCAATGAGTCATTAAAATATTCAAAGGATAATGCAGTGAATTGGAAATGAATTTATCATATTATCCCATACATACTATAGTGCTTCAGGTAACTAAGGAGAAAGGGTGGAGGGGGTGGGGGGAGAGAGAGAGAGACAGAGAGAGAGAGAGAGAGAGAGAGAGAGAGAGAGAATAGGAATATAATTGGTACAGGCAGAAAGGGGCCAGTATATACAGGAATATGGTAAACAAAGCTTTTTAGTTGATTTATGGAAAGTATGTATAGAGAGGCTGACTGGGAGGGGTGGAAAAGAAAAAAGGAAAATGCTGTTCTTCGAAGAGCTCAATCTCTCTCTCTCTCTCTCTCTTTCTCTCTCTCTCTCTCTGTCAGCACTCTGAGATTCTGTGCTCTCCGCTGTTAACTTATTTTTATCAAATATGTTTATATCAGAAAGTCGTTATGGAAACCAATTCTGCCATCCAGGAGAATTCCTGGATCAGGCAGAAAACTGTCTCTCTCTCTCTCTCTCTCTCTCTCTCTCTCTCTCTCTCTCTCTCTCACACACACACACACACACACACACACACACACACACGCGCGCGCGCGCGCACACACCCATAGACACCCCAAAGGGAACAGCACAGTCTTGCTCACCTAAGTCTAAGCTCAGCTCTGCCTGGGACAGAGGGTGACACCCTGGCTCCCCTCCGTGGGCAAAGCTGTGAAATGGATAAGACCGAGACCAGCAGTCCAAGCCCCCTTGCCCTAACGTAAGGACCTGGGCCCATCACTGTCCATGAGCCTCCACCCGAAGCACATGCACTTAGGAAGAGACAAAGGGGGTCCAGGCAGCACATTCGAAACAGTGATTCTTCCTTGATCCCAGGAAAGTTCTATTAGTGTGCATTGTTTATGCCACCCTGGGAATAACATCTTCTGTTCTGGCCACCCTATTGTAAGAAAAATAGTGAGCAGCATGAGAAAAGCGACCACAACGGTGGCGCTCTGAGAAATCATATCAGGTAAGCAGGAACAGAAAGAGGGAGGGAGGACATGAGAACTGCCTTTAGAGATTCTTTACAGATTTCCCGAAAAATCTGAAGAAATCAAATCGGAAAACAGCGGCAATCCTGCTGTACTCCACTGGGCAAACTGAGATCCAATGGATGGCATTTACATAGAAGTGAATTTTGGCTCCACATAACAAAGGACTTTCTAAGAATTTGAACTGCCTGAGCCCTGAGCACATACTGTGCTGGGGAGGGAACTTGTTATCACTGAAAGGACTTGTTCCTGGGTGACCCAGGAATGTCCCCCCTGCGTAGCAGGCTAGGTCAGTGACCTGTAGGAGGGGCCCCTTGCATCTACAAGCAGTGTTTCCACCTGCTCCATTTCCTCTCCTGGCTAGAGACACTCTTCTTACAGCTTATCGCCATATGACATCTTAACAACCATAATAATTAAAGAAGAATAAAAAGAAGGAGAAAAGGGGAAGGGAAAAGGAAGAAAGGGGAAGCATGTGGTGCTGAGTTCTGCGCTTTCATGAATATCTCATTTAATCCTCATAAAAGCCTGAAGAGGAAGGTAATATAGACGAGGAAATTCAGGGCCTAGAAGGACTAAACCACTTGCCCAAGATGTCACAACTAGCGAGTGGCTGATTGGGATTTGACTCCAGAGTCTACACGCGTAATCAGGACACCATATCACCTCTCCAGAGTTCAGGTAGATTTCACCACCACTTCCCCAGGCCCGGCCCACAAGACAGCTTGTGTCAGGGCCAGGAGTTGCTGCTGGCAGCAGTGGTGCTGGTGTGAGTGGTGCAGTGTGAGGTACCTGGCCCTCTGCCCTTGGCCTCTGTTCTTGGCTACACCCTCATTAGCCATAGTGTAGCCCTGACCTTGGGCCTTGGGGTGCAGCATGGACCCAGGGAGGGAGATTCTCTGTCTTACTCCAAGCAAATTATTTACCTCCCTGAGTATGTTCCCTTATCTGTAAAAGGAACACTAGCATCGACCTCACAGAAATGTTGTGAGGGCTCAATGAGTGAAATGTGTAAAACACCCAGCATCCAGCACTCCATAAGTGCTATGTATTTGCTAGTTCCCTACTCCTTCCATCTGCTATTGTCCTACATCCCCCCTAGGTAGCTTAGGAAGGTGAGTCTTTGAGGGTGAGGAGGGTGTGTCGCCCCCCAGAGGTAGAACAGGGCCTGGCAGGGAGAATGAGCTGCCCACGCGGTTACCAAAAGACCTTGAGGGGAAAAGCATGGTGGGCTTAGGACTTAACAGGCAGGAGTTGGGATCCACTATTTAACCCGCATTGTGCTCAGCACTGTGGCTATTAAAAAATAGTGATAGATAGATAGACAGACAGATAGGTGATAGATAGAAAGGAGGTAATTTGATACATAAATGTTAGATGAATTTAAAGTGTGTTTTTTCTGCTCCCCAGTTGGAAAGATAAGGCCAACGTATAGGAAATAGAGAGAGAGGAGCTCACGAAGCGTAGAGTCAACTCAAACTGGACTCTAGATTCAAATGGCTGTGAGAGTTCAGAGCACTCTCCCCTGTCTAGTGACACAACTAGTCTTCTTTCCTTGCTCAGTTCAAATGTCACCTCCACTAAAAGACTCCTTCTGATGCCCCCAGACTGAGTTAATCAGCTCCTCTCCCCCCCCCCCCGCCCCGTGCTCCTACTACATTAGTCAAACCTCTGTTAGTACCCCCATCGCATGGGTTTGTTATTAGTTATGAGTGTCTTTTCCTGATTAGACCATGAATTCCTGGAAAGCAGAATTATGTCTTATTCTTACTATATCCCCAGCACTTAGCATGGTGCCCAGAACATAGAAGGCCCTCGGTAAATGTCGAGGGCATCAGTGAATGAAGGCATGAAAGAAAGAATGGATAAAAAAATGAAGGAACTTCGAATGGAAAGATGGGCGATGGATGGACAGATGGGGTGACATTACTCTGTGATGACTTCACAGTGGAGATAGGAGCTGAGCTGGGGCTTGAAATCAGAGCAGACTTGGAAAAGTCCAAAGAAACAAGAGACTGCATTCCAGGAAGGGAACAGAATAACTAAAAGCTTAAACATTTGATTGGGGTAGAAAAAAGAAACATAAACATAGAATTAAAAGCCAGGATCACTGAGTTAATCAAGAGGCCCTTACCACCTCTCTCTAGATTGTTATTGCAAAAGGCCACTAACTGGTCCCTCTCCTGTAATCTCACCAACCTGTAAAAGTATCTATCTTTCCTTCAAGTGGTGATTTTCTTCTCAAATTGAAATACGATCAGGTTACTTCCGTAGTCGAAGGCCCTCAGCAACTTCTCGGTGTTTCAGGACAGAATCCTCTCTGGTCAGCATATTATTCAAGACCTTTGTGGCTCTGGCCCCCGCCTGCCCCACCAGTCCCCACGGTTCTCCTGCTGAACTGCTCGTGGTGTCTCAAACATCTGTGTGTCTCCGGCCTCTGTGGACCATTATTTGCTCTGTTCCTTTCCCTGGGAAGCCCTTCTGTAATCTGCAAACATTTAGTGGCTTTACATGAGTTAAAATCTCTAGATGAATTACACCTTCAAAGTCCAGCAAGAGCTTAGATTTACAACGACAAAGTCACTTCCAGAAACAGTTGCAGAAAATGTGGATTCCCAAATTTAGGTTAGTGAGTGTACTATCAATCCACATCAAAATTCAATTAAATGTAATGATCTGAGACAATATAGAAAACAGTGAACACTGGGAGTTAGCAAGAATTCACTAAAAACAAGTCATACCCGACCACTTAGATGGCTTTGTTGATAAATGATCCAGTGGACCAGCAAAGTATTATATAAGTAAGCAGAGCACAACTCGACTGGCCAAGGCATTAGACCAAGTTAGTCATGGTAACCTTGTGTGCAAGGGGGAGAAATATGGCTTCAGTGACTCTTGTGTAAGGTGGGCTTTATGGCTTGTTAACAAATCCTTCCTAAAGAGTGTTGGTTAGTTAATGAATCAGTGTCAGCCTTAAGGGTGGCCCCAAGTGACATGCCACAGAATTCTGTCATAGGCCCCACCTCGTTCAGTATCTTTAGAGACAGCATGCTCACCAACTTTGCAGGGCACACGAAGTTTCAAGGAACTGCTAATATGATGGGTGACACAAAACAGTTACTTTTGGCAAATTGGACGGATGGATGCATACTGAAAAAATTACATATAGCGGGGATTGATCTAAAGTTCTATATTGAGGTTCCAAATCAATTGCACAAGTGCAGAATGAGAAAGATCAGGCATGGCAAGAGTTCATGAAATATCACAGGGGAACATATCACAGGAGTTTCAGTTAATTTTTAAGCTTAATTTTAAGCTAATAATAGAATGTCAAATCACAATGCAGGAGTTAAGGAAGTTAATATAGTCTTAGATCACATCAATAGATGTAGAGGCTTTTAGATCATTGAAGACGATAATTCCCCTTTTTCTGCATCAGTCAGATGTCTGTGGTCATTCATTCATTCAGCATGTGTTCAGCACATCTTTGGCAATAGTTTCATCCACGCAGTGTAGATTGAAAGTTTTTAAAGTCAAATCCCTTCCATTGTCTGGTGAGGGGAGCAGAGAAGTAAATCAATGACTATAGTACAGTACAGAGTGGGGATTGTTAGGATGGCGTTAATTCCCAAAAGAGAAGAGGAGAAGGTGGGCAAGGTGGAAGGCTCCACAGAGAAGGTGACCCTTGAGCAGGTAGAAATTCACCAGGTGAACAAGTGAGGAAAGGGTATCTAGGCAGAGGAAACAGCAGGAGCAAAGGCCCTGTGGTAGGAACAGGCTGGGCTGGGTGTGTTCTAGGGACAGAAAGAAAGCCGGTGCAGTTGGAACAGAGTGTTCGATAGGAAATTAAATGTACAGAAGACGAGCTCAGTGAGGGCAGCGGGGGAGCTTGAGAAGCACAGAGGCTCCGAACCCTCACTGCACGCTCGGCAGAATCACCTGGGAGGCCACACCCAGACCAGCTCAATTGGAATCTCTGGGAGCAGAGCCCAGACATGGTTATTTTTAAGACTCCCTCGGGGATACAAATGTGCATCTGGATGGAGGGAAGGGAAATGAGAGTTGCTCTTCAGTGAGCATAAAGTTTCGGTTATGCAAGATGATTGCATCCTAGAGATCTACTGTACAGCATCAATAATGTATTGTACACTTAAAAATGTGTTAAGAGGGTTAAGTCTCATGTTAAGTTTTGTTCTTGCCACAATTAAAAAGAAAGAAAGGAAAAGAAAAACAATGCACATCTGGGATTGAGAATTGCTGTGGTTGGGCCTTGTACCCAAACCTGGGCAAGGAGTTTGGCACGTGGGCTATTGGAGGGTGCTAAACAGTAAAGAGGGGGATGTAAACTGCTTCGTGTTTTTAAAAGACCACTCTGTGTAGGGTGGCAGCAGGCGGCCACAAGAGGCCATTTTCCTCCTTCGGGGAGGGTTGAGGGCAGCTTGCACCAAGGTGAGAGCAATAGACGTGGAGAGGACGGCTTTGGGGTCTATTCGGAGGTTAAGAGACAACCAGGACCTGCCAATGGATTAGATGTGGAGGGTAAAAGGTGATCCAAGGATGGCTTCTAGATTTGGGGCCTGAGTGAACAGCAATGCCATTTCCTGAGATGGGGCACACTGGAGGACGGGCAGGTTTGGGTTCAAAGGGGGAAATCTAAAATTCCGTCTTAGACATATTGATGCTGAGATGCTCTTCTGATCTCCACTGAGGATTTCAAGTAGGAGATTGGAATGAGTCTGGAAGTCAGGAGAGACGCTGAGAGAGAAGGCCTGACACTGGGCTACACTGGGGGTACTTACCGCCGTGGGCTGAGCAGTAGCTGTTTAAGGCTGTCTCTTGAGGAGGGGGACGCGTAAGTTGTTGTGAGGGCAGATCCCGAGAGAGCAGTTTCCAGGCTCTCAGCCTCATGTGGAAAGGTGCTGGCTCGGGTAGTAGATGGCCGTCAGCTGTGGCTAGTTGGCCATCAGCTGTGGCCCTTGAGCCATTGGCCACTAATACAACTGCCGCGGCTGCATTAGGGAGGGAAGTTGAGGAGAGAGTCGGTCGGTTGGCAGAAAGCGGACAGCAGGTCACACATCGTGTGAATCCAGCCTCCAGTGAGACTATAGTAGTATGACTCCCCTACCTATGGCTCCGTGGGTGTTTCTTTTTGGCCTAGACACATCCTGCGTTCTTGTGTGGGGAGCGGGACCAGAGGCCCCGCAGGCCGCCTCGCACGGCAGTTGTCTTTGGAGATGTTTGAGAAGAAGCCATCTGCCAGGGTCTGGGCAAAAGGTTGGGCGCGATTGGCTCTAAGCAGCTCCCTCCAGCTCCCAGCTGCTGTGTTTTATAAACCAGCCTGACACAGCCTGCCATGCCAGAGCACCATACTGGGAGAAGAGTGGAGTCCATTCCGTTTAGTGGGAGACTGGGTGATCCTCTGGAAAGAGCTTGGGACCCGGAGGCGGACGACTGGTGTGCTAGGCCACTTGCTCACGGGATGGCACTGCTCTAGAGGCTGCCCTCTCTGGGTCTCCGCTATGTTGCCGGCACAAGGAGACAGTTAGGTAGATTTGGGTGATAACGACCAGCTCTGAGGGTCTATGATTCTAAACTTGATCCTCTGATCATCAGTCCCCAATCTCTCTTTCTCCCCAACTGTCATTCACATGCACACCACACTCCCCTGGGTCCCTGCACATGTAGCACCAGCTCCACAGTCTGGGAGGTTCCCTGAGTGCTTGAACTCCCAGCCAACAAAGGGTTTCGGAGCTCCAGAGAGAGCGGCATTATGAGAGGGAGAACATGGAAGCTGTTCCCATGTATCTTAAAAGGTAAATCACTTGCTGGAGCTTTATTATGAGCAACACCCACCTTTGAACCTATTTCCCCAGTGATTTGCGACCCATGATTGAGACTAGTGTCGGGTGGGTGTTGCAAACCTCATCTACAGCCCTTAGCAGACTAGACTGGGCCATTGAGCAGGTCAAGGCCCGAAGAGCTCTGGTTTAGGAGAGTCAGCCGGCAGCCTGCTGCATCAAACGGAGGACAGCACCATGGCAGGGGGCGTCTTGGGGGCGGCTGGGTTCCTGCAGCCATGCCAGGGTGAGTGACAGGCCTTGAGTGAAGATGGGGTGCAGGATGGGGAGGAGGGCTCGGGTGCTTCCCAGCCAGCCTCAGCCCAAGCAGACAAGGCAGTCGGTGTGGAGACATCAGAGGCCGCCTAGGGGCAGGAGAAAGCAGCCCCTGTCCCGGAAGTGGGCCATGCTGTGTACTTCCCAGCGGGGAGGAGGAGGAAGCCACAGTCCAGCAGAGGCTCAGGAAGAATCTAGGACTCTGCCTGGGTGTGGCAGAGGGGCCGTGGGGAGGGGCTTAAATAAGGTGGAAGGACAGCTGCCCAGAGCTCCTTGGGCTGCTGGCCTGTCGAGCCCTTGGCTAAGAATTAGCTTTTTCCTTTCAAAGAGGGTGGAAGTCACTGTTTTCTTGTCTCCGTTGATGAACAGATTCTGGGTGGCAGGAGTCACCATAGAAACAGGTGCTATCTTAAGCAAATGAGCCTTATTAACCTTAAGAGTGGTGGAGTTTTCACAAGATTGCACATATAGGGTAGGAGGGAGAGCTGGGTTTGGCGGGGGGGAGGGCCACAGTGGCTAGGAGCTATGCTCCCCAGGGTTCTTGGGGGTGCATGGGGGTGCATATATGTGTGTGTGCATACATGTGTGTGGATGGATGTCTGTGTGTGCTTTTTTGTAAAAGCATTCCCCAGGGAGTAAACTCATCTACTGCCTTTTTTCCCTAAGAAATTCACACGTTCTCCCCCAAAAAACCTCCATCTCCTTAGAAACAGGCCTCCAGGTGGCAGAGGTCAACAGCCCTGCCTCCACCCCTAACTCTTTGTCTCACTGCTGTTTCCAGTCCCAGCATCTACTGTACATCAGAATCAGGTGCCTCCCTGAGGACCCGGCCACCAGTTATCGGGGCCCTTTGCTCCAGGAGGCAGTGCGGTGCCTTGGTAGAAGTAAGAATGCTGATACCAGATGGGCCTGGGTCCATACGGTTGCTCTGGGATTCTAAACCAATAACCTGCCTCCGTGAGCCCCAACCTGTAAAAGATACCCCTCCCAGGACTGACACAAAGCTCAAATGAAATGATGTATGTTGATGTGGAGTGTGTTCCCCCGCCCTCCCCCTGGGACCAGCCTCCTTTCTGGCGTGAGGAAGTGGGATCTTTCCTCTCAGGTACAGCTGTGACCTCACAAAGATTTTCCCAAACCCGCGGTTAATCTTTCCCCAGCATTATCTCTTCAGGTTTCCACTGGTACCTGCTGTGCAAGGTTCTGGGGGATGTTAGAACACAGAGCCTACCCTCAGGGAGGTTACGGTCATTGGGTGGGGCGTGAGGGGGCAGGAGGAAGACTTTAAAACTAAGGAATTCCACCAGGAAGAACTGAAATAGAAAGAGAGGAGAGCCACAGCAGCTCAAAGGGAGTGGGCAGGCAGGGAGGGAAGGGGGGGGAAGGGAGGGGGGCGGTGGGGGCTTTGAAGGCAAGGTAGGACTGGGGTAGGCAGGGAGGAGATCTCCAAGAAAAGGGGCGTATATTCATTTCTTGAATCAAAATGAGCGAACTGTTTCTATGTTTTGAAAGGTAAATAAGAAATTGGCACTCTCCCACAGGATCTGGGAGTTGTGCATATTGGCTCCAAGAAGCAAGTCTGCTGCCCTCTGCAGCCCCACCTTGGGCAGGACACTCAACCCTCCCCAGTCCAGCTCCGATTCCAGAGAATAGAGCACAGCTGTCATCCCAGGGGCTCTGAGAAAGAGTCCCATGGGTCCTGCTGGGTATACCCTGTAGCCTGAGGTGCCATTTGCCCCAGGGAGACAAAATGGAGCCAGTCTAGCCAGAGACTATGCCCTGAGAAGGCACAGCATGATGGGAGACCTTTATTTACCTTTGCTGTGAGGAGGAAAAGGTCCCCACATATGCCGGAAGGTGGGATGGCGTTGGCAGCATGGCTAAGGGACTGTTCCCTGCTTCATAGATTTCTAGATCTCCAGAGCTAGAAGGGCCCTCAGATTTGTCTGATCCTACTCCCCCATTTTACAGATGAAGAAACAGAGGTCCAAGGTCATCTAAACTTATCAGTGTAGAGTGTGGACCAGAATTGAGGTGTCCCAACTCTCAGTTCTACAGCTCTCTTCTGTCACTGCCCCAAGCTTGTTGAGTGAGAGAAGCCACCAACTGGCATGTGCCTGCAGGCTTGGATCAATCACTGGGTGATTAACCCTGTCCCCAGTGAAGAGAGAAAGGACCATTCACCCTGGGTCGCTCAGCTGTCACTTCCCCTCCCTTTCAAAATCAAAATTTGGCACTGTGTGAGTTTCACCTGGCCTCAGCCAAAGACTGCAATTTCAGTAGTTCTAGTAAAGTTCTCCCAATCCACCCATCCCTGCCTCCCACATTCTCTTCCCCATTGGCTTTAGAGAGGCCTAAAATTTCTTCACAGCGGATAAAGCATCATGGCACAATTGAAGGTGAGACTAAGAGGTCTGCTTACTGGGGGCAGGTCACAGACTGACTGAAGCCCCAAATTCAAAGGAGCAGTAAGCAATATTGGAATTTTTGCTGGGCCACTCAGAGGAAAACAGAGCAGGAGGCCACTGAGTGAAGGAAAGTGAGAGATGGGGGAGACACAGCAGGAGGGGAGAGTCAAAGGAAAGGAGGGGGATCTGAACCTAGCTGTGTCTCCCTACAAAGTGTATGCTCTTTCCTCAAAATACCATGGCTCTTACACCAAAATACCGTGGCTGTTCCCTTCCTCGTGTTTTGGTTGTACCCAGAATTTAATTTATAGAAGTGACTCAGTGACAACACAGAGAGATCAATGTCACTGAAAAAAGTTTTATTACTCACAGTTCCCAAGAGAAGGGGCCATGCCATGACTTGAGCCATGCCACCCCACTCAAGGCCACAGGGGAAGCACCGGGGTTGGTTCAGAGGCAGAAGGAAGAAGAGGAGAGCATGGCCCAGGGGCCTTTCCTGTGGTTTCTGCAGGAAGGCAAGGACAGGCAGGGCAGGCAAGCTTAGGACTGGAGAGTTTGAATAATGTCAGCAGGCTCTGGGTTACACGGGTGCTCTCTAGTTGCCTGGTACCTGGCCCTGGGGTGGTTAGGGCAGGGGGATACTGGTTTGGTGGGTGAGAGATACAGGAGGTGGTCAGGGATATGGGCTTTGCATTGGTTGTTTTGTATATGAAAGGTGTGCTCCCCATTGAGTTGTTTGCTATCTCTAGGAAGTAGGTAAGCCAGGGCAGTCTCTCCAGGGTTAGCCAGCCGGCTCGGGATGTCACAGCATCTTAAAATACGGAACGTAAAAAACATGATTGATACACCTGGAATCCCCTTCCCTCTGAAAGCTGGTCTTTTTGAAAAGTTGTGCTCAAAATCCACCTGGTTCAGCATGCTTGCCTATGACTCCAGGACCCCTCCCCTTCCCTGGCCTCCCACTTAGCACTTAGTCTGTGCCGCACAATTGAGCACTGGATTCCACGCTGTCTTGTTTCCTAGTTGTCCCAGGGCACTTGCCCTAGTTTCCCAGCCCCTTGGGAAGACTCTGCTCACCTTCTTCCTGTCCAGGTGCAAATCCAGCCCTCTAACCACAGGGTGACCATTCTTCTCGGCCAGCATCAGCCCTTGCCAGCCATTACCCCAGCCAGGCTTGTCACCCTGACCACCTCGCCTTTTACGCTTTCATCTCCTGGCCATGCTGTCACAATATAACTACAGCATTTCACCCACAGAAAGCAGCGAGGCTGTCTCCCCCACTTCTGACTGCATGGACCCCTCAGCAGTCTGCCGACGGTCTCCTCTAGCAAACATACCCCCTCCACCGACCACGCACCCACCACGGACCGCCCCTTCTGCTCACAACCCATAACATACATACTCCCACCTCCAAACTCCTCCTCTTGTCATACCCCTACCCTGCAGTATCCTCTCTCTTCTTCTCTCCCACATCAAGGTTGGGATTGCTTTGGGGGGAGCAAGGTTAAGATTGAGGAGACAAGCTCTACCACCTTTTATCACCTATCTTCAGAAGTCTGTGCAGTGTCACTTCTGCCACATTCTATTTGGTAAGGCAGTCACAACGTCCTGCTCACATGCAAGTAGAAGACAATAATCTTTAGTTCTTGATGGGGAGGGGCGATGTACTAGAAGCGTGTAAAATATTGACCTGGAAATTCCATTATGGCCATCCATGTTTTTGAAAAATTCAGGCTGCCACAGACCTGGACGGGGACATTAGAGATCAGCTGGTCCAGTTCCCTCATTTTACAGATGAGGATACTAGGCTGAGAAGAGGTAGGTAACGTGGCCAGAGTCATGTTCTGTGGTTGGGGTCCGACTGGGGCTGGAATTTAGCTCTCTGACTCTAGGCGAGGGTCTTTCCTACTCCCCCACTTCATCCCCCTTTCCAAATCCATATATATGATAATTCACTCAAGACACACGTGTTCCCTCCCCCCTCAGAGTTTCCAATTTCCAAACACTGCTTAGAGCCCATCACATGCCTTCAGAATCACACTGAACTCCTGTCAGCTAAGTCACTGACTGTGAGTTGAATCTCCCTGGGCCTCGGTGTCTCCCAGGTAAAGTGTTGGCCTGCAGGGTCCCTTAGGCTCCTTTCAGCTCTAACCATTTGGGGAGCTGACATTCTCTAGAGAGCTCGCCTTGGTGTGGGGCAAGTGTTTCTTCTTAGGCAGCATGTGGGCAAAGAATAGGGCTCTTATGCCTGGCGTGTCCTCTCCACAGAGCCAGTGCACCGTGCGGCCCAGAAGCAGCCCCCTCAGCTGCTTAGTATTGACTAAACCGTCGCGATTTATGATAGCGAGGGAGAATTCCATTCAACCCAACCAATTCTGGGTTCTGCTCTCTGCTGGGCATTTAGGGGCTCTAAAAGGAGAGGATTAAATTCCTGCCCTTAAGGGATGCAAAACTCAATGGGAAAAAAGGTTACACATGCACACACATGTAGTTGTCCCTCCGTGTCCACTGGGGATTGGTTCCAGGACCCCAAGGATACCCAAATCTGAGGATGCTCAACTCCCTTATATAAAATGGCACATTATTTGCGTATAACCTATGTACATTCCCCATATAATTTAAATCATCTCTAGATCACTCATAATAGCTAATGCTATGTAAATTCTATGCAAATAGTTGTTGTATTGTCGAGGAAATAATGACAAGGAAAAAAAGTCTGTACGTGTTCAGTGCACACCCAACCGTGGTCGGCCTCAACACATAGCACATGTCAGCAACAGCGTAACATTTGTTTTTAGAATATTTTCAGTCTGCAGTTGGTTGAGTCCTTGGATGCAGAGCCCATGGGTACAGAGGGCTGACTGTATATATGTACCATTTGAGAACTGCCAAGGGAACAGGGTGAATCTATAGGTTGAAGAGCCAACTAGAGTCTCTGCTTTTAATCCTTACTTTGGATTTGCCAACGCTCAACTCTATGTATCTGACACCGTGCCATTGGGCAGCCCCCCAGAAATACCGATGTCCACAATGGTGCCGGCACTGCACTGGGCGCGCTGGGCTTGGAGAGCAGACCTTCGGGATGTGGCCAGGACTCTTCCAATTTTAAATATCCCCACTTAAGAGTTTAAATTTAAAATTCCCAATTTTAAATATTGTCCTCTTAACCATAGAAATGCTCAGAAATTAACACATTCCAACATACAAACTGCATCTCCTAACATGTACTTAGAAGCACACAAAAAACATCAATGGGTGTACTGATTTGGGGTTCAGAAGATATGATACATCCATGTATATTTTATACTAATAAACAATATAAAATATCGATAAACGACCCAATAAATGTGAAGAGTTTCAATAAAAATAATTCTCATGGAGAGTATGAAAGATTTTCATATATAGCCTTATTTAATATATATGAGTATATATCATATATTTACATTTAGCGTATTAAATACATCAATATATTTAATATGTAAATATATAATATATAAAGTCTTTATTTTATATATGTATAAATATATAGATATATATATCAATAGTTCCAAAATTAATTTTCACATGTGCTCCTTGTTAATAAGAAAGGGATTTTTATTGGAACATGACAAAATGATTTTTATTGCAATTTAAGGTAACTTCTAGATATTAATACATGTTCTAAAACTACAATTATTAAAAAGTGTGGTACTAGTAAGAGGATGCACACACATATCATTGAAACCGAAGAGAAAGATCTCAAACAGATTAAAACACCCAGCATCTGAAAAAGTCATTTCAAAACCGAAGAGAAAGGATTGATTATTCCATAAGTGCAAACGATTGGCTAATCATTTGGGGAGAAAAATAATGTTGAGGCTCTTTCTCATTCCATAATCAAAATAAATTCTAAATGGATTAAATAATTAAATGTTAAAAATTAGACCGTAAAAGAACCAAAAGAAAATATGCATTAATATTTCTCTGATCTCAAGATAGGAAAAGACCTTTAACATATATTTACAAAGTCAGAAGTGAAATGATTGATGATTTGACCTCATAAAACCTTCAAGCTTCCATGGATCGGAAGCTCCTACGACAAAATTAAAGACAATCAACACATTGAAAAAAATGTGATATATAGGAGAAAGAGTTAGTCTCCTTAACATATAAGGCACGTACAAATCAATAAGGTAATAATTGTATGTAAAGGTTGGTGCAAATGTAATTGCAGTTTTTGCAATTCTTTTTAGGCTTTTAAACCACAATCACTTTTGCACCAACCTAATAACTCATGGGGTTGTCGGAAGGAATAAAGGAAAGAAAGCAGTATATAAAGTGCTTAGGGCAATGCCTGACATAGAGTAGGCGCTCAATGTTAGCTGTTATTTATTTATTTTTTAATAAATAGAAAAATTGGCAAAAGACATAAATAGGAAATTCTTTAAAAGGAAATAGAACATAAACATATAAAAAATAAAAAGCGACATAGTCAGAAATGCAGATGAAGACAGAAATCATCACTACTCCCTCCCCACACCAACTGTAGCCATTAAATTGGCAGTGTCTGAGTTTTGTTTCTTAAAATAACAAGAATAATAATAATAACATCCTCTCAGTGTCCTCTTATATAGTGCTAATGGGAGTATAAATAGTTAAAAACCCTTGTGCAGGGTTATTTGGCAGCATGTATCAAATATCAAATGCCTTTAAAATGTATATAGCTCTTGACCCAACAATCTCCTTCTAGAAATTTATACTAAGGAAATTGTAATAGATTTGAGCAGCAATTTATCCACAACATCACACTGTTACTTATAATAGTGAAAAATTAGAAACAGCCTATTTGTCCAACAAGAGATGATTGGCAAATAAATTATGGTCTATGGAATATTATGCAGCTATTAAAATGACTGAAGATGACTATTTAAGGATATCAATACAACATTTGTGCCATATCATTACGAGAAAAGAAAAACAAATTTAAAACAGTTGTATAGAACACAACCCATATTTGTTGCACGAGAAAATACGCACGGGGAAAAGAAACTGGAAAGTGTGTCCACCAAAATATTCGTAATACTACTTAGGTCTGGGTTGTAGGTGATTTTTATATACTTTTTAGGGCTTAGCTATTTTTCCAAGTTTTCTATAATATGTATTGTTTTATAATCAGACTTTAAAATGCTATTTAAAAATTAAACTGCAGGGAAAGAAAATATAATCGTCACACCATGGGGAATATAAAGAGAATTAGGTAAGGTCCCTGTTCTCAGGAGTCTGTGGTTTCTTTTGGGAGCATTTAAGCATCTCCTTGGCTGCGGAGCCCTGAGAGCTGCGCCACCCCTCTGCCCTGCCCCCAGAGCACCCGATGCACATCTGGCTCTCGTCATTACAGTTTGGCTTGCTTGTCCCCTGACTGGGCTGGGAGTTCCTTATGGACAGAGCCAGGGTCTTTATCTGTTTGTCCCCTGAGCACAGGGCTAGACACTGAGTAGAAACCCCTCACCTTCTAAAGTGTCCTTTGAAAGAGCAACATAAGCTCAGAACAAAAAACGGTGCCTATCAACATAAGGCAAACGTGTTAAGTGTTTGAGGAGTTACACAGAGTAGGTAGGATAAGCTCGTAGGAGGGAGAGTTGGTTATGACTAGGATAAGCAAGGAAGGCTTTAAGGAGGAGGAAGATGTTGCAAAGCACCTGGAAGCATGGATAGAACAATGCCACTCCCACCCCGCCCCCCACCTCCGGCTCTTTCATCTCCCTTAAAACTTAAAAGCACCCGGAAGTAGTCTACAGGGCATGGTCCTGCAGCCCTGAGATGTCGTCTATGCAGGGAACCCCAGTGCCACCCTTTTTTGCTGCTGTTTCACCCAAATAGGCCATCTCTCCTGTATTAAGGGAATGCTGGTCTATTAACATATCCTACTAGCTCACTGGATGACTGTCAATACAGATTTCTGCACATGAGTTGGAAACCTTGTGTTAAGACTCCAGTGGAATTCAATGTCAGCCTCCTAAGGCAGGGTCTTTCTCTCACTTGTTCACACCTTTATCCCCAGGACCAAGGACAGTGTTTATGGAATAGGAGGTGCCAATTAAATGTTTGTTGAATAAATTAAATATGATAACTTAAGTATTGGTTTCCAGGAGTCTGTGCTATATTACACATATATGTGATGGATTTGATATATATGTGATATATATATATATATATATATATATATATATATATATATATATATACATACACTTCTGTAGCTGCCTTGTGAATATGCATTATATGTTTCTACATAAGTAGAGATCCCTAAAACTAATGTGCATGCATGAGCCACATGCATGCACACACACACACACACACACACACACACACACACACACACACAGAGTTTGGGAAGATATCAAAAGGAGAAGCCCGCAGCTTTTTCAGCAGTCAGTTGCATTCTTTGAGAATAGGATTCCAATAAAATAGAATTTGGATGGTGTCACAGATAAATTTGCCTTTCTAAAAGCTCCCAAATTAAAATTTGAGCAAAGTCTGAGCATGAAAACAGGATGGCAATGACTAGATATGAGTTTGCTTTATTTGTGTGGCTCAGAAATCCTCTCCATACCATATGGGTTGAGGAAAGGAGACAAGATATGAAGTGCAGAGGCTCACCTGTACATGACAGCCTCCAGCCTCCTTGTCTGCCCCACAGCCGCAGGTTCTCCAAGAGCCCATGGGTGGTGCAGCTTCTTTCCCTTCTACCTGCCAACACCCCCCACCCCAGAGGCCCATGGAATTCAGCTTTTTCCCAGGGCAGGAGAGAGGGGAGGAGGTTGTCTGCATGAAGGCAGCACTTTAGGTTAATGGTGCCTGTGAAATTACCCAGCTTAGCTGTCGATTCTTCTGGGCCTCTGACCAATCAAAGGGCACTGGCTGCACCCTTCTCCACCTCCCCCCAGTAAAAAAAGTTACTGCTATCATATCGTTCCAGCATCTTAAGCCCTGGGGGCTCATTGCATGTCTCAGTCCTAGAACCTCATGCTCAAGACTGTACTTAAGGATAATATAAACAGTTTGATCTTTAAAGTACCCTGGATGCATAATATCTATACATAGTTCTTGAATTTTTATTCTAAAAACAATTAGTCAAAAAGCCCTTTTTATATGATATTTGCAACTACACTGACAGTAACAGCAATTAAACCCCGTCTGTTTGCTGAGAAAGGAGCCAAGTCTCTGTTTCTCCAGAAGCCTGTAAAATGTACAAATTCGGAACAAGAAAACTAAGCCTTCAAAGTTAGCCACCTGACCTTTCAAGGTCAGGCCCCAGCCCAGCTTTTATATCCGCCCCCACCCCCAACTCCACATGAGCCCATCTTTCCAACCAGCCACAACAACCCCGAAATATTCTTAGTGTTTTTCTTATGGCTAAGCATCTGCCAGGTGTGCTTGTCCGGACATCTTCTTTCCTCTTCCCTCTCTTACCTGCCCGTACTTCAAGGACCGGTCACACTCCATTGACTGAGGAAGGCTCCCTGTCTACTGTCCCTTACAAGGTGCTTCCATGTGCCTTGTAGGGCAGTCAGTTCTGTAGGTCTCTACTCCCCTACAGACTGTGATGGCCTAAGGGCAAAACTGCAGCTGGCTCTGTGCCTTCATATATGATGAATAAATGAGTGAGTGAGTGAGTGAGTGAGTGAGTGAGTGAGTGAATCATCAAACAGCCCACACCATTGAAGGCTGGTTTGCAGGCTAACAGAAGGAGGCTTCCAGGTATGTGGAATGAAGACTGTGGTTCCTGGGCAAAGAGTTAGAGCTGGGAGTGTAGGGCAGGCAAACTTTAATGTAGACTTAAACCACAGTTCTTACCCCTAAAAGTCAAGCTCATTGAGAGCTCTCTTAAATTCCCTCTGCATGCTTTCCTGATAGGGGAAATGTTTCTGAAATTCTCAACTTTTACCCATGTTTTGCTTTCATTCAACAAATACGTTTTGAGTGGCTACTCTGTGCCTTTCTATCCCAGGCACTTTGGATGCATGAGTGCACAAAGCAAAGATCCCTCCCCTCATGGAACTTACTTTCTAGAGGAAGGAAACAAACAGGCCATAATGAGTAAATAATCTGGTGGCCTGAAGGAGTTAAGTACCATGGAGGGAAATGCAGAACAGGACAGCGGGTTTAAGGGGTTATGTGCAGTTTGCAGGATTAAAAGTGTGCTCAGGGTGGGACTCACCGAGAAGGTGGGATTCAAATGAAGACTTGGAGGAGATGAGGGAGCAAGGTGCAGAAATCTGGGAGGATCGCCCTCCGCGGGGAGGGACCAATCAGTGCAAATCCCCCGGGGCAGGTGCACGCTTGCTGCATCCAAGGAAGAGCTGGGAGAGCAGTGTGGCTGTGGGGAGGGTGGGGGGGATTGAGGAAGTCTGGGAGAGCAGGTCTGGGAGGTGAGGGCACCAGATGACGCTGGGCTCAGGCTTGCTCTGTGTGTATCGGGAGATCCTAGGGCATGTGAGCAGAGGAGGGGCGTGTTTCACTTGGGTTCTAGTAGGATCCCTTTGGCTGCTCCAGGCGAGAGAGGTAGGAGCAGGGAGGCCTGTCAGAAGGCTGCTGCAGCTGTCCAGACAAGAGACGATGGAGTGGCCGTGGTGATTAGCAGGCCATGGGGCCAGAGAAGAGGCCAGGCCCAACACCCTGTCTCCTGCATTAGGAAAAGGGCTGCCGGATTACTGCGCCAGCATGACAGCGGGACATTGTGTCTCCCTCCCCAAAGTTCAGCTGGGTGAAAATGAAGTGTGCAGTAGGCCCGGGAACGGTCCTGCAGCCTAGAGCAGCCCTGAACTCTACAGGCCCCCAGGGCTTGAAGAGAAGGGAGGAGCCCGCTACCCAACCTCACTGCTTAGTGTGCAGTCGCCTTGTAAATATCAGAGGGTCTCGGCCGGTGTGTTGGCGTTAACTGGAGGTTGTTCTAGGCCTGACATCCCAACCCCATCCCCGACTAGTAATTGTCCCAGACTTCCCCCTTAAGCTTGAATTTCTTCATCTGAAAAGTGAGGAGTTTCGGCCTTGTGATCTCTAGGGTGAATTCCACTTCTAAAGTTCTATCATTTCAGAATTTCTCCACTTCCTTGACTCAATGACAGCCTACTTTCCATCCTAATGACTTGAAAAGTCACATGAACACACTTAGTGTAAAACTCTGTCTTTCTGTCTAGGTTTTTAGTTACATTATTCCAGATAATACTGTACTTGCTCGCCAAGAGAAGGGAAAAAATGACATTAATTAAAGATTTGGTCTGTGTCCTAATCAAAAAATTTTAAAATGCATGTATCATACTGTACATTCTGTAATGTAGCCTGCTTTTTTTCCTTAGCAATATATCATTAACATTTTCCATGTCAACACATATTCTTCTAAACTATGATTTTTAGTGCAGAAGTAGTTTACCATATGGATGTACTATAATTTACTCAGCAGATCCCTTCCTATTGGACATTAGGTTGTATCTATTTTTTCATATTATTACCAATGCTACAATGAACAAAGTTGTGAATACCCACTCTTCATTCACTTCTGTAGTGCCATTCTTAGGACAAATTTTCAGAGGTCAAAGGTTTCATGCCTTTGCAGTCTTTTTGTAGGATAGTACTGAAATGCCATCCAGAATTTAGAATTCTGTCAACTTAGAATCCTACCAATAGCATACAAAGAACCATCAGGACAATTCAATTTTAGAGGCGCAAGAGGACCTAGAAATGCTGTGATCCAGTCCCTTCTTCTTCTAGATGAGGAAACTGAGGCACAGGGAGGTGTGGGACTAGAAATGTGTGATGGGTACTCCCCACAAGCATGTGTAAGACTTTGACCACAGCCAGGAAGCACCCAGCACTGTTTGTGCCCCCACCCGGCCCTGCCAACCTCAGTCTCCACTGACAGAATGCAGAGGCTCCCAGAGCCCCCCAACTCCAGCCATGGCCACCCCCCTTCACACCTGCCTGCCCCAGTGAAGCTGCTTCTCAGAGCAGACTGCACGTGCAATTTCTCCTCCTTCACATCCCGTTCTTCTCCCCCACGCTGAGGCTGTTCCTCCTTTGACCCTCTTCATGCCACAACTGATAGAGACTTGTCAGTTCTCATCCCAGTGGCCTCTCTGTGACTCTTAGATGACATCTCCCATTTTGAAACACGCTTCTCCTGGGCTACCCTGATCTTCCTCCCAGCTTCCTTCCACCTGAATTCCAGTGGCTGTTGCGCCAGGTCCTCCCAGCATCCCTTTCCTGTTAAGTCTTTCCCAGGATGAGCTCATCCATCCCCACAGCTTCCAGCTCACCCTATTTCCCCTTCCTGAGCGCCAGACCTGGGTGCCTAGTGCCCGTGTGTCTCTCTGGATGCTCTCTGAACCCATTCTCAGTGCATCCAAGATGAAAGTGATTATCTCCCCCTCCGTTAGGCTACCCTGTCCCCGCACCTCCTCCTCTACAGCATCGCAGCCACCCCGAGAGGAAACCTGCCACTCACCCTGGAGCCTCCCTTCTCCCCTGCTTCTCCTATTCTCCCATCCAGCCTCTGCCTCGTGCCTCCTGCAGCTCTTGGCCAACCCTCTCCTTTGCAGACCCTCACCCAACTCTGGTCTGGAACGAGGCAACTGCTTACTAACTGGTCACCTGCTGCTTGTCTCCGTGCTCCCCAGCCTGTTCTCTACCCCATCACTGGAGACTCTTCCTAAGAGCAGCAGCTCCCATCAGACCCTCCCCTGCTTAACCCCTCGACAGCTCCCCACGCTGAGTTAAACCCACACACCTTGGTGTGGCATGTAGGGCCCTCCCTGACCTACCTGGCCTCCTTACCAGCTTCATTAGGTCCCCCCCAGTTGCCTCCCATTCCCACCCCAGCAATAACAGACTTCCTGGGCTCCTCCTTAGCATATCATCAGCGACGCTCTTCCCTTCCCAGCCCTCACCTCAATTGATCTTCCCTGGTGGACATTCTCCCAGTCTGGGAGTTGGCAGAGTGGAAGAAGAAGGGATGCCGGTACTTTGTCAGGTCATTTTATTTCCAAAGTACTGATACCCTCTTCTTTCAGTCAAAGATTACTCTTTGAACAGATTCCCAGTTGGCCAATGATGGCAAAGAGAAAAGAGGCATTAACTAGTAACAACAATATCACTTTTTTCCATCACTGCTAGTCAGTCAACAAACACACATTGGGGATACCATGATTCCCTGAAAATAAGACCTAGCTGGACAATCAGCTCCAATGTGTCCTGTCTTTTAAGTACAAGCTGAGACATCACACCCTTCATAAGGCCTTCTTGTGGCCTACCTTCTTTTAGGCAGCATTGAGCCCCTCTCCTCTAGCAAATCACTGAGGTTCATACTGCCTCCATTATGGACCTTATTAGCACAGGAGTGTGAATAGTAGTCCCATAGTAGTAGCAGCAGAGGAGAGCCATGTTTAATCCTTCTTACCGTGATTCCCCAAAAATAAGACCTAGGTGGACAATCAGCTCCAATGCATCTCCAAAAGACTAGGTCTTATTTTTGGGGAATCACGGTATCCCCAATGTGTGTTTGTTGACTGACTAGCAGTGATAGAAAAAAGTGATGTTGTTGTTACTAGTTAATGCCTCTTTTCTCTTTGCCATCACTGGCCAACTGGGAATCTGTTCAAAGAGCAATCTTTGACTGAAAGAAGAGGGTATCAGTACTATGGAAATAAAATGACCTGACAAAGTACTGGCATCCCTTCTTCTTCCACTCTGCCAACTCCCAGACCCAGAGAATTCCACCAGGCAAGATCAGTTTGAGGTTTTTAAGACCCTGTGTAATTCTTACCCTACCGACCGCATCTCCAGTACAAATCCTTCACGTTAACTTAACTGACGTGTAAAGACAGACCCCAGCTCTTCATCTCCACTCACTGTATTCCATTCTTCTAGAATGCTGCCCCTCTCCCCACCTGTGCAAATCCTCCTACCACCCAGCCAAGATAGGTGTCTGGGGGGTGTTCCTGGAGGAACCCACCCTGAATTAGAGGGGACTAGCCCTCTTCCCTTTGTATGGCTCCTGGGCAGTAATCATCCACCTCCCGCATCAGCTCTCTTTCCCACGACCACAGAGCTTTATAAGGAGTGAGTGGTCTGGTGAATAACCTTTGCTCAGTTGGTTGAAGATCCAACTATTAGAGGGACTGAGAAGAAAGAGACTGTTTCCTCGCTATACCCTCACACTGCTGTGGCAACTTTTAAAAGGCCATGAATGGTGGGTTTTCAAGTGCAGAGGTATAGCTAATCTCTTCCTCTAGGTCCCATCCTAATTCTAAGGACAGCATGCCCCAGAATACTATCAAGTATTAGAGTATGCTTTCCCAAATATCACTAATCCAGCACCCTCCAGAATGGATGGTCTGGCAGTTCTCCTGTCGGAGACAAAAAGATAGATGATGTGGGTAGTAAGGAGAAAGGGATCAAAAGCCGAGCTTTATTCAGCTACTGCTCTGTGCTAGGCACTTTCTAAACATACATGATCCCATTTCATCCTCACCACAGCCCTGTGAGGTCAGCAGGGACACTGGCTGCCACATGAGGAGACTGGGGTGCAGAGAGGTTAATTACCGTATCCGGGGTCACGTGGCTAGTGAGGAGCAGAGGCAAAATTTGAACTCAGCCCCAGGACCGACTTTGGGCAGCAGCGAGTCCAGGAAACTCGGCTCCACATTTGCCTGTCTGTCCTGTCACTGCATCCTCTGCTAGCACTCAGTAATGACTTACTCAACGCCAGAGAGAATTTGTGCACATTACTCATTGGCTCTTCATAGGACCCTGTACAGTAGCTATTGTTCCCATTTCAAATGAGAAAGCAGGCTCAGAGAGGATCCGTACCTTGCCCAGGTTACACCTCTAACAAGTGACAGAGCTGGGTCCATCTGAGTCTTGAGCTCTGCTGATCAGCCCTGCCTCCCTAACAGCTTTCCTCTCAATTCCCCTGCCCACCTCAAGTAAGAGGAGCAGCATACGGGGGGCGGAGGTGGAGGGGTGCATCAGACTTGTCCCAACCACAGCAGACTTGTCCCAAACCAGACTGCACTTTGACATTCCTGAGCGCACGTTTTTGTGCTTTATAGTGTTACCCCACCCCAGAGACACGGCCTTCTCCCAAACGCCACGTTGGAGGATGCTCAGGGTTTGATAAGGACATGGTCTGTCCCGGGTGCTGGGCAGGAGGTGCCAAGGAGAGGTCTGGGCAGGTTCCCTCAGGTGCCCCAGAAGGACAGGGAGGGTAACGTGACAATGCGGCAGGTCCCAATTCTATTGCCTCAGGCCTTGTGTCCTGAAGGACACTTGAGAACCAATGGCTTTGTTCTCAAAACAGGAGGGTTGACAAGATATGACTGAATGGGGCCTTGGGTCGTATCTTCCCACAGTGTGGAGGAAATGAGGAGAGACACTCCCTGGGTAAAGCCAACACCACGGGGAAGCCAGGCTCCGTGGGTCTATGCTAAGCTGTTCTGTGGTTCAAAAGCACAGCCAAGCAGGGTGACAAAGTGTTCTGGGCACACTGGGGTCCTGAGAAAGTAGGTCTAGCCACAGCTCGCAAGCCTGCAGGGCCTGTTTGTGTCATGGCCCACCTCTGACTCCTTGCCCAGGCTGTGTCTCCAGCACCCCAAAAGGTGGCAGAGCCCCAGATGGAGCTCAGAGTATGTCTGGTGGTCCTCCCCTCCTGCTCCCTGCCTTTCTACTGGTGTCATCGCTGTTGACAGATTATGTAACCTCCAAGGAAGGGAGGCTTGGAGTTCTCCCCAAAGCTGCGAGTGGATGGGTTCTGGTTGCTGTCATTTTCTCAGCAGGAATCCGCTTTATGCTGACTGGATTTAGGGCTTTCTCCTGGATGCTTCTGTTTCATTTAACATGCAAAGGCTAATAACTTGTCACAATTCAATAAGGCGGTGGTTACAAACACCCAGGCGGCTGCTTATTTAAATGCAGGTTTGTTAATTAGCTTCTCTTAACAAGGCATGCACTAAATCAGGCACCCGGCTGGCAGCACCCAAGCCTGGCATGTCTCCCAGGACCGGAGGTTGGCTCTGGGGTCACTGTCCAGTGGCTGGCAGCAGGGCCGGAATTCAAGGCTAGGAGGCCTGTCCCATCCACCCCATTGCCTCAGTTTCTTTAAAAACAGGCATTGATGAGAAATCTTAGGCATACTGCAAGATAGCCACAGTCTATCTCTTCCTGCCTGTCCTGGTCCTTTCTTCTGCCTTTGTGTATTTGTGTTTATTGTGGTTGCTGCTCTGCCTGGTCCCCACCTTTTCCACTGAGCCTTCCTTCATATGTTCCTTTAGCCCTCTCTGGCACCGTCTCCCTTACATGTCGCCATGTACTCAGTTTGGGTAGTAGGGGGTCCAGTGATGAGGGCAGAAGAAAACTAACAAAGATGGAGCACGCGCTGCAGGCAGGACACTAACATGAGTGATCTCTGTGAGCCTCACAGCAGCCTAGAGCTGTGGTGTCTTTGGCCCCCTGGGGCCCAGAGCGCTTACAGAGCCTTCCCTAGGTCACTAGACAGTGAGAGTGGCTCTAGCCTCGCCCTCCGGGCCTAGCTCTGAGACCTGGGCCTTCCCCACTGCTGGTATACAAGAAGCGCTTGAACAACAGGCACGTTAAGTGGTGCTATTCATTCCTGTCATCGTAATGATTGCTGCTCTGAGATCTCATGGAGCACAATAATGCTGGGTGAATCCTAGTGGAATCCTAGAATCTGATTTCACCCAGAGCTCACAGGCCTCTCCCGGGCACGTGAGCACCGACCACAGGAAAGCCACTGAGACCCCAAGGGAGCAGCCAGGCAGCTGCTCTTGGAGGGCCTGGCCCCTCGTGAGTCCCTCCAGTCTAGCAAGGAAGCGGGGCTAAGCCCAGAGGGAAAGGGCCATGCTGAACCCCTTGGAGGCGAGCTTCTGCAGACTCCTGCCCCTCCCGATTGGATGGCCACGCCCGTCTCTCCTTATAGGAAAGAGGATTGGAAACACAAAGAGAATTGCTGGGCATCATTCGCTTATGCTCAAGGAAAAAAAACTGAGAAGAGGTCTAAATATAGCAAGGAAATCAAAGTGAGGTTGGAATAGAGGAGACAGGCCTGACAAGCCCCACGTTGCCCAGCCCTATCCCAGAGAAACAAGAAACCCACCCCTGGACCCACACCTCCACGAGCCCTGCTCAGCAAGCGGGGAGGCCAGGTGTGCCTGTCCCAGTGGCTATGACTGAGGTGGGACCTGGGGCCTGAGCCAGGAAGGCTGAGGGAGCCGGAAACTCTTCCTGCGACCCTGGCAGAGGTGAGCACTAGGGTCCTGGGAAGTGGATCACTGGGTCACTGCAACGCTGACCCCACAGCGTGCTGCATGTGTGGACTCTCACTCAGGAGCACCCTAAGACAGCTGCTCCCCAAGCCGGCCAGCCTCTGATATCAGGAAGGGTCCTTATCCCTCAAAGGATCACAGACCCCAATCGGATGAAAATAATGGACCTCTCCCTAGAGAAATGCACATGCAAGCATACCCCAATATATACAGTTTTGCGATTTCTGGTCATTTACAGACCCCCTTGAAGCTTGTTCATGAATCCTTGGGCTAAGAACTCCAAGTTGAAGATGCTCTATGAGACTTTTCTCTTAATTAGAACTCTTGTGTGTCCAGATACAATTTTTGATATGTGGTCCATGGACCCTGCCTAAAAATTGAAGTGTTCTGAAAGCTGGTGGATGATTTGGGCATTTTCATGCCCTGAAGGCAGAGGTCTGGACCTCCTAGTTTTTCAAGGACTTGCACAATCCTTAGCACATAGTGGGGTCTCTACAGGTTCGTACTGAATGAATGAATGAAAGGTTCCCACATGCTCTGTGATTTTATGCCACACTGTTTCCATAGCTCACATGATAGCCTTTAATTAGTGGTATTACACCTACTGGTCAGCACTTTGTAGCATCACGATCAATGTTAGGGTCTCTGAAACAAAGAACACGTCATCCCAAATCACACACCCCACCAGAAGACATTGAGAGTATAAGTAGGGGACACAGGCCCACAGGCCCTGTTTTTAGGGTGTGGTGGCAGCAGGGACAGCTCCAGACCCAGGTTTCCTGGGCACCTTGTTGAGATAGGTCCAGCTCTACCACTGCCCCCAAAAGAGCAGTGAGGAGAGCCTGCTATGTCTAAAGTCCAACATGGGCACCTCCAGACATGAGCTGGGAGCCCTGAGCCTGAGCCACACCACTCCAGGTCCCAAAATATGAGGGTCTAGAATGGGGGCTAATGCTAGGGAGGGCATTAGCCCAGTATCCCAGATTTCTCCGGGTGGCTGGGCCACATGACATTGCCCACTGAGGCGGGGAGGGGCTGTGTGGGAGGCTGGGTACAGGGGGAGGGAACTCCTACCCCCGCCCAGGCCTTGGATCATTTGGAAGGCAAATGTGCTGGGTTGCCTAGGGAACGGAAGGAAAGGGACTTCCCTAGCACCGGTGACTAGTAAGGGATGGAGACAGGAGCTGTGATGCTGAGAAAATTGTTTCCAAAAAAAAAGTAAAAAGCAGTGACTAAGCAGCCCTGGTTATGTAAAGCAATCCCTAAGGAAGTGTGGGGAAAAGCCTAGAACCCACCCCCGTGTCCCTCCTCCCCACTCCCAGCCCAGTTCCTGCTGCCTCGGGGAGTTTCCACCAGCTCTCCCCACCCTTCTCCCCGGAACTCCCTTCTCCTCCATGGGACTGGCCCTCGCCCCGGGGGGCTCTCACTGCCAAGGGCACCTAAAGGTAGTGGGCGGGGTAGGGAAGAGGGGGTGCCTTCCCTGTCCCAAAGGGGACCCCTTATGACAGTTCTGGGAGCTCTGCTCTAAACAGGACACCCACGGTCAGCCCAACAAGGGTCAAATGGTCATTTGCCACCCCAGAACCCAGGGCTGTGCTACTCCCAGGACAAAGAGTTCCAGATTCAAACCCTGACACAACCGGTCCCTAATGGTGAGCTTGGGCAAGTTACCAAACCTCTTTGAGCTAGTTTCCTGAGCTGTAGATGGGAGATAGTGTCTACCCCACAAGGCTGTGGGGGTAATGAACTAAGACAACGTGTGCAGTTTCAGGCACAGTGCTGACACTTGGCAGACATTTGACACCTGTTAGTTTCCTTCCCTCGTAGCCAGAGGAACGCTAGAGACCCCCCCATCCTTTCATGGAAGGGAAAGCATGAGGCTGATCATGAGAGTCACTCGGGATGCAAGGAGTCTAACGATCACTTCAGTGCTTCTGTCCCCGTACTTCCAGCTGACAACGGGCCGCTAATCCAGGCACCTTATCAGTCTGGAGAGTACGTGGCAGGGTGAGCCAGTGCCTTCAGGCCTCATATTCCCCACCTCAGGTATTTTCCCTGTTCCCAGGACCTAAAGGGCATCCTCTCGCAGGCAGCCCAGGAGAGCAGCATCAACAAGATGTTGTCACCCCCAAACTCCCATTTACGGTTTAGGCAGAAATACAAATGCCTCTGGCTCCTCCCTTCGCCAGACGGTGCCACCTCAGGGAGGGAGGAGGACCTGGTTACTCTGAACAAATGGATTTCGAGGCATCAGCTACGCTGGGCCTCACAAAGCTAGAGAAAGGGTCTGGGAAATGAGGGCCTCTGTCACCAATGAAAGTGACCAGGCCCTGAGTGAGGGGGAAACTGATCCGTCACCTGCCACAGGATACCTGGGAAGCGACCCCACTGGTACTACCTGCAGCAGACCACTCGGCCCCGATGTCCTCTCTCTCAGAAGGTTTGCCCTCGCAATTGAAATCCCCCGGGGTATTGCTTAAGCCCTGTATCCTCTCATTTGTCTTCCTTGGAAAGTATAAATAGCTAATCACCTTCTGTATGCTTGTATTTCATAAGCCCAACATACAAAGAAAAACATCATGTAAAGATAGAGGCCTGAAACCTAACATTTCCTGGAAGTCCAAGGGGTTGGGAAAGTTCTTTGTTCTTTTTCAAGCACTGTCCCCAGCACTTCTCCTGGGTTGACCCTTTAAAGGGCTTCCTGGGTCACGGGGACAGACTTGCCATGCCCCTGGAGTAGCTGGGCTGACTCCGCAACAGAGGCATTGGGAGAAGAGGGGAGACCCCCCATCCCACCCCCACCTCCCGCAGAGGCATGGCCACCTGGAACCCCTTGCCATCCTCCCTCCCCACTGCCCCCTAACAGATCCTGTTTCACGCTATGCTCATACCCTCGACTTGGGTTCAAATCCACCTTCTCCCAGGCCCAGCGAGGCAGACTTAGGTTTTTCTGAGTTCTTCAGTAGCTCTTCCTATTGCTGTTGAATTTGAGCTGGACCTCTCCTCTAGGAGACGGGCCTTCCTCGCCCTTTCCAGTGCTAACCGAGCACAGTGCTGGGCCTGCAGAAAATGATCAGTAAGTGTCCGCTGGGCCAATAGCCGTTCCCAGTGGAGACACTGCCCAGCCTCCAGAAGAAGAACTCTTCCTCTGGCTGGAGACTGTGCGGGGGCCAGGGTGTAGCCTCAGCCCCAGGGCTTTTCAGCCCCCTCATATAATGAGCGGGGGGCACTCGTGACTGGTGCCCTCGATGATCTGCTAAGACCCTTCGAGTTCTTCACCCAGCACCTCTGAGACACCGTGAAAAACACATGAGCCTTGAAATCAGGGACATATATGCATCCAGCCTGGTCACCTCTTAGCTGGGTGACCTCTGGCAAGACACTTACCTCTCTGTGTCTCAGATTCTTCATCTGTATATAGAGGCCAGTCCCAGCGACCTCGGGGTTGTAGGGAGAGCAAGTGCCTGGGACATCCCAGGTTCCCCGGAAAACAGTAGGCAACTCCAAATGGGGGGCACCTTAGACCCCCATGGGGTGTAGAGTTCTCCTGTGAGGTGTCTGGGTCCACAGAGATTTCCTTTCTTGGGATCTCAGACTCTTCTCTGGCCCAAGCAGCCTGCACAGGTAGCCAGGCAGCTGACTAGGTGAGGAAACCCCGGCTCCCGCCTCCCCTACCTCCCACCACCTTCCCACCATCTCCTCCCTGGAGTCCCATCACTGGAGCTGCGAGGATTAGTCACCGTGCCAGCACAGGCCTGCCTCCCCCACATCCCAGGCCCCCCACACAGGCAGGCAGACTGAATGGTTCATTGGAGCTCCTCACACCTCCCCGGACAGCCTCTGACAAGACGATAAGCAACTTAAGCCCCCAAGCTGCAGGGGTGCTAACCATGGGCCAGGTGCTTGGCTTTCTCCAAAAAAAGCACCCTCCAGGCGGCCTCAGCAGAGCAGGGAGGGAAGGCTGGGAACCTGTCTCAGTGCCCAGCACTCCAACAAGACGGGACTTCCAGACCTTCTCCTAAGAGGCTTACTGGAAAGATCTCCACTCAGTCCTGAGTGGAGGGGAAAGGGTGGCCCCAGCCTAGCTTCGTTGGCAGAGACCTCTTTCCCCACCCAGGAAATGGGGACAGCCAGAAAGCCAGGGAGAAGTCACTTGGGTAGAGCAGCTCCTACTATGTGCGGGGCACTGGGTGAGGGCTAGAGGACGCCATGGACGTGTGTGGGCTGTGCCCACTCTCCAATACACATGTGCCCATGTGCCCCATGACTGCCTCTAAAGAAGACTGAGACAGACATCTGAGAGGCAACAGGACCCTTGGCTCCCTGATTTGGCGGCCCGGGGCTGTTGGGTGTCATGAGGTCACTTGTCACCTTACCAATCAATGCTGAGCTGGGTGAGATGGACACTCAATACAGAGCTCAAATGAACTCAAAACAAACGGGAGAAACCAGGCTCAAAGGGACACTCAGCTCGGGATGCAGGAAGCAGCCCTCCCACCCCCCCCATTCCAGAACCAGAAAGAGGAGGAGAACATGGGGGCTGCTGCCCTAGGAGCACTGCTGTCGTGGGGGGGGGGGTCTGCCACTATGGGACTCTGCCCCCCCATGGGAGGACAGTTCCCCCCGCCCCCCACGTTAGAGGGAGATGAGTGATGGGAGGAATCAGATAGTGAAGATGACCTTGGGAAGGGCAGTTAGGGCTAGAATGAGGGAGCCAGGCTATAACTTCTCATTTAGGGCCCTGGGAAGCCAGAAAGCAAACGGAAACTTTCTCCCACTCCAGCTTGCCCTAACTGGATCCCTCAGCCTCCTGCATGGTCCTCTTTAGCTCCAAGATGCCTCATGGTTGCATTCTCTTCCCTCCCAAACTCAGAGCAGCTCTGCCACTGACAACATTTCCCTGTCACCTCCCCGAGCTCTGGGAGTGACAGGAGTGTCATGCAGGGTGAGCGGGAGAGGAGCCTGGCCACCCAGGGCAGGACAGAGCAGGGCAGGGCAGGCCAGTTGCCAGGGGCTGAGCTATTACCCAGAGACCATGACAAACAGTTCCCGCTGAAGCCTGCCTAGTCCTTTAGGGGCTTGCCTCTCCCCTGAGGGTCCAAGGGCTGCATCCCCACTCTCCTTGCTGCCCCTCTTACATCTCAAGCCAAGCCCACCCAGGCTCAGGTAGCTCTCACAGCCTAGAGGGGGGAATCCTCATCCTCCCCAATCCAATATACATCCCACCCGTCCCTCAGAGCTCCCTCCTTCCACAATCCACGAAGCCATGACCACAGCTGTCTGGATTGAGTTTCCTGCAGCAACTTAGCACCCAGCTATTCTCTAACTGCTGCGTGTGGCCCTCCAGCTGGAGCGTTCCTCCTAAGGACAGGGCCACATCTGTTCTCCACTTCCCTCGGATCCCTTATGAGGCTGGGCTCAGGGAGACACATTAGTGATTGGTTGCACAAACTATTCTGGACCCAAGGCCCAGACTTCTGCCCAAAGGGCCTGCTCAACCCCTGTCTCAGGGAGCAGAAGCAGAGAAGCATTTTCTCTCATCTGTGATGCTATGTGGGAGCCACAGCACATCTGACTTCATGTGTATCACAGGGACTCAGCAAACGGAAGTGAGGCCGTCAGAAAGTGCGATAGCACTGCCCCTCCACCCCATGGTCTGTGCAGTGTCACTGATGTCACTGAGGACAGCCAACTTCAGCCAAGCCTCTGCCACACGTGCCTGTCCCGGATATAGCCCAGTGCTCTGTCTCCACTAACCCCAGATGACCTAGCGGGCCCAGCAAGGAGCAGACCCGAACGTTTTCTGAAAACATGATTTGCAGTCCCAGGTCCTGAGAAAAAAAGGGTCGGGAGGAGGTGCCGGCCACTCCCCAAGCCATGCCACACTCCCCTGTCCCAGCACTGCCACCACCTGGCTGTGTGACTTGGGCGATGCACTCACACGTCTGAGCCTTGGTGCTTTCAAGATTCCATCAGCATCAAAAGATTGTATTTATCCCATGGAAACTGACAAATGCCCTGTGGGCAAAGTTCCCACATACTTTGGTCTTGTCTCTCCTTGCCCTACACCCACTTTAAGGACACACACACACACACACACACACACACACACACACAAATGGCCGGATTTTAACACTCCCAGTGCAAATATTCCCTCCCCTTATTCTCTCTTCTTTTTCCTCCTCCTCTGCCCCCCCTCACCTCTCTGCCTCCCCCTCTGCCTCTAGTCCTTTCCTCTAAGCCACTCAGTCTGTCCCACTGTCTGTCCAGGTAGGTGAGGCAGAGGAGGGGGGTGAGGGACTGCAGCGGCTAGTGCAGTAGCCCACCTGTCGTCCTCAGCAAACCCAAGTCCTCTTCTTTTCGGAGCGGGATAGGGAAAGAGCATTGTCGTCGGAACGTAGGGCAGCAGGTCTTGTCCCCTCCATCCCCAGAAGTGATGTGTGTCCTCGAGTGGTCAAACCCCTTTTTCAGTT
Source organism: Rhinolophus sinicus (assembly GCF_057876585.1). Taxonomy (NCBI): domain Eukaryota; kingdom Metazoa; phylum Chordata; class Mammalia; order Chiroptera; family Rhinolophidae; genus Rhinolophus; species Rhinolophus sinicus. Next base: position 90,901,790 of record NC_142515.1, on the reverse strand, counting down.
CTGAAAGTGAGAGATGATACAGCCAGGAGAAGTGGGAGAGGAAGGAGGGTGAACCAAGGGGAAGGGAAGGAATGAAGAAAATCAGGGAGACTAAGGAAGGAGGGGTGCCTGCCCACAGAACTTCTTTCTCAGCTTTTCCCTAATTTTCTCTGGTCCACGCTGCTTGTCTGCACAGTTGCCTCCTTTGCAATCCCCTCCCCTCCAGACCTTAGCGGGTGCTGCCCACTCCCCTTCCCCTGTGTCCACCCAAGCCTGTCCTCTCTGGGACCCATCACAAGCCATCCCAGTGTCCCCCACCCTACCCTCCTGTGAGTTAAAAGAGGGATGAAGGAACGGCAAAAGGTTTGCAAGGACTTCTGGAGACCCACGTACCCCCAAAACTCTTTAGCATGACCCTCCCATCCAAAGTGTGAGCCCCCACCACCAGCCTTTCAGGATCCTGTTCTTCAGAGAAACTGCTCCCCTAACTGAGGTTTTCTAAGTACCACTCTGGCATGGGGTGGAAGGTGAGGAGGAGAGGGTCCAAGTGGTCCCCGGGCCCTGCAGAAGTGATGGTGTCTGCCCTGGGAAGCCTCAGCTACAGACCCCACATGTCACCCCAGTTGGAGATGCCCCTGCACAGTGCATACAGACCCCTGTTGTTTCAGGGGTGAGCCCAGATGACCCTGGCGGTCGCTGGTGGGGACAGATGGGCTAGGGACGCTTGCTGCCAGCGCCTCCAGAATGGGAAACCCCCCAAGAGCCAAGGAGTCAGGCAATCCTTCCTGCCCACTCAGAGATTCCGGAAGCCCTTCGAGTCTGGAGAACCCGCCTCCCCAACCTCTCTCTTGCTTCCTCTGTCTGTCTCCTTCTCGAGACTCCTGTGAGTGCACAGGAGGGCTGAGGGAAGCCCCGTGTTCCTGTGATGAACAGAGCTAATTTCTGGTTTGCTGGTATGCCGCAGAGACGCTGCCTCCGTTCCCCTCCTTCCCAGCAAACCCTCTCCCACACACAGACAAATAGGCTGCATATTTAATTGGAATTCCTCACACCTACAGGGTAAAGCCTTGTCAGTAGAAATAGAGCCCACAGCCAGCTGGCTTCCCCCATTCCACCCACCTTGTCTCTTAAAAAGAAATCCCCCCCCCAATACGTGAACACCCACCCACGGGCCCTCGCACGTCCCTCCCAGTATGGTTGTAAAGGAGAGATTCATTGGCAGTGACGTTCCTTTCCTGGGCTGCTACAGCTGGGCCCACCCAGCAGAGACCACCCAGCAGCTTTTCCCTGGCAGATGGGCCCTGATTGCCTCCTCATCGCCTATCTCAGGAACCCCCACCCCCACCCCGCCGGGCATCAGATGTCAGGTGATGTGGAGATGGAAGGAGAGACAGTCGTAGTCTAGGAGATCTCTGGAAGCCCAACTCTCACGGTGCAGGTGAGGAACATGTCACACAGAGCTGGGCCCAACCTGGTTCACCGTTCCTCTTACCCTGTGGCATCTCTCCCCACACTGGCAGGGGGAGGCCTGCAGAGGCTGCAGGACCCAGGAAGGGGGTTGCTGCTGGGGTGGGGAGCAGGTGAGAGACTGGAGAGCACAGAGGGCAGGGATCAAAAAGACAGGTGAAGTACACAGAGGAGTTCTTATGGAGGGAAGCCCACTTGGTTTATTTCCCGTGTGACAACAGAGAAGGAGGTCTGGGCCAACAGCCTGGGGCAACAAAAGGTCAAGGCGGTGGCTGGCCTGGAGAGGCTACACTCCTTAGGACTGCCTCAGGGATGCCCACTGGAGCTGTGCCCAGGAACCACGTCCTGGTGAGGACAGAAGGGCCAGAGAAGCTCACTGCCAGCACCTCCAGAACGGGAAACCCCCCAAGCCTCATGTCATGACCTCGGCATTCAGGGTCAGCAGCCTCAGCTAGTCCCCCCATGGATGATTTTTTTCTGGCCACCCTCTCCTATGGTAGGGGGAGCGGCTCCTCTGCCTAGCGCTTTCGTCACATTGAGCCTGGTGCCACACCAAACCTGTGTGTCAGGGAGTAGACAGCTGCCTGTGGGACTCCGAGGGCTGCTGTGACATCCTCGTTCTCCCCCACAAAATATCATCTCAGTTTGCCTGAAAGTTCACCATTAGTGACTCATTTCTTTGGGTTAAACATAGCCCTCCCTTTTTCAACTGCAACTGCTCTAGGAAAGGGTAACTCATTGAGTTCTTAACACCCTGGCGTGAATGGGGATAGAGATGAGATCTAGGAGGCCGAGAGGGAAGGAGGAAGTGGAAGTGGAGAAGGAGACAAAGAGGAGGAAAGGAAGCTACTGAAAGAGAAGAGACCAAAGAAAGGAACAGGTAGCAGCAGCTCTGTCCTGCCTCCAGTGCTGCCTTGCACAAGTCATCACTGTTCCACGGTGAATCAAAGAAAAACCCTTCATTTGGTACAGCTCTCTATGATTTACAAAACACTTTCACATCCATCCTCATAGCTCTGTGAAGCCAGAACGAGGGAGGTTCATATGCCCATTTTATAGCTGAAGAGACTGAGGCTCTTGGAATTTGGAGGACTTGCCAGCGAGCTGTTGAGCAGGAGAGCCAGGACATTCTACCTCTTTTGTACAGAACCTCACCGAGTTCACCTTCTCCCCAACTCATCCACAACTTCTGGTCAGATCAGGAAAAGTCCCACTAGAGGAACAAGAATGAAACAGTGCCAGGAAGGGTGCAGGAGGATAGAGGGGAGAAATGCAAGGCCTTCCACAGTGGGGGCAGCAAACACACTCCATGTCCTAAGCCCCCAGCTGAGACTGACATGGACAGGAGATGCAGATGGAGGGCGGGCCCCCACCACTCACTGGTAACAAGTCTGATGCCAACAGCTGGAACATCCCAGGGGTCCTTCTGTGGCAGCCACAGTCCTGCAACACCCACAAAGGAGCCAGGAAGGCCTGCAGAGGGCTTTGCTGGCCTTGGGTATGAGGAGGAGGCCAGTTCTGGACAGAATGGGGCAGACTAGACTCAGGGAGGTTCCCAGGGAGACAGTAAGCATAGCAGGAGGGGACCCCAGGACCCCTGCTAAGAAATCCCTCAGGCTTCCAAACCCAACTTTTCCCACTTCCTTCCTATCCCTTTTTCTGTTCTTCCTTCTTTCTTCCCTCGAGTCACAGTTCTGTCTTCAAGCTTTCCACCCTGCAGGAAGTGGTCTGTCCACCATATTGAAACTGTCCCCTGTGTCTTCCTCTTAACGAGCCAGGTTAAATATGCTATAATCAGAGTAATAATACACCTGGGCTGGTTCTCGAGCGCACTGCCTTTTGTACTGCAATAGGACATTAATAGTAATTATTCTGCTTTGTAATTGGAGCTTTAAATACTAATTCAAACAGCCAGAGGAAAACCAATTAGTGCTAATTTATCTCTATGTGTTTTCCAGAGCTGGTGTCTGTCACACTGTGAAGAAATAGGTCGGTAATTAGTACAGTTGGGAGGTAGATAGAAGTAATTATCAGATTCTTTCATTTTTCTTTGGAAAAAAAAAATGGGTAAGGGGTGGGAAAGGCCAAGATAGGTTCTGTAAGTCTTTGTTCTCTTGAAGTTTAAAGGAAGGGTCCACATTAGCTTTGAGATCCCAGCCCTCAGCACCTGAACGGTACAGATATTTCTGAGAGACAGGTGGGCTTAGGTGGAGGCTGCCTTGAAAGCCTTAACGAGGACTCTCTAGCTGACAGGCTCACAGAACCACAGCCAGCAACGTTACAGTAAGCAGAGTATTCCAATTCATCTGGGGAAAGGTTTGTGAGCCCCAAATAAATGAGCACAGGGTGAAGGGACACTGGGGCCGGGTTCCCAGGCCAGCCTCTCAGCCTCCAGCTCTGTCAGGCCAGGTGGAGGCTGTACATGTCTCTGAACATCAGTTTCCCCATTTGTAAGGTGGACAGAATGATACCTAAGGTTGTTATAAGGATTGAACCAAATAAAATCATGTTTATAATGGGTCTAGGACCTATGAACAAAAGGTATGGGTTGCTGAGTGCTTACAATGTGCCTACGACTCTTCTAGATGATTTTGTATTATTATTTCTAACTCTCCAAAGCCACAACTGATTCACTGTGTTAGTTTAATGTCCGTGTTTTCTCTCCTGTCTACGCCTTTCACCAGCTGTACAACTCGGGAGGCGTTATTAATTTCACTATGCCTCAGTTTCCTCACCTATGTCATGAGGGTAATAACAGCACCTTCCTTAAAGAGTTATTGTGACGATTGAAGGAGACAATGGTCATAAAAGCTCATAGAACAGGGGCAAGTATGGAGCAGAGGTTCTGTCATCATTATCAATATTATTGCAGTATGATTTCATTGCACATAGTTTTCTTGTAATCTATACAAATCCTCTATGGAAACAGGTATATGTGCCGCTGTAAATACAGTGTATTAACTAATCCACAGGATTTATTGAATGCCCAAGTTGTCTGCACTATTGTAGGGAGGCTGCGTTCACCGTTCAGAGACATGAGGCTAGCACACCCAAAACAAGAGAAGATGGGCTGACAATGGCATTTCACGGAGCTTCTCAGTTTACAAAACGCTTTCACGTGTATGGTTTCAGTGCCTGTTCACAAGTGAGTGGGTTGACAATTCTTTAAATCCCCATTTTGCAGGTGGGAAAATGAGGCTTGGAGAATTTAAGTGACTTGCTCAAGGGAGTGGTGGAATCGGAACCCAAACCCAGGCTTTTTGCCTGCAAAACCTGCATGGGGCACTCACTAAACGCTTGTTGAATGGATGAGTAAGTGCGCTTTCCACGAAACCATATCACCTAAGCTGCCGATGGGCATGTGGTACTCCTGGGTGAGGAGCAGGACGGATGAAGGACAGGCAGGATGCAGGCATGGAAATCTTCAGAGGAGTAGTAACGGGCGGTGGCAGGGCTGGACAGCTCTGCTCAGCCCCGGCAAGGTCTAGTAATGTGTTGAATTAGTAAGCAACACTGAGAATTGGGAGACTGCATTTAATAATCTGGGTGAAAATCTGGCAACCCAGGCCATCTCCTGTTCTCGCAGACCCACCCACATAGGGGACCTGACTGGACCCTGTAGGCACGTGAGGTGTGACCCCCTGGGCCAGGCCTTCAAGGAAGAGCAGTATGAAAGTAGGGAAGGGGATGAGGGTGTAGAGGGTGTGGCTTCATCAAAGACCCAGTGGAAGGGCCTGAACACATGGTGTTTGCCAAGCAAGAAATAGGCGGCTCTGGAGGGTAAGTGCTGGGGAAGGGAGGGATCCCATGTAATTAAGTGGCTTTGGCAACCACACGGCACAGGGCAGGCTTGACCAGGGCCACCTCCTACAGTTACTTACTGGCCCCCACAGAAGGGGCGGCCTGCCCTCTGCCCACCAGCCACTCACCCAGTCCAGGAGCTGCCTCCACCTTGGGGAAGGGGAGCCTTCTTTCTAATCACACAGAGATACCTGCCATATGCTTGCTAAGCTGTGGGCTTCTAACCAGAAGGACACCTATTTCCTGTGGGCTAGTGGCTACCCGTTATTCGACATGTTTCAAAGCAGTGTTTGAGAAGGTCAGACTGGCCAAGGTGGCAAGGTGGACAGAGGGGAGTCTGAAAGACTGAGGGGAGGAGAGTGTAGACAAGGTGTACTGACAAGAATGGGGAGCCATGGAAAGAAAGAAAAGGGTGTAGGTGTGAATCATGGACAAGGGACTAACTGGCCATGTATCAAAATAATGATAATAATAGTTAGCTATGGCAGGAGGAATTATGGGTAATTTTAGTGTGTTTTTTTCTCTTTGGTATTTTCTAAATTTTCTACACTGAGCGTATTTTTTTCTTATACTAAGAAAAACAATGAAACTTAGTTTTAAAAACGGAAGGGACATATGCTAGCGACATTTTGAAGGAAGAACTGACAGAATTTGATAAGTGACTAGATAAGGGTGATAAAGGAGAAAGATGCATCAAAAATAACTCCGAGGTTTCAAGACTGGGTGATAGGGGAACTGACAGAGAAAAGGAAGTTAGGTGGGGGAGTCAGAGAGCGGGGGGAATGATCCATTCGGCTTCAGACTGTGAAGCCCAAGCTGCCAGCAAGATGTTGGAGGTTGGAGGGTATTCACAGAGCAGGAGAGGAAGGAGAACTGAGGCACAGAAGGAGAGGAACCGTGCTCACCAGGCTGCAGAACAGCCTGGGGCCAAGCACAGAGCTCCGGATAGCCTCACCGAAGAGCTCAGTCCAGAGCTGCACACTTGCCTGTCTCAGTGGGGCCTTTAAAAGTAAGGCCCCAACACCAGGCCCTGAGGTCGCCCCGGCTGGCAGATCAGCCAGCCTTCCAGGCTTTGGAAGTGGCTGCTGGGCTGTGCAAGGAGCATGGGCCTGAGGAGGCCAGGCCAGGAGGACAGGATGGGCTTTTATGCTGACGGAGAGCCAGGTCAGGAGTGGAGGTTGTTAGGCCTGAGGCCCTGTAGGCCGAGGCTGCAGAGGATAGAACACACTGGCTGGGAGGTCCTAGGGGGTCCCCGTATCATTAGTGATGGCAAGGTAGAGATAGAAAGCTAGGGAATTCATCTCTGGAGGGTGCAGTAGCCATTTCTCACACTGAGAAGGATTCCCCTGAATCCTAGTGCCCGGCCAACCCCCTAATGCCCAATTGCCCACAAATGCACTGTCAGTGCCCAGGAATACATTATGCCTACTCCTGACTTGATGGTCTGCAGAGGCTTTGGACCTGCTGGAACCTTGGAGACCAAGTCACACAAATACCCTCTGACCTCTGGAACCATCGTCTTGTCTCTGCTGGGGCATGGCCAACGGTGGGTTTCCTGAGGCTCTGAGAGAAAAGTTCCATCCTGACTAGGATGACACCTCTCCCCAGGTCACCACTCTCTAGGTCTCCATGGCTCTGCCGTACCACCACCACCCCTCCCCCCGCCCGCCAGCCCTCGGGCACCTCACTGAACCACCATTGCCTTAGAAGACTCCGCATAGACTGAGCCTGAGGCCCCACCCGAGGCTGCGTCACTGTTTCCTTGGCAACTGAAGGGGTGGGTGAAAAGTAACTCACAAAGCAAACAACATGAGCTCCTCATGGGTGACTGGGAAAGTCACCTCAGCATTGTGGGGGGCCACAGGTTGGCAGGGGTCTGCCCAGCTCCTCTCATTGAGGCTGCTCTGGGGGGGCTCCCGTGAGCCCCCCAAACCCCAGGCAAGGAGCACTTCACAACACGTGGCAGTAGCATGCATCCTCTCACTCTGCTAGGAGCTATCTTGCCAGGAGAAATGAGATTATCACCATTATCTCCTCGTGAGGGTCCCGCCTCTGCAGGCACTGGGCGCTAATGAGGCTGAGATGTCAGCCCCAAAAAGTTGTCAGCCAGAAAGAGCAGAGCCACCAAGGAGAGCTCGTGACCAGTCACTGCCGGTCACTGCCTGCGAGAAATGGCCTGATGCGACCCCAGCTACCAGGGCTCCTACACTAACTGCCCCCCCAAGGCCCTAGCACATTTGGGGGATTGCCAGTGGGTGCTATAGTAAAACCCTGACAAGTGTGCCTGTGATTCCAAAGTGCTTTTCAAAAAAAATTTTTTTTTATTATGTTATGAATAGATACATCAAGTACACAGATCTCAAGTGTAAAAACTTCATGGTTTTTACCCATTATCTTACTCAGTTCTGGCTGCTGTAACAGATACCATAAACTGGGTGGCTTATAAACAACTGACGTTTATGTCCAGCCTCCAGGAATTCTGGTTGGATGTCTGGGACCGGGGTTTTGCGTGGCCAGGCTGTATATTGTGGACGGCCGACTTCTTGCTGAGCGTTCACGTGGAGGAGAGCAGGGAAGAAGGAAGCAAGCTCTCTCGTGATTCCCACAGGGACGCTATCCCAGTCACGAGGGTATCACCCTTATAATCTAATCCTAATTATCACCCAAAGGCCCCACTTCCTAATACATTGAAGGATTAGGGTTTTCACATATTTTGTGGGGACACAAACATTCAATCCCTAATACATATACCCACCACCAACATCAAAACATGGGGTATGTCCAATGCCCCGAAAGGCTCCCACATGCCTCGTCCAGTCAACACTCCCCCTCCCCGGCAAGGTGACACTATCCTGACAGCTGTCACATCAATTAGCCTGTTGTTGAGCTCATGTAAATGGAACCACAGAGGGGCTGCTCCTTGCACAGTCTGCTGTCGTGAGGGTCAGCCACGGGGTTGCAGAAGCCAGTGGTTGGTTCTTCGTTTCCAACATGCGGTGTATCTGGTGCTTCTAAATTTCTCAAGGGCTTTTCCATTTGTGTCTTCTCCAAATCAGTGACTTGCCACGGGTAACCTCCCGCAGGCCGTGTGTGACGCGGCCCTCCATGTTCAGGTTGTGGGCCGTTCCAGGACGCACCCTTTTCTATCCCACTCAAGAAACCGCACAGGAATGCCAGTGGGTATGATACTATCACCAGGATAACCTTGAATTCCCTCTAATTTACAAAAAAAAAAAAAAATGGGGGGAGATTATTCGAAAACTGTGGCACTTTATTATTAGCAACATGTTTGTTTGTGATACATCTCACACTTGCTGGTACCATACTGCTAGTCTAAGAGGTGTGACTTCAGGTAAAGGAGGGCCATTTCCTGCCCCCAAAATATCTCTTTTCTCTACCCCACTGCTTCCCCTGAAGTTTCTCTCCAGTGGATGTATTGTGCTTTGTCAAACAGCCCCAGGGTCCTCTTTTAAAATGCAAGAACTCCTGAGGGAAGCAAATCCACGAAACCCCTGAGACCTTAGTGTGAATTAAAGGGGAACTGGAAACTCCTAGTACCGTGCAGGACACTTTTCCCACACTTCCTCTCTCCATCCCCATAATTAGGTCATGAGGATGGTATTATTTTCCCCATCTTACAAATGAGGACACTGAGACTTGGAGAGATGAACAAAGGCTACACAACTATTTGGTTGCAGGAGAAATCATTCAAACCCAGTACAGTCTCCTCTGGAGCCATCAGGAGGCCCTCAGAACAGAGCCTGGCACAGAGAGGCCATACGTGAGCCGGAAGCAGATGCGGCATCTTGCGGAAGGGAACACCTTCTGCAGGAGAGCAAGGAAGTCGAGTTTATTTTCTATTGTGTTAACTCTGGCAGCGTCAGTGATGGGAGGGATGGACTTACAGGGTGGGCAGTGGGACCATCAGCTAACTTAGTGTGTTCTAGAGGATTCACATATCATTAGCCAGCAGCCTAGCCTATCAAGTAACACCTCCTCAGAGAATCACCTGGGCTTGAGGCGAGACCACGGTAGAAGGTGGGAGTCAGCACTGGAGCAGAAGGTGTGTCCTGTAGAAGTAGACGGGTAGGAAGGCAGGGTGGAGGGGCTGTGGGTGTGCAATTTGTGTGTGTGTGTGTCTGTGTGTGAACATGCACACACACAGATGCAGCCACAGGCACACACATATATTAGATTCAAGAATGAGGAGCTTTTAAAAAAAGAAAACCCATATGTGGGCCCCCAGCACCCAGTAGAATCCCAATGTCGTGTAAGGAGCACAGTAGGCTATGTTTGGGTAACGGACACAAGGTGTGCCCTGGACTGAAGCACAGATTTGCTGCCATTTTTCTGTCATCCCTGGTATATTTCTTTGACTGATTTCACATAAGGAAAATGGGCCAGAAAAAGTCAAGTGAGGAGCATGCAAAGAAACTGATGAGCCCTTCCCCCAGGGAAGAGAAGCTCTGAAAACAAACTGTAAGTTCTTCTGGAGTGTTAACTCCTTGAGACCAGGGAGCAGGGCTTTTTCACGTCTCTCTCCTCTCCTAGTACTCTGTACCCGGCACGCAGTGGTCATCTAGTGAAAATGAATGAATGAAACAGTTGAAAGTAGTCATGTAGGAGAAAAATTAATCTTGTTCTGTGGGGTCCCAGGCAGGACTACAACGATGGTAGTTATTCTGGAGAAATAGATGGACTTCCTAAGAATAATAATAGCTAACCCTAGCTTCGTAGGTTGGGTGCTGTTTGACATGTGTCACCTCCTCTGATCTGTAAGGCAGGCACAAATGATTCCCATTTTACAGACGAGAAGGAAATAAATGGAAACAAAGAACTATGAAGCCACCAATCCAAGATCATATAACTGGGACATGGCAGGCAGGATTTGAACCCAGGCACTCTGGATCCAACGTGCACTGCTCTGAAACACTTACTTCTAACTATGAGAGCCCCATGATGGTCTGACTGCTATGGGAGGGGTCACCAACCTATCCGTCCCCAGAGGACCCAGAGCCAAAAATGGATAAGTCTTGGTTAGAAATATGGTGAAGAGTATTTAAGCAGCCACCAGAGGGCTGGACTATATGACTTCCCAGACTTCTCCCAGCTCTCAGAAAAGATAACTCCTTGCCTCGTTCCATTCTAGCTGCTACAATACCGGCCAGACTGTGTGGCTTAAAAAACAAACGTTCGTTTCTCATAGTTTGGGAGGCTGGGAAGTCCAGGATCAAGGCGTGGGCAGATCCAGTGTCCGGTGACGGCCGCTTTCTCCGTGTATCCTCACAGCGGCTGAGAGAGCAGGGGAAACAAGCTCTCCTTTTGCTTCTAGAAGGGCACTAATCCCGTCAGGAGGGCTACACCCTCGTGACCTCATCACCTCCCAAAGGCCCCACCTCCAAATCCCATCAAACCAGAGGTTAGGGTTGTAGGGAGGGACACAAGCATTCAATCCATTGCACTCTGTCCTTTTATTCCATCGCCCTTGGTCATTTTAACAAGGGAAGAGTTGCTCTTAGTTACTCTGAAGTGGAAAGAATTCTGGCCTTAGTTACTCTGAAGTGGAAAGAAGTGGAAGGACTCCAGGTTCCAGCCTGAACTGCAGGCAGCTCTATGACATTAGGTGAATTAAAAGCCCCCTTGGCCGAGGTTCCTCAGCATAAAACAAAGAGGATAGGAAATCTCAAATCCCTTTAACTCCAAGATCCCACAGTTGTTTGATTTGGTGTGGGGGAGGAAAAGGAAGATTATAATAGGGAGATGGGGCCTCACTGTATTACACACAAGTAACTCTAAATCTCTGGGACCCTGCAGTCCCTTATATCTTTAGAGGCACAATAATTGGAGGTCTGAAGGAGAAAAAAAACAGTCGGGTCAATATCAGGCCATCCATCCCCATGGAACCTGGCCTTTTCCTCCCTTCAGGGCTAAGAACCTGACATTCTAGGGCATCTCAAAATTGATCGTGCTTTTTCTCAACCACGGGCAATGGCTGATGTCAGGAATACCCAGAAAAACCGATGGAACAGAATCCTGGCTACCTCTGTAGATAGGCATTCTGAAGGAGCACCCAGCATTTTTGCTGGAACACTCCCTGCCACATGGTTTTCCACCCCTCTGTTGCTTTTATAGATATATATTTATATACATATAAATATCTCTTTCCCTGAGGGACAATGCAGCTCAGCCAAGTGGGAATTCAGTGTGATCCAGAGGAATTGGTTACGAAGGAATTTCACTGGGGTGGGGAGCAGAGATTATGTATTCAGGACATCATCTGGTTAATAAAAAAATTGCACAGCTCCCAAGAACACATAAGATTCCCTTTCTTTTTTCTTTTTTAATTTTTCCTTTAAATAAGGAAGGAAGTATTGTTTCTCCCATTTTTGTCAATTTAAATTGAGATTTTTTTTTTTGAGACAATAAGCAAACTCATAGTAGAGGTGAAATAATTTGTCAAAGGGTGGAAGCTGGAGAAAAGTTGGGGTTGGAAAAGGGGGCTAGGGGGACTGGAGTCTGCCAGTAGCAGGAATAAATGCAGAGTTATGCCTCAGGCATAATATATCAAAGAAAATATAATGCATCCAGCTTAAAACTAATGATTGCCATATAATTAGATGAGAAGCATTGTGCTATAAATGTGTATTCTTTAGCGTGCTGTGATTTTACTGTAAAAAAAATAGAGCGAGAAAGAAGGAGACAGAAAAACACAGAGCCCAGCAACATACTATAAAAAGAACCTTCTGTTGACTTCTCTACTGTTTAGTATTCCTTGGCTGTTCTCCCTTGGGAGTGTGTAATTAGTACTTTATGAAGAGTACATTTAAAGCAGTTTAATATTCACCTCATTCAATCTGAAACAATGTGATCCATGCTTAGACAAATCAGTGCTCCTTGCTGACATAATCTGTCAGAACATTACCTCTGAAAAGACCTTTCAAGAGGTTTGGATGTTAATTAGTTGTCTATCATGTATAAACAGAGCAGTGAGCAGAAGGGGCTCCGACAGGCCAGAGGGATACGTTGGGAAATGCATTTTGTATGCACACGGCTTGCAGGGGGGTCTCCTTGCTCTTCCCGCCTCCCCCACCCCCGCCTCTCCTGTGCCAGCAGCCACATGCGCTTTGGACCTCTTCCGGGCCAGAAAAGAGCTTTCCGGTTGGCTACAGGGGGCACCACCAGCTCCCAAAGGGGACTGTAAACAGTAACGGGATTTCCCCACACACCACACCATCTACCCCTGCCCCAGAGCCTGGCACCTCCCCAGGACAGGGCCACCTGCAAGGTGTGACGGGAAGTATGACCTCACAGGCCCAGCTGGGCTCACTGGGAGGCTCCAGGCTTTGGGGCCCACCTGGGTCCCACCTCCTGCGGGTGGAGAGGGCCCTGAGGAGATGGAGAAGACAGGCGTCCTGAGGTACATCTTCACGCTCACCTGAGAGCTCTCCTCCTCCAGTCCACTAAAAACAGAACTGCATAGGGCGAGAGAGAGAGAGACTCCTCGTACACAAGGACCTTCTCACACACGCAACATACTTTTTGCCCCGGACACACAGAATGCATGCCAAGTTTCGAATCTGTGGGCACATAGTCCAGACCCTGCCTCCAGGGTGAACCTTTGCCAAAGCGCATCCTGCAAGGCCCGGGGTTCAGGCTCTGCCCATGTGAGCTGTCTAGGGATTTAAACTGGCCATCCTTCACTCTGGACTTAGAATGGCTGCGTATGAAGCACTTCCTAGCATATTAGACATGCTTACTAAGAAGTGGGTCACCACATATTTTGTTGTTCTTCCTACGCTTGTGATTCCAAGATGGCGTGGCAAGAACTTCCTTCCCCCACAAGGGTCAAGTGCCTCCCCCACTGGCCCCACAGCTGTCTCCCCCACTGTCTCCTCTTTTCCCCACTCCCAGACACCCCAACTTCCTTTAGTGGTCTCAACCCCCCACAATCTCTTTATTCAACGTTCATTCCGTAGGCATCCACTAAGCACCTACTGTGTGCATTGCATTGTGTTACCTTCTAGGGCACCAAAGATGAGTAAGTCGTGGTCTCAGCTCATGAGGCATTTACAGACCCATAAACCAATCATTACCGTTTGGGCTAATTATAAGCAGTGTAAGGGAGGCAATGTAATTTAGTGGTTAGAAGGGAGGGCACTGGAGTCAAACCGCCTGAATTCAGATCCCAGCCTTACCACTTAACAGCCAGGTGACCTTGGGCAGGTTATTTAGCTGCTCTGAGCCTCAGTTTCCTTGTCTGCAAAATGGGAGTAAGACTATCTACCTCATAGTTTTGTTTGTTTGTTTGTTTTCATGGACAATCACATAGCCCATAATTTCTTCAGTTTTTGAATGTTAAATGAGATAATTCAGAAAAGCATCTAGTGCAAGGCTTGAAGTATAGTAACTGCTCAACTAATGTTTGCCCCCAAAAAAAGTATTGCAACAATAAGAGCTCAATCAAAATGCCTGAAGGTAGAGGACAGAGATACTTACTATGCCTAGGTAGTCTTGGAAGGCTTCCTAGAGGAGGTTACATTTGAGCTGTGTTTTAAAAGGACTAAGTAAGTTTACTAGGTAAAGAAGTGACCAAGAGCTTTCAAGACAGGAACAGTACAGGTGGAAGGGGTGCAGAAATGAGCAGGATGTTTGGGATATGAAGATATAGGCCCTCTGCTCCGTGTCACACTGCTGGGAGTCACTGTCACAGCCTGGGAGGCTAGACCCAGGTGAGCCCTTCAGAAACAGCCATGAGATGGCACAGGTGTACAGAAAGGAGGGATCCAGGTTTCATGGCTTAGTGACAATGGGGTTCTTCTAACAGCCAGTCACTTGACCCTGTATTTCCCAAATAGAAGAGTTAAGATCTCAAACACCCCTGGCCTGGGTATCCACCCAAAGTTGAAGCTGCGGGCAGAGCTTGTCTCACAGCAAGGCAGGGGGACATCAGAGACGGCAGGACGACTGGCTCTGGTCCATTCTCACCTAGCTCCAGCCCCTGCAGCCCTGAGCCCTAACCCCTCTGCATTGCCCAGGCCTGATGAGGACGGCATGCAGCCTCCAGCACAGCCCTGGGATGCAAAAGGCGCTCAGTACTTGGTCACTTTTATTATTACTAAAAAGATCTGGCTCTGGTCCACACCTTTTTTTAGAACTGCTGTACTTCTCTGGTTTTTCACTTGACAAGAAGCCAGAACTCAAGAGCACCGAGTTGTCCCCAGTGTCCTCTTGACAAAGCCCTGGGCCTCCCTGGCCCTCGGTCTACTCAGGGTCTCTTCTAGCCCTGCAGATCCCCACGCCTCACTCTTGCCCAAGACAGAGCTGATGGGGGGCCCAGGTCTCCACCCTCTACAACCTCCACACAACCGCAGCTCTTCCTTTCCTCGTGAAACCCCAGGCCTTGCCCCTCTGAGATAAGGCTTTGGTCTCTATAAAATATCCCAGAAACTGGGAGGGTGCCATCCACCCTACCACACCAAGAACGAGATGGGCCAGCCCTGGGTCCTGCTTTCCCTCCCTCTCTCATCAAACAGTAACGATGATATCGGCTCCCATCTATCGGGGAGGTACTTTATATGTAGTACTCTTGCGACAGCCCTCTAAAGTGGGCATTATTACAGTCATACGGCAGACAATTAAACTAAGTCCAAGAGAGGTTAAAGGAGTGGTCCAAAGGCAAACAGCCAGGCTAGTGGCAAACTGGGCTTCTAGGTCTTTTCTATTTCCAACTTCTACCCACCTTTACACTAGACCAGCGGCAGCCAACTATAACCCGCAGGCCAAAGCAGCCTGTTTTGGTAGGACCTGTGAGCTAAGAATGGTTTTTGCATTTTTAAAGAATTGTAAGAAGAGAAACAAAGAGCATGTGACCAAAATCGTATGTGGTCCACAAGCCTCAAATGTTTACTGCCTGGGCCTTTGCAGGAAGTTTGCCAACATTCAATTTGGTGCCAGACATTGGGGACTAGAGACACCAGTGAAAAGGCCACAGCAGACTGACGTTTGACCAGGACAATCCCACTGTGTGACCCTTAGCGCCAAAACCATTTTTAAAAAGATCTTTAGTAGAGATGAAATTGGGCTAAAGGGCACACCCGTAGTTTCTCTCTGTGCAGGCTTTCTAGTTTATGATGGCATATTTCACACACCATGTCTATTTCATGTAGTTAGTCTCCCCACTTTTTGAGTGAAAAATGGAAAAGCTGAGAGGTTTCGGAATGACTAATTTAGGGGTCCCTGGTGGATATCCTCCCCAGGTCCCATGACCCCAAGGCCAATGTTCTTTCCATCGCACCAGGGCTGCCTCTGAGCCCCAGGGCGTCTGGGAGGGGAAGCTGGGATGCAGCGAGAAATGCGGGAGACTGGCCATGAGGGGAGCAATTGTGGTGACTGTTAGTCCCAGCTGCCTCCCTCTTTTCATACAGATTGAATTTATACGCATTTCAGATTTCCTTTTTCAACACAAGCCCAAGTGTCTTGGAGCTGTTTCAGCCACTGAGTCACCCCTCAAGAAGAGCACCCCAATTTGCTGTATCACGGGGGTGATTCTAGTTCATATCCATCAAGCTAAATAACAGTCCCACCTCTCCCACCAGCTGGCTGTGTGACCTAGGGCAGGCCACTGTCCCTCTCTGTGCCTCCCTTTCCTCCCCAGGAAATGGTCAATGGTCCCCCCGCCCCCTTAGCCCACATGGACTCTGTGAGAGTGAATGACATCATGTCTGTGTTCTGCTTGGCAGAAGGAAGCCGCAAGAGGAGTCCAAGGTATTATTTTCTGGGCCTTGTTGGGCAGCTGCCATGAAGTTGCTGAGATGTATAAGCATTTCAAAGGCCCTGGGAACCAGTCTCAGGAATGCCATGGGCAGGCAGTGTGTCTGAACCAGCGTGGGCTTCCTAGTCTCAGAGGTGTGAGTTCAGAGCCCAGCTCAGCCACTTCCCAGCTTCCGCAAACCACCCAATCGCTTTTAGGCTCAGTTTCCTCACTGGTAAATGGGAATCATCCCAGCCCCAGAGGACTGTTTGGCTAAGGATTAAATAAATAATCCCTGGTGCTCATAATGATGAGTGCTGAGTGCTATGGGCCCTGTCGGCACTCCTCTTTGGGGTTCTCTATGAACAATCTCCACCTCTGTGCAAACGCCCTCCCCCCCATGTCTCCCTCAGGCAGTCCTCTGCGGTAGGGATGGGCTGACTTACCAAGCACCTCCTTCTGGAAAAGAAAAGTGAGAGCTGAGGCAGTGAGCACAGCCCTCTGCCAGTGGCCTGCAAGCCACGGGGCCAGGGCTCCGAGGCCAGGGATCTGGGTGAGGCCAGATGTTCCCGGGAGCCCTTTCCCCTTGGGGAGTGGTGGAGAGAGGCCCCTGAGTTCTGAAGCCAACAGCCCCCAACTTCAGCAAGCTGAAACGCCCAGCCTGGTCGTTGTCCAAGGGCAGCAGGTCATAGCTCTCTTCTCCCTCATCCGGTGCAAAATGAAGGACCCTGGGCAGATGGCTCTTGGGGACAGACATAAATGAACCCTCTCCCTGGCCTCTTTTTGTAGGACAGGAAGTGATAGAAAGGTGGGGACTGGATGTACATGGAAAAAGTCTAAGTGGGGCGGGGTGGTGATGGAGCTGTGCTTGAGGTTGACGGAGGCGAGGCCAGCGAGGAAGCTGAGAGATCCATCCAGCAGAGGGGGTGAGAAGCAGCCACAAACTGGCCCAGGCCTCGTGCAGCTCACAGCAAAGCTGCGGAGCCAATCTGGCCCAGGCGGTCCGAATTAGTCACCAGTTTTGACAAGGAGTTAAATGAGTTACATAACAGCCTCCCTCGCTCTCCATTTGCTCTCCTGAACTGGGCTCTCAGGGTGAAGGGTCTGGGATAAGGAGGGTCATGATCTGGGAGCCCAGAGGCTAAGGTGCCTGCACAAGCCCTCCCCAGGCCTGCTCCAGCCCTACAGGGCCAGAAGGAGGCGCCAGCTGTTCACCTCCTGTCTGAGTCTGTGCTACCCAGCCATCCAAACAATCCCACGCTAGTCTTACAACTGAGGACGCTAGGTGTTAGCAGGGGAAATGCCCCAGACAAGGAGTTAATATGTTTCTCAGCTCATGGCAGCTTAGTAACACTCTGAGCACTCCTGGCCCACTTTCTCTACTGAATTTATTATATGGTATCATTGTAATAATTATTAGTAGTAAGCGTTTAGTGAGCACCTTTGGTTGTGCTGCTGTTCAAGGCACTGTCAGGGCTACAGAGATGAATAAGACACAGATGTACAGCAGAAGAAGGGGCTTGGGATTCGAATGCCTTTCCTCCAGAGGGGAGAGCACTGTCTCACAGAGGAACTCTACGCCACTGGGCCCACTCCCTCCTGAGGGTCAAACTCAAATCCCTCTGTGAGGGTTGGAGTAACTAGCCTTGACCTGAGGTATGCCCCACAGTGGAGGCTTCTTGTGACCAGATTTTCTTGCTGGTTTACTCATCCGCTGCACGTGACTAAATGAAGCACAATAATGTTTAACGATATTAATAATTGGTGACAGTGATGATGAGGATAATGATGGTGATGACAATGAAAAAAATAATGTTTGAGACGAGTATAAGTGTCCCATTTTGGCCCTTGGGACTTCAGTCCTTCCTTCCTCCCTACTGGCACTTCTCACTAGATAATAGAAAACAGGAGTAGAAGCTTGAAAAACATTTAAGAATCATTTATACAGACCTTCAGACTCCAAGCAGGACTCAACTGACTCATGCAGGAAGAGTCACCATTGTAGCGAGAGGGTGAGCAGAGGAGTCAGTGAGGAAGGAAAAGGGCTTCTTTGGCCCCTCCTTCCTTTAAAGTCCCCAGCCCAGGCTCTCAGGGAACAATGACAATATCAAGGGCCACATTCCCTACTCATCATCCTACCAGATTTGTGACAATTAAGATCTGAAAGAGCTCTCAAAGGTTATCTATTCCAGCCTTCCCATTGTACAGATGAGAACAATGAGGCCCAGAGAGGAGAAATGACTCATCCAGAGCTGGGACTCAAACTCCCATTTCCTTTCATTACACTGTGAAACACAGACAGAGAGAGGTGACAGGGGCATGGATACGGGGGAAATACCGGCCCTCCATACTTCCCGAGGTCCACATGATCCATAATTCCTGCCTCTCTGGCTTTACACCAGGCAGGTAATAGCTTTGCACAGAGGGAGGAACAACTGTCCCAACAAGGTCACGCAAATGGCCATGATGCCAAGTCAGTGTGTACAATTTCTAAAACAATGAGCCTTCCCTCTCTGCTCAGCTCCCTAGAAAAGAGCTAACAGGAATTTGCCCTCAGGCTGGCAGGCAAATTCCTGAGGAGAAGTCCATCCAGCTTCTATCTCCCAAAGATTTCTCTGGGTGTCTTCTTGGGATAAACTTTCCCAGCAACATTGAAAGCCAGTCAGAGGAAATTAAGGGATTAAATAGAAAACCTTGGGTCCATTTAGGCCACAAAAATCATTCACTCATTCAACAAACTTCTACAGAGTGTCTTCTCTGTGAGGATTGGATGATGAAGGAGATGACAGCCTCTGACCTTAGGACGCCTGCAGTCTAGTAGGTGAGACAGAAAAAGGAGGCGTTACCTCAGGGAGTTGGAGCATTACCCTTGGGAGCCCCGAGAAGGGAAGACTATGCGTTTACTGGGGAGCAAGTGGTGGGCAGCTTCACAGAGGAGGAGACACCAGACCGTGAGCATTCTGGAGCCATGACAAGCCAGAAGCCCATCCTGAGCAGATGCAATGCGATCCATTTGCTTCTATTTTTCACTTTTGCCCTTTGTCCCTCTGCTCCCCCCAGAGCTCAGCAACATTCTTTTTTTTTTTTTTTTTTCATGTGAATATACCCCCTCAGCAACCCCTCATCCCATCATTTTCCCCATTTGGGACCCAAACCCAGTCCACACCCCATCCATGAGCAGGTACACTAGGCTTGGAGATTGTGGGGAAGGACCCACCAGAGTCACTGTTCCCTGCACAGCTGTCCTTACAGCCCATCTGGGCTCACTTCCTGCCTCCCTGTTCCAGCCCCTCACACCTCCCACACAGGGCCGGGGAAGTCTGGCCCAAAAGCCAATGTTGAGAGGCCAGCAGAGCACAGCAATGCCAGGACCCTGGGTGCTGCCCTCCACAAGGAGCGGTGGCCTGGGCAGGACTGCAGCAAGGTGGCCTCTCCAGAGGGCTCTGCCTCGGAGTTCACCCTCAGCCTCCTGGCAGCGGAGGGAGCTGCCCAGCTCTCACGTTCTCCCAACACTCTTTGCCCACGTGAGATACACGAGCAATATCACCAATCTGGTGTCATTATTTTGTCAAGACTAAGAAGTTTGCTTTGCTCTGGTTAGGTGTCTCCCAGGGAAGAAATAAATATTTTCCAAAAAAAGTTGGATACAAAACGATGTCCCCGCTAACAGTCCATCCAGAAGCCCTTAAATCGTTGACTCCTTGTCGAAATGCACGTGGCTTCCCCAGTTTCAATGCTGGGAGGTGGGAGGAAATGGGAAATCACCTGAGGAGGTGATTTCTCTAGAAACCTGCACGTGTCTGGGATGCTCACAGCTTTTTCCTGGCTCCTGAGCAGGGCGTCTGTTCCCTGGGTCTGTAGGGATGGTGCGGGCAGCTCATGGGCTGCACACTCCTTAAGGGCAGAAACTGTAGCCCCCAGCTCCGGCTCTGTACATAGTAGGCAGCTCAGTAAGAGAGTGGTGAACTAGGCTGCCAGGCTACTCCCAGCCACAGGCCTGTCTCAAGACAAGTTTGCTCTCGGGACACTCAAACTTGGGCAATCAGGAAAAGGAGAGACCTAGCAGTGATACGTCTCCATGATGGAGAATAGGATGGCAAGTGTTGGAGGAATGGGAAATTTAAGTGTAAAATTAACAGGTATGCCCTCCTCAACCCAGAACTTGCTTTTCAATAATGTGTCCTAATGTGTTGGGAGTTAGGCAGAGAGTTGATCAATTGTTCCCTTTTGCTGGAAATAGAAATGTCTTAGGAGTGAGCGTGTGCAAACCCCAGAATCCTACATCCTCTGAGCAGTGGGATGGCAGGGTGGGAGCAGGCTTCTCCGGGCAGAAATGAGCCCCCAGAACAAGGGCTAGTGCCCAGAACAAGAGCAAGGAGCTCACCCAAATTTTCCAGGTACAAGAAGGGCTTACCTTCCTTGACCACCCTTTTTAAATGAGGGGAAATTCCAATTCACTTTGCTCTTCCCCCCACATCCACAGGCACACACAGCCTTTAGATATGACTTTAGGTGAGTGGGGGGCAGTGTTGGTCTTTCTGTCGGGCTGCAAACCCATTAACCATGGACATTGATTCGGGTGTTTTTAAATTGCTGTCTCCGAGGAAACATACAACCATAGACTTAGGTTACTTTATTTTCAAAGTGTTTTGCTAAGTATCTAAGACAGAAAATTTCTTTCACAAAGACAGTCGTGTCACCATTTTTCCACTTTACAAATCTGGCCACTGTAACTGTGACGGAGTCCCTGAGGTTCAGGTCCCAACCTGAAAACTCTGATTGCCCGATAAGTCTGAGCCTAATGTAACAGAAAAAGAAGACAGGGTGAGTAGATGGCTGATGACGAGAGGAAAGGATGACAGCTGGGCAGGAAGGCAGGCTGATCCGCCAGTAGCAGGCAAAGGGTCTTTGAGGCAGGTTGCTTGGCAAAAGGAGGTGTTCCTTTATTTTTAAGAATAGTAATTTATGCTCAGTGTATAACCTGTGTTTCAAACAAGAGCAGCCCCAAGTTTTCTTTAAATATAAATACACACGCACACACCCTCCTCCTCCTCTTCCAAGGCAAGGCTCCTTTCCACCAGCCCACCAATGATTGGGGGGCCCTATCTTCCTATTACAGATTTAAGAGAAAGGAAAAATCTGTATTCACATACTCATCTGGATTCTTCCAGGAGTTCCTCGTGACAGGGAAGCCCTAGGCTCGCACACATGTTCCTGAGTATCAGACCCAAGTTCCCCAAGGCAACGGAGCCTCGGAGGGAAGGGGCAGGGCTTCATTCTGGATTATCCCCCAAGAGTCACAAATTGTCTGGTGACCTCCTTGGGCCCTCAGAGATCCCCAGCCGTGCCTCTCCTAATCTTCGGATCCCAGTCGGGGTTGGCCACCCTCGCCCACCTCAACCCTATCTGGAAGCAAGAGGCTTGACTTTGGAACCCCTGCAGCATGGATCCCCTGGAATACATTTCACAACCCAGTGCTGAGTTTTACTACAAGTTTCAGACAAAGAAGGTGTGTCGGAGCCGAGAGCATGCTTCTGCCCGCTGTGTGGGCGTCAAGTTCAATACCTTCTTGTCAACACTTGACTGTGTTGAACATCACTCACAAGGGCATTCTTTAAGAAACCTATTAACTTAATTACCCAGGCACTTTTTTTCTCTCTCTCCCCTGTCCATGCATCTCACATAAAAATTTGGCTTTCTTCCTTTCTGAGATACTTTTGATGTTAACTCCTCTCCCCTGGCACAATACCATCTTGTTTATTTCTCTACAGTTAGTCAGGGTGGCTGCCCCTGTATAGACTGACTCCTTTGCTCAGGTCTCAGCCCTGAAGGAAGCGATGAGAGAGCAAAGTGGGACCCTCGGGATGGGGGACTGTGTGGTCTGGCATCCTCCTCCGTAACTACCCAGCAGGAGTGGAAATCTAGAGGAAGAGAGCAGTGAAGGGGCAAACCAAGCTCCTACAGAAGGTGAGAGAGGAGTCACCAGAGATGCAGATCAATCAACGAGCATTTATTCAACACCAGCCATGTGCCCAGAGCCAGTCACCTGGAGTTTGGAAGAAGAGAAACTTCTGCCCAGATGAGTTTTTCCAAATTCCAGCCCCACTGCACATCCGAGCTCCTGAAAAAAGAGAAAGAGTTAATTTGCTATAAATTATCTCATACTGGGAATTAGGAGAATGAGGTTCTAGACCTATAAATGGTCCTTGATGCTGGGACCCTGAATTGGTTCCTCAGTAAAATAAGAGGGTAGACCTCAGCAAGGGATTTCGAAACCCCCTTTAGATCTCAACATCCTTGGCTCACCTGTGCTTCCACAGCTGTCTGCAGCTACCCACCTATATGGGAAATCTGATCAAAGGAAGGGAAGGCGTGGCCATCTTCAGACAGAGGCAAATGGGGACCATCTCAGAGAGTTGATCCATGTGCTGTATTTGGTGGCCATGCCCTGGATGGTGACACCCCGGTCCAAGGAGAGAGCAGACAGGTAGAGGAAGGGTCTGGTGAAGGCCTGGCTTCCAGCTCTAACAGGGTAGAGGCAAATCGTGAGCCCAGGAAGGTGGCTGTGCTCCTAGGGCTGACATTACACAGAGGGGACTTTTACCCACATATTTAAGCAAAAAGAGCTACACAGAGGCCTCCAGAGACATATGGGGGAGTACCAACCAGCCAGACCTCAGGCTCCCGTTCACTGTACTGTGGGCAATCCGGGTGACCAGCTATGATAAAGGAGGAACACACCCCACGGCTTTCTTGCCAAGACCATGCGTAACCAAAGAGCAACTTGCAGATCTTTCCATCTATCTCCACTCTCTTTCCTACTTCTGGGGAAGCGAAAACATGGGAGCAAATTCAGAAACTCCAACAGAGTTCTGTGGGGTACACCCTTCTGTACACACATCCGACAGTGAGATCCCCCAAACTCTCAGTGGACCAGTGTGGGTCTGCCAAGCCAAGAGGCGCAATGTGGTGAGTGCTATGTGTGGACTTACAGAGTTAGAAGGGACCCAACGGGTCCTCTGGTCCAACTCCCTGCCTCCAGGCTAGTCTGCTTCTACATTATTGGTTTGTAGTGTCCTCTCTGTTTTCCTGCAGAGTACAGTGATGGCAGAGAAAGACCTAGTGTGCAGTCAGAGCCGCATAGCTTCCAGTCAGACTTTTCCCGGGAAGCTCTTGCTTGTGGGGAACCCCAAGACTACCTGAAGTTGTTCCCACTCACCTCTCTGACTCAGAGCTGATTAGAGCCTGGTGACCTCAGATTAATACACCCCCCCCCCCCATTCTTCACTCACCCCTGCGACCACCTACATCTGTGTACATTCTAGTCCAGAAGAACGGTGGGGAAGGGCAGAGCTGCTGGAGGCCTGGGATTTGGCCCTCAGCACCTAAGGATGGAAACTTAAGACCACATGCCCTCAGTGCCCTCTCCCCCAAGGCATCTAGCATGCAGTTTCGCTCTGACGCAACTCTCCGCCGGGCGGGTTCTGTGACCCAGGATCCCCGAGGCTTGGGCACTTTCTGGGGCAGAAGAAAAGGCAGCCTCTTCTTTCCACACTATGGTTGTGTCCCATTACAGACTGGCTGGTGGGCTTCTCTCCCCTCCCCCAGAGGGCTCCTCTCAGGGCCCCTTGGACACCAGCCACAGGCTTGGAGCCACATCATGCCAAGGAGACTAAGAAAAGCCCACTCTCAGGGGACCCCCCTTTCTTTCCAGAAGTGGGGGTAGAGCTGCTACAGCAGACGCTTCGGTAGGGGCAAAGCAGTGCAAGGCTAATTTATATCCCTTCCATACACCTCCCTACAGTGCACACACGTGTGTGTCTGTGTGTGTGCACGCAGCATGTGCGTGCATGTCCACGTTAAGTTGACTAAGAGTCGAAGCATTGCATAAGCCAGGGCCCAGGTCCAGGCAACACCCCTCCTCCTCCCTCCGCCCAAGCCGGGACAGACATCCCTCCAATGCCAGGGCCCACAGCTCCACGGGGAGCGTGCACGGCCTGGGCTCCTGTCCCACAGTGTGCGCACTCACACACAAACACACATTCCCTGAGAAAGCCCCCAGGGCCTCTGTGGGAAGGCTTTCCGGGAGACTTTTATGGCAAAAGAGGAAGTCTGGGGCATCGCTGGAACAGCTCTGGGCAGGGAACGGCCAACACTGCCTGCGGTGCCATCAGGCTGCAACCTTCCCCTAGTCACAGACCCTTTAACCTCTTTCCTAGTCCCAGGACAATCAGTCAGGCAGGTCAGAATGGTAAGTAGGATCCCCTAGGGTCTCATTGCTGCCCTTCATAATCCCCTCCCCACATGTACACACACATACATGCATGCATGCACACATGTGCGCGCACACACACACACACACACACACCACCTGCCCTGCTGCTCACACTGACTCACCCAAATATGATCAGAGCAGGCTTCAGCCCAAAGAAGCACGCCACTTAGAGCTGGAAGGAAACCTGAGGCTTGCAAGAAATTATCCTCATTATTTTACAGAAGAGGCCACTGAGGCTCGCAGATCCACTGCCCAAGGTCACCCAGCTCCAAGCCCAGGATGCAGGCTTCTGGGGCCTCTCATGGGTCAAAGATCTGGACGCTGAGCATAAAGGAACTTAGGGGAGGGGTCAGCGCCCGGACAGGGATAGGGGTGCCTCCAGGGACCTCCTGGGAGTCCAGCACTTGGTGTCACTTAGGGCTCTGGCGTCCAGTTCAATAGTCACTAGCCACATGTGCCTACTTAAATTAAAACCACTTAACACGTAATGAAATGTTTGAAAACGCAGTTTCTCAGTGGCTCTAGCTACACTGAAGCGTTCGATAGCAGCTGCTGTACAGGACAGCCCAGAGCTAGAACATTTCCATCGTCGCAGAACGTTGTGTGGGACAGGAAGAGGCAGGGGTCAGATGGTCTGAAGGAACTGTTTCCTGATGGAGGGTTGGGGTCCCCTGTGAGGGAGGGAGAGGAGGAGAGAGGAGTGAAGGGAAAGGCCCTGGAGAGAGGACAGAGGAGGAGGAGGCTGAAATAAGACAGAAGGGGAAGGAAGGGAAGGGATATCCTGTGGCTTTCCCCTGTGGCGGGCTTGGACCAACTGCTCCTAGTCCTGGGGGTCTGACACTGTCTGCCCACCCTACTCCAGAAGGGCCAGAAAACAGAATCACAGACCCACAGCCAGGGGCCACGATATACAGCATCTGGTCGTTTTCCAGACCTAAAGAGCTGAACCTGTCCCCAAACAGAGCAGCCCTTGTGCCCAGGGCTTCTCCATCGCCCTGGGCAGCTCCACAGCTGAGCTTCTGGATTCACAGAGAGGGGGCCCTGCTCTCTCCACTGGGAGGGCATAGCTAACAGGGATGGCCCTGCAGCCCCTTCACAGTTCACTGCAGCAAAAATGTTTCTTGGGAAAGAAGGAAGGAAGGGAGGCAGGGAGGGAGGGTGGGAGCTGACTCTAGTGAAATGAGAATGCTTCTCCTACCACAAGTGGAGTGCATTTTTCAAGCCAGGGGACAACACCTTCAATTCCACAGGAGCAGAACCCATTTTGTCACTTTCTCCCACATTCTTCTAAGTGAACATTTGACAGACAGCATTGAGCTGGGCAAAGGGCATCATGTCTGAAATCAGAATGCCTGGGTTTACTTCCAGTTCTGCCACCCAATGACCTGGGCGAGTCACTGCCCCCACCCCAGCCTCAGTTTCCTGCCTTGCAGGGCATTGTGATGACCAAGGGGACTGGTGGATGTGGGTCCATCCCAGGCACCGGGTGTGTGGCAGTCCCTCCCCTCTGCCCCAGGCACTTACAGCGTGTCTTCCCCCTGCCGCAGGAGCAGGAGATGCAGAAATATGGGGACAAGATGCCGCGGGGGGTGCTGCCAGACAGAGGAGAGAAGAACCAGCGG
This sequence comes from Rhinolophus sinicus, assembly GCF_057876585.1. Lineage (NCBI taxonomy): Eukaryota > Metazoa > Chordata > Mammalia > Chiroptera > Rhinolophidae > Rhinolophus > Rhinolophus sinicus. The sequence goes on along the minus strand of NC_142515.1, from coordinate 90,875,896 downwards.
CTGCAGGTCTAGGCTGAGTGGGGTCCACACCACGATAGTGCCCAGCAGAGTCTGAGGGAGGAAGCAGTGGGAGAAGGGCAATTGAGGAAGGCGGCATACATAGCGGAAGAGATGTGTGAACTGGACCGGAAAGATAGAGAATCAGAGGAGGGCATTTGAGACCGAGAAAATACACAGCCGAGCTTATAAGGAACCTCAGCTCTTATTGGTCATGCTGACGAGGGCCCTGAGAGAGCCTCAGTCTCAGACAGCAAAACTTCTAGCCAGAGGGCCCCAGGACTTCCCGTGTCACCTGGCCACTCCAGGTCCCTCCAGGTCCCACTTCCCTGGTCAGGTTGCCCGTGCCTCTGCGGGACCCCAGGCTGGGGAAGTGTTGACCCATCACAGCCTACACCTCTCTCAGTCCCCACCACAGTGGCACGCAGGTTCCCCTCCGTCAGGAGGGCGTGGGAGAAAGTGGCCTGTCCCTGTCAGAAAATCTTCCTGCCCACAGGCCTGGCACGATCCAGGAGAGAACTTAGGAAGATGTAGGATGGTCTTTTAGCCCCATTTGAACACATCCAGGGACACCCGAGAAATTCCACCAAAGGGGAAAGAAGTCACCTTTTCTTTTCAGAACACATTTCCTTAACACAGCCCCCTTTGTTTACGAGGTGTAGGCCAAAGAACATTGCGCTGTGAGTCAGGGCGCTTAGATCGTGGGCCAGGACACCTGCATTCCATTCCCAGATCTGGCGTCTTCGGTTGGGACTACAATCTCCAACGAGTCACTTAACCTCTCCAGGGCTGTGTCCCCACCTGCAAATTGGGGTGATCGTCTCTGCTCTTCCTGCCTCCTTGTAAAGGAGGATTGACTGACATAGTGGCACTAATGTGCCTGAAACACCTCAAGAGTGGAGAGTGTCTGACACGCGTCGAGGACGGTGGTTGTCACTCTCTAACATCCAAGACACCACCGCAGAGTGACTCACCTTACCTGTTGCTTCCCACTCTCCCAAACGGAGGACTTGAACCTGTGCCTCTCTGAGTGTTGCCCACTGTGGTGCCCCAGTGGAGAGGCTATGTGGGACCAGTGCTTTTTCTGCCCTACATTATAAGGGGCTACTTGTCTCCCAGGGGAAGAAGCAGGGAGATTGGTTAGGGGCACAGGAACCTGCCTTCTTGGGATCCTCTGCCCTCCACGGACCCCAGTTATCTACTGATGGCCTGGAGACAGGGCTGGGCCAGTGCCCACACGAGAACACTGAGGCTACCGACAGACTCTGTCATGGGGGCCCATGGCTCCTGCCTAGGCTCTAACTGGAAGACCACAGTTAGGCCGTTCCAGAACTCTGGGGAAAGCAGATCAGGCTGTCTCTCCATCCTTGGCGGGGATTGGGGACTCTAATTCTGCCCATCCCACCTCCCCTGGATGCTACTGATCACCATGACCCCTTTCCAACCCCCTCCACCGCCACCCCCCAGGGTCTTGTCCATGTACGTGGATTGTTTATTTCCACTATATATTTTTATCCCAAGTGATTTCATGTTCCCCTGACCAATTTCTACATTCAAATGTAAGAGAAAAGGGGGTGCTCAAAGAACAACTTGAGTCTCTCACTGAACTAATCCTGGGAACACAAGGGCAAGTATCTCTTTAAAAATCCTCCCTTCGTACTAGCAGGTCACCCTGGCCTGCAGCCACAACACCCCGGGCTGTGATCTCACCAGGTTCCAAGAAGCCAAACAGGGTCAGGCTTGGCTAGTCCCTGCGCGGGAGACCTCCCAAGCAAAACACAGGTGCTGCTGGTGATTCAGTAGGAGAGCCCCTCCCTCCTTGAGTCCAGGGCTTCTCAGGTGTTGGAGTCTAGGCTGGGATGATTCTGTGGGCTCCTATCAGTACCTGGGCAGAGGAAGGGGGCGTGGTACCTCCAGCGGTGCTAAATGCTCTTTCTCTGCCACAGCCACCACCTGTTACAAGTGTCGACACAGTTATTCAGAATCAGGCTGAGTGTGCTTCCTTCCTCCCTATCCTTTGCCTACTTCTAAGGCTGGTCAGCCATCGACCCAAATTCCTTGGGCTGATTCAAACAGATAAATGATGGAGGAGGAAAAGGCAGCCTCCAGGGGGGCCTCAGGCTCGGGAACCAACTGGCCCCCACCCCGAATAGCTGGGGTGTGTGGCTGCCACCAGGCTGTGGGCCTCAGCCCCCAGAAGGGTCCCTTCTGATTTGGGAACGGGTGAGGATGAAAGGGGTCTAGTAAATGAGGGCAGTCATTAGCCTGTTTTATGAGTACATAGATATTCATTACACCCAACCCAGTCATTAGAGGCTGCAGGGAGAGCTCGGGCCCCTTCTTTATTGCAGTAGAAACTGAGGGGTTTCTCCCCCAAAGGGAGTTCTGCTTCTCTTCCCGGTAGGGGGCCCTGCCCAGGAAAAGGTCAGCAGACTCCACTCTAGGCCAGATTCTCACCCCCTTTCCTGCTTCTCCACTGACCACCCCCCCCCCCCAATCCTCCCTTCCCCAGCAGCCAGTCAGGCCAAGGGGAGGGTCAGGCAGCTCAAGGAGGAGTCTTGATAATGGCCTGGGGCTTCTTGGGGATACGAAGACCCTGAAAGCCCAGGCCTGGTAGATGGAGTCTGGAAATAGGGGCCTTCTCATCCCAGCACAAAGCTTTTCATCCCCTTGTTCCATCAAACACCACTCTCAGGTAGAGAGCCTATTCATGCCTCCTCCAGGAAGTCCTCCCTGCCCTCCAGACTAGGCCCTCTGTAAATCTGCTTCTTAACATTCATCACACCTGTAATTACCTCTTTACTCTCGTGTCCCCACAGACTTGAAGCCACCCTGACACAGTACAGTGCTTGGTACTTAGCAGGAGCTCAATAAAAGTGGGTTGTGTTGACAGTAGCCAGGAGCCAGGGCAGGTGAATTAGGATAGAAAGAGGCACAATCTCCTAGTCCCAGTTCTCTCTCTGCCTTTTCCCGTGGTGTGAATGATCTGATGGTCTGGCTGCTTTATCAAGGCCACTATTAGTGAGTTAACTAGAAAACAAAGCATCTGCCATTGTCTAGACAGTGCCCCCACTTACCTCCTAAATTTAATCCCTTCACACAAATCTTATTGAGCAGCTAGTTGGATCTCTCCTTGCAATCGGCCCCTTCCTGTAGGGAAACACCCAGTGACAGGGTGGTGGGGTGAGGGGCAAGTCTACTCCTCCATGGCCAGCCCCTCATGCATGACAGGACCAAAGGCTCAGGGGGCAGAGGAGGGGCGGGGGCTTGCCCTCTTCCCCATTAGAGCTAGAATCTAAGTAGCAATAGGCTAGAGCCCACCCCGCTGGTGCAGGCCATTGAGGCTGAATGGAGCGTGGCCAGACCCCACAGAGAGGAACAGGGCTCCCGAGCTGGCAGATTAATCAGCTGTCGTTTGCATTCATTAAAGGCCCCTTGCCTGTGCACTGCAGCCCAGGACATCAGGGACATTCACTGCTCACAACAAAAAGTTCTGGGGAGAAGTTTATGTCAGCTCCCTAGGGCATAGGCTAGGGATGGACTTGCAGCCTAGAATCCCAGACCCCTTGGGCGGAAGGCCTCGGAGGGCCAGCCACCTGGGTGGGGACTGAAGGAGGCAGGCTGAACCCCAGACCTGGAAGCCTGGGGAGCCAGCAGCTGTGGAGCCCAAAGCCACGGGCCCTTGACATCTTTGGGCTTCTTCCCTTGCTGTCACCCCATCCCCTTTCCTCCCATCTCCTTGTGGCCCTGGGCGCTGTCACCTGGAACTGCAGGGCCCTCCTCATGGTTGTGCAAAAGCTCATTTCAACACACTCTGAGATGATGCACCCCGTAGGGCTGGAAGCCAAGCACTGCTACAGTCTCCAGCCCGGCCCTCACCTGCCAGGAGGAAGGCGGGAGCTGGCTCCAGGGGCAGCCAGGGTCCTTGGCACACAATCCTTCCCATTGGCCTATGGGGCTCAGCTGAGTGGCCCTGAACAGATGACGGCTCACTAAAGGGGCAGTGTAGTGACCCCGCTTCAGCTGGCCTTGCCAGAGAAGGCTGTAGATCTCCCTTCCTCTCCTTGGGGTTATGTCAGTCCCCAAGCATTCCGGAGATGGATGGGACCAACTGTGAGGTCAGGGTGGAGTTTATTGAGCGCAGTCTCGGTTGTTTTTTCATTGTAATTGCCAAGCTCCCCAGATTGGCATTTGCCTGCCAGGCACTGTAAAAGGTGACACAACAGAATGAGAGCACGCCCTAGTTCCGGCTGACGTCTATGTGGCCCTGGACCCCAGCAGGCCACTGGTGGGCCACGTCCACTTTTCTCTTGGCCCAGACAAATAAGCCTGGCTTGACACAGGCAGGCAGGGGCACGAAGGCCCACCACACAGGCCCTGGCATGGCCAAGGACCCTGAGGGCAGACTGGCAGCTGGTCAGGAAGGCAGCTTTACTGGGGCATCTCCGAGGAGAGAACACTGTGGGAGTCCCTGGGCTGCAGGCCTCCGAGCCCTAGAGCAGACCCTGACCCGCAAACCTAGGCCACCTCACACACCCTCCTCCGGGCCTGCAGGCTACAAGGGGGAGCCATGCTCTCTTGCTTCCTCCTTCCCCGAGGTCCCAGAACACCTGGGGAATAATCATGCCCTTCCTCAAATATGATTGGGAGCGGGGAGTGTGATGGGGGAAGGCAGCACCAGTGGATGTCAGACACCCCTGGGAGCTCCTATCAACAGTGTACCCAGCTATAGCCACACAGCCACCACCCCCTGCCCAGCAGGAAGGGCTGCCTTACCCAACTCCAGAAACTCAGAGGCTCAGATGCCGAGAGTCACTGACCTGAGAGTGCTATTCCCAGCTCCAAGAGGGGGTGCAGGAAAGAAGAGGTGCACCCCAGGCCTAGTGTCTCCCAGTCCTGGCTGAGACCCAACCTCTCCAGTCTACCCACGTCCTCGGCTCACCCAGGTGCCTGACCAGTCCAAATACTCCGACTTGAGAGCTGGGGCCACCTGAGGCCCTAAAGGTCAGCCAGGTCCTGCCCTGGGAAGGGTGATACCAAGGGCACCCCAGAGCCTGGAAGAGACTTAAAAGGGGAAACGGTCCGGGACAGCTTAGATGGTCCCACCACTGCTGCCACCACAGGTCTGACAAGGAGCCTTCTGTCCAGTCCCGAGACCCCAGGGACTAGGGAGCAGGGCCCAGGACTCTGGGGCAGTGCTTCTCAGACTTAAATGTGCAGACAAATCACCTCAGGTTCTGATTAAAAGGAAGATTCTGATTCGCGAGGTCTGGGGTGGAGCTCGCGATTCTGAATTTCTAGAGAGCTCCTACTAGCTGCTGCTGCTGCTCTGAGCAGCAAGGGGCTAGGAGACTAGGGCCCAGGTCACGCTCCGTCCCTCGGAAAAGAGCAGGATGTGATTTGAATGAGACTTAGACTGTTTCTCCTTACTGTCATATTTTCTAATGAGCACGGGGCTTCACGGAGCCTACACATCTTGCCACCACCATCTTTTCTAGCTCAAAATTCTTGATCCCCAAGCTTTCTCCCAGAAATTCTCTCTCCTTCCTTCTTTCCTCCCTCCATCCCTCCCTCCCATCCTCCTTTCCTTCTTTTTTCCTTTTCACATGACCTGGGCTCTTTGGTGAAGAAAGAGAGAGGAGGCCCCAAAGTATGGATTATGCTTTATTTTCCCACTGGAGCAGAGTATAGGAACCTAAAATAGGGCAGAGGAGGGAAACAAAGCAGAGAACGGGGCCCAGGAGCTTGGCTCCCACCACTACTCCCAGCTTCCCCCAAGGAGGCCAGAGGGGCTCACAATTGCTGGGCTCCCCTCCCTGCTCCATCCTCCTCCCACCCTTACCCCTCCCCCAGCCTTTGTGACCTGGGTCCTCCAGGACTCCCCGCATCTCATAGATGGTTCACAGGAGGGCAGAGTAGCCCAGAGACGGTTGGCTATTTCCTGGTTGGCAGTAAACAGCAGGGTGGGACAGGGTAGGGGACTGAGGGGCACCTCTTAAGCAAAAAGAGAGATGAAGGACTAGTAGGGCAGGAACCAGGAGAGACTGCTGAGCCAGGTGCTCTGAGAAGCAGTCGGTGAAGCTTGTCCCTACTCCATATAATCGGCGGGGGGGGGGGTAATGGGGGTATGTGCCCATGTAGCTGTCACTTCTACCTCAGCAAACAGTCCAGACATCAGTGCTCCCTGACTCTTCACAAGCCCTGGGGTACAAATCCCTAGGCAAGGTAGATGCTAGGGGTTGCTGGGCCCCTCTGTCCAGCTGGAGTTGGGAAGCCAAGGTCTGGTCAGGTTGTCTCCTCCCAGCTTATGTGTCCTCCCCTCCTGGGGTTGCAGCCACCCAGCCAGAAAGACTGGATGCTGGAGATGAGAGATGGCGGTGATAAGAGCCAGGCCTGAGGAGGCAACCCTGTAGCTCCCTCCCCTCCACTGGGTTGTTTGGATCGAAGTTTCTCAAGCCCTGTTTGTTTGGGGTACCAGCTGCACCCACTTCCTAATTGTTCTGCTGCAGCACTGAGAGGGGAGCAGGCCAACCCGCAGCCTCCTGCTACGGCACAGGAAGGAGGGTGACAGGAGGGCATGGTCTGGCTGCTCCTGGATGACTCCAGCTCCCACGGAGGCTCCCCCTTTCTCCTACCTCCCTGCTGTTGGCGCTCAGACTCCAGGAGGGTAACAGACCAGCTCAGTTCTTACTCACAGACCTCAGCCCTAATCAGTCATCTCCGTCCTGGTCTCCTGCCAGGGGCCCGGAGATTCCTTCCCACACCCGCTCTTCCTAATCCCGTGGTCCAAGCTTTAGCCTCGCCAAAGGCTCTTTCCCAAATGTCCCCTCACCCTGGTTCTCCCCTCATGTTCAGCCCCTGACATACCCAACAGTGAAAGGTGCCTGGCAGAGGGAGTGTATTTCAGTGTGTGCGTGTGTATATGTGTGCATGTGTGGTTGTGTGTGACTGCATGTGAGTGTGTGTGGGAGCATGTGCGTGTAGATAAGTGTCTGTGAGTGCGCATATGTGAGGGTCTGTGTGAGTGTTGCGAATGTGTGTGAGTGTACATATGTGAGGGTGTGTGTATGTGAGGATGTGTATGTGAGTGCATATGGTGTGAGTATGTATGTGAGTGTCTATGTGTGTATATGTGTGTGACAGCATGTGTGTGTGCGAGTATGTGTGGGAGCTGTGTATGTGTGTGAATGTGTGTGAGTGTGTATGTGAGTAAGCTTGTTATAAGTGTGTATGAGCACGTGTGTGCGGCTATGTGGACATGGGGACGTGTGAGCATGTATGAGTGTGCAGGAGCATGTGTGTGTACGTGTGTGAGCGTGGGGGCGGTGTGTAAGTGTGTATTTGTGAACACATGTGAGTACACGTGTTATAAGTGTGTACAGGTGACCATGAGTGTGAACATGATTGAATGTTGTGTGAGTGTGTGAACGTGTGTCTAGATGAGCGTGTGTGAGCGGAATGAGTGTGACTCACTGCTCTCCCCTTCTCTGCCTCTCATCCCTGCTGCCCCGGCCTCTCAGACCCAGAGGCCAGGGAGCTGCCGGCCTCTGTCTCCTTCCTGTCCTCTCCCTACAAGGAGCCCAGCTGGTCCTATCTCACCCCCTGCCACTCCCCAGCCTTCCCCCAAGTTTTGGAAAAGTCTTGCCACTGTTTTGCTTCTCTTGCTCCCATCACCAGGCAGTTTCTAGCCAAGTTTCCACGTGACTGCAGAACCAGCAACTTCCTACCTCCTCCCTCTCCCAGGACCCTCAGTCTGACCTTTCTGGCTGGACCCCACCCAATCCCCCCCTCCTCAGACAGCTCTCTCTCCTGACCCTCCTCTGGGCCACCAGCGTCTGTCAATCTCAGCTGGGAGAGTATCTCCGTGGGGTGGGAGGTGGAGAAAGGAGCAAGGAGCGAGAGGAGGAAGGAGGCCAGGCTCAGATGGTGTCATTAGGAGATATTAATGCCCCTCATCAAAGCATATTAATATACATTATGTGCCACACTCCACACACGCCGGGTGAGTGCAGACCCAGCGGGACGGGCCCCACATTCACAGCTGAGTAACCTCTGAGCCCACGGCACAGCCATTAGCCTCATGAGGTTGACCCTGCCAGGAGATTCCTTAGGCCCATCACAGCAACAGAGAGCTCACAGGATGAGTCCTGGCTGCCGTGCCCCTCCTTCCTCCGCTGAGCCCAGGGAAGGGGAGCCATCGTGACCTGTATGCTTGGACGGCACTGCGGGACTTTAGAATATTTCATTTCCTAATTTCATCTTCCCAACAACTGTGTGAGGAAACCAGGGCAGGTATCATTATCATTGCTGCTTGATAGGTATGGAAACTGAGACACTGGGAAATTGTCTTGCTCAAGGTCATGTAGCTAATCGGTAATGACACTGGACTGGAGCCCAGGTGGCCCTTAAGGATGGCTGTGTCAACAACTTAGTCCCTAATCAAGTGGGGCTGCTTTTAACGGGATTTCCCTAGCTCTCGCAGCTGCCAGAAATCAGACCGAAGCACAACTCCTTCCGCAGGGCAGGCCTCTGCCCTCCCCGGGTGGGGGGCTCTTGAGGGCCACTCAGCATAGTAGCAAAGGTTCTGGAAGGCGGGGTACCAGAGTGAACTACTTGTGTGAAGAGGCTGGCGGAATCCCCGCCGCATGTTAGGCAACCACAAGAGGTGGATCCCCTTTCTTGGTATATTGGTATATTGACCACTACTACATAAATCTTAAATTATTGGCTCCTAAGGAAGTTTGAGCAGGCGGAAGGCTGAATGACCTGTTTGTCAGCCTTCAGCCTGGTGCTATAGCAGGGTGCAAAATGGGTTCTCCACTGTGTTTAAAATTACATAAGGTTTGCTCCGTTGTGTGTTTAAGAAGACAAGAACTAGTGTTTTAATAAGATCGTTATCCAAAATTGTTGAGATAAAAGGAGTTGGGGGAGCTAAAAATATAAGATTCGAGAGATCAGGGAAGTGTGCTTATGAAGAATACCCAATTCTCTGCAGGATTCCAGATAAATGAGGCATTCCAGCAAACTGTAGTTGATTCCAACTTTGGCTTTTGTTCTGTGTATCCAGAAATGGCAGTCTTTAGTCTAAACTGACATTGAAGCATAATAATTATACTTAGCTATCAACTCATGATACTTGCTCTCAACCTACCTTAACATTTCTTGTCCAGTTCTAAGTGGGACAGATTTAATAAGACCATACACTGTGTTCTTTATCCCTCTTTTCCTGCCCACCCTCCTCCTAAACCTACTTTGGAACCACAATCAGAGAATGGGTGACCTGTGATGGGAAAGGGTGAAAGAGGCGTGGGTCCACCATCTCCCGAGGTCGGAATCAGTCTCTGAGCTTCAGACACTGAAAGTAACTTGGGCAAGTTTCCCCAGGCAGGAGGTGAGATGGGAGTCCAGCCAGCGCAGGCCCCAGAGGGCACCAGGGGCTTGAAGCTGGCACCTGTGTGATGAGAAACTTTGGGACCCAAATGCAAAGAAGGGAGTCATGTGTTCTCAAGACAGTTATCTGTACGTGGACTGGCCCAGGGGATTCTTTTTCTTGATAGTTTTTTTTTTTTTTTTCTGTATTTTAATTTAATTTTTTTTTTACAATGAACACATAGTACTTTAATGACCCATACCAAAAAGTTACAGTTTGTAAAAAGGAGGCATTTGGGATCCCAGATTGACCTGCTCTGAGTGAGGCTATGGTGATGGGGTTCAGCTACATCCAGCTCTGACTTCCCAAAGCCTAGCAGCACCCAGAACCTTTCCTGACCAGAGAGGCAGCTTCACCAGCCCCCTCTGATAACCCTCCTGGGACACAGTTGCTGAGAATTTGGAAAACAGAAAAAGTTCTTACCCAGGGTCTATAAGACCCTCAGTTTAGGTTGCTGATAGCTTTGATTCTCAGATATCAGAAGCATCGCCTACCGTTCAAGCCTAACCCCAGCCCTCATTTCCAACCTTATCTTGAGTTTCTTCCAAACCCACCTGTTCCTTTCAGATCTTGTTTACATATCTATATATTGTTTATTCCGTTTCCTCAACATAAGCTGCCCTTCCTCTCCCCTATCTTGTCCACTGGAAAACTGAAAAGCTCCAACGCATCCTTTCAAGCCCCAGAGAGAGTAGATAGCCTCCTTTCACAGCTTTCCCTGACCAGTCTCCCGAAGCAGTTACAACTTCCTACGCGCCTCTACATTTCCTATAGTCTTCAATGATTTAGGCCTATGGTAGAGTTATTTCTTTGTTGACTTATCTGTCCCACTAGACCATGAGCTCCTCAATACCATAAAGTATGTCTCATTCATATTTCTTTCTCCAACACAAGGCTTCTCATTCATTGGTTCATTTATCTATCCATCTCTCCAGCCGCCGTTCCTCGGGGCCAAGTCTCTGCTAGATGCTATCACATACACACAGGTGCAAGACAGCATGACTTACTTGGGAACTGCATGCACTTCCATATGGCCTGCACAAAGGGCCTGGACAGCTTGTACTTTTAAAGCCACAGACAACCTTGGCCTTGGGGCATCTTGCCTCTTAACCCAGTGTCATGGAGAGCGGTAAAGCCCTGACTGAAGCCCCTCCCATCTGGGTAAGGATTATACTTACTCCAGGAAGCAGATCATTCCTCCTCAGCCACGCCCCACCCCACCCCATTTTGACATCTGGAGACCTAAGGAAGTAACTGACTCTAGATCTGAAGCCAAACTGGGAATCACAACCCATGGGTCTTACGGCCAGGCGGTGCCAAGATACCAGAATCTGCCAATCATCTACGGTGTATTCTAAAGGCAATATTCACATGCAGCCCCCAACGAAGGTGCCAGGAAGAGGCTTATCAGGTCTTTGATGTTGACACTTCTTGAGGGAAACTGGCACACGAATTAATTGACCATCCTACATCCTGGTGTCTAGAAGCTCCCAGGAGGTCTCAGGTCTGTGCCTCCTTCTCAGCACTTCCCACGACTCCATTCCACCCACCACAGTGGCCAGCCCTCCTTTCCCTGGCCCTCAGGCAAAAAAGCAGGCCATAGGATTAATTGATCACAGCCTTTTCCCATGGAGCAGGCACCAGTCTGGGGGCTGGGTCCTCTCCAGGCTGCTGTTAGGCCCCCGGGGCTCTCCAAGCCCAGGAGCTGTCAGTGCCTTCCATTCACCTAGCCCTTGTTAATTGCAGAACACACAGACTGCTGGGTAGCACTTTCCAATCTTGTGCCTTTTCCTGGCTCCTTTGCCACTTGGCAGCTTGCAGGCAGCTGTGCAAAACAGCAAGGAGCTTTCTCATTTTGGTGCCAGTGTCACAGAGCCTGGAACTGTTTCTATTTTTCCCTGTTTTTCCGTTCCTCCCCCCACCCCCACCCAAGTGCTCTGTTTTGCTCACTTCTCCCGCCTCTCTCCCGTATTTCCATGACATCTTTCTGTACCTCATCTTTCAAGTTCAGGATTCTTCTGATGCCCCCCACCCCAGAGATCAAAAAGTAAAACTGCTCACTCTGGGATTTGCAGCCAGGCAGGAGAAATGATTGAATCCTCCTGTCCAGATGGGAAGAGGTGGGTGAAGGGATTAAATCATCTCCCGCACGCTCCAGGAAATGTGCCGCTGACCCTCCACTTCAGGGGTCAGCAAGCCTGAGTACCTGGGGCCGTCAGGTGGGCGGCCAGTTGCCTGTGGGTAATTGAAGGGGGATGAGGAAACTGGGCCGGCCTCCCTGCTGGGACCAGCACTGAACCAGGCCCCTTCCCTACCCACCAGACCTCACAAATCTGGCCCCTATGTCTCAAAGAGCCCTTACATAAAGTAGTCCCCAGGTTTGGGGAGAGAAGAGGAGGGGTGTCTCTGGACCCTCTATTCCAGGGGTGTCCAAACTGCGGCCCCCGGGCCAACTGAGGCCCGCGATCCATTTTTTATTGGCCAGCAGCAAATTCCAAAAATATATTTAGTTTACTTAAATAAACCAGGTGAGGCAATATGTACTTCACCTCGAGTGAGTGGCCTGGCTGTTTGTGTATTTTACCGCATATGGCCCTTGGTGGAAAAGCGTTGAAAAAAGTTTGGACACCCCTGGTCTATTCTCAGATAACGTAGCTTTCTGGTTGTTCCCAAGGGGACAAGAAACAAAGGATAGAGGTGACTTCTATCTAGTTGGTTCATGGTTGTGGTTCTCCCAGGGCTTAATATATCAGGGACCAATTCTGTCAGGGAACTTTGGGACCTGGTCCTGGAGGACGGAAGAATCCAGATCTAGATGGCAGTAGTTTGGTTCTATCGGATGAGATCAGGAAACAGAGTCAGGAGGACAGACTTCTCCCCCTGGCGCTGAGGCCGGCTACCCATGACATTTTAGACATTTAGATGAGCTTCACTCATCTCCCCATTCATTCCATAAATGTCTATTGGACCCTCACTGTCTTAGCTTGGATTTCCCTAGAAGCAGAGCCTGAGACCTGAATTCCCGCGCGAGTAGTTTATTTTCAAGGGGACACAAGGGAACGCCAGTAAAGGAGTGGGTAAGACAGGATAAGGAAGGCATCCAATCAAGGTTCACGTGCAAATAAGTGCCACCCTGGGTACCTGGAGCCGGCGTGACATATACGGCTCAGTCATTCCCCTCAAAAGGCAAGGAGCTGAAGTAGTGATGCACCAGTTCTTAATCAGCCATTGGTTCAGAGCTATTGCCAAGGGCTGTTAACACCTAGCACACGTGCCCTACTGCACAGGTGGTGGAGAGGCCAAGAGAAACAGGAAGTGGAGCCGGGGAGCACTGACGTGGCAAGGGTCAGAGGATAGGCTCGGGCACCGACCATGCCTACTTCCCCTTCTGTGTGCAAGGTATCTTATGGGCTACAGAGATAGGCAGGATGCAGTCACTGTCCTTGAGAAGCTTCTCTGGGTTTCTTTCAGTCAAATGGGGAGACCGATCTCTGCCCTTCCCATGCATGGGCTGCTGTGACATCCACCGGTTGAATAGTGCCCTGGAGAATAAACACTAAAAGCTCATTACCAGTGTAAGCTAATGATGGCAGGGCAGGTGCCCAGCTTCTAGCACTGTGCTCTTTACTTGACCTAAGACAAGTCAGTCAGAACAAGTCTGGTAAGACTGTCTGCATCGCCCTGGTCCAAGAATGGAGTTGCTTGACTGTCAGTCGAGCCCCAACCTTTCCTAAGCATCTCACATGCCAGTTCCAAACTAGCTTGACAGAGAAGCAGGGGGTTTTGGGATGAGAGAGAGCTGGAGAAGAAATCTCATGTTCTATAAACCCAGAAATTCCTCCAAAGTGTCCATCGAATCGAGATCCTTCTCTGCAGTTGGAATAATTTGTGCCCATTCCTATGCCAGGCGCTCATGCACATACCCCACATGCACACACACACACATTGGGGACCAACTTCTAAGGAAAAAAGAAGAGACTATTCTTATTAATCCTGGGCATTTAAGAGTCCTACTGATGAATGTTCTATGCGCTCTTCCCCTCTCCTGCTAGGAGGGTGATGGGTATCAGGCTCCCCATTTCCAAAGGATCCTGATAAGAAAAAAAGCTACCTTCCCAAGGTCCTCCAATCCCTGACACTTAGAAGGGCCGAGGATGTCGTCCCAAGCCCAGACACCTGGGGTGCTCCTGTCCTGATAGCCTGAAAAACCCACGCCGGTCTTCTCAATGTTCTTGAGGATCAGAAAGCCGACTATTTCTGTGCTGTTTGTAATTTCTATAATTATGTCCTTTTTTTAACGTTAGCATTTAGACAAGTTCCTTTTGAAAATGTCAATCTGTTTTACCTATAGTAAGGGAAAGGAGGATATTTCTGTGCCCTGGGCCCATCTTAAAGTGGAGCCGCCTACCTGGGGGCTGGGGACAGGGGCTCCAGGTGAGACAGCAAGGTTTGGGGGTGCTCCCCGCAGCCCTTCCCCTCCTGCAGGCTCCCTTTCCAAAGCTCCTCTCTGCTCAGACTTGACAGGTGTGGGGTCTGTCCCTCAAATGTTGGGTTCATCACCTACCATCAGGGTACTTCCCTCAGTCCAGTCTCCATGGGAGGTACTAAAATGATAGATTCCCCACCCCCTCTAGAAACATCCCTGAATCTCATCCATCCCCAGAGATGTCCAGCTTTCTAAGGTGATCTCAGGCTAAATGTGATACTGCAGCCCACAAAGATGCTTTAGGAGAGCTCATGTTTTCATACAGGGGGATGGGTGCTAACCATTTCCACCATGGCCCCAGCCCTCCAGGTAGTATCTGTGTATTTTAATAGTGGTTTTTGTGAGAGAGAGAGAGAGAGAGAGAGAGAGAGAGAGAGAGAGAGAGAGAGAGAGAGAGAGAGGGAGGGAGGGAGGGAGGGAGGGAGGGAGGGAGGGAGGGAGGGAGGAAGGAAGGAAGGAAGGAAGGAAGGAAGGAAGGAAGGAAGGAAGGGAAAGAAGCCTCCTAGAGAAGTGAAGGGATTGTTACAATGTCATAGAAAAAGCACAGGACAGCTCTGAGAGTCCAAAGCCATAGTGGGTCTCAGAGGTCAAAGGGTCTGAGGCCTGTTTCTCCTAGAAGATTCTGGGTTTCTCCCTCTTGCTCCTGTGGCTCTGGTCGAGTAGTATGACCTCTTTGGGGGCTCAACTTTCTCACCCTTTGAATTTGGTTTCCTAAGGCCCCTCCCAAGTATTGATTCTATGGTAGAAATTTTAGGCTCCCTAGGACAGACCAATGAGGGGAGGTTTATGGCCAAAGGGAGCTTAGCCAACGCTCAACCCGATGAGAGTAAATACCAGCCACCCTGACCACATGCCAGTGGGGGCCCCTTTACCCCCGGTCCTTCCTCCGAAGCCTTCCTTCCCTGCTCTTCCAGCAAAGACCAGTGCCTGTCCATATGACAAGCTCCAGAGAGATCCAAAAGCCTCTGAAGGCCAGGGATGCCCTCTGCTCACAGCCCCCCAGCAGCTGCCTGGGCGGAGCTCAGGGGCAGCGGGCCCAGGGAAGGCCACAGGAAAGGCCATTGGCTTCACACAATGAATCCCAGGGTCTGCCTGTGTCTTTGCCAAGCTGGCCCCAGCTGATGAGAAAAGACTCCCCAGAGGGAAAGGGAGGGGAAGAGAGCCTTCCCACCCTGATCAAGGCTACAGATCAGACTTTCCACACTGCTCTGCACACACCAACTCCCTGACCTTAGGGGCCCAGCCTCCACCCTCACCCCCTCCCACACCACACAGAGGAGGGAGGCCTGTTTATCACTCTGGGTGGGACCCAAGCCTGTGGGGAATTGAAAAGAAACAGCCAGTTTAGGTTGCTATTGTTTTGTTTAAACAAACCGCTGGCTGGGCTGACTGGGAAAGGAATGAGGGGGAGGCTGGGAGTTCAGAGCTGGCTGGGCCGGGCCAGGCTTCCCTGGGCTCAACCACCTTCTCTCAATCTTGTTAGGGTGGCCAGAGAGCTACTTTGGGAGAGTGGCAGCTAGTCCTCCAGGCTCTCAGCAACTCTCCTTGGGGAGATGGGGATCGAGGAGCCCCAACCCCTTCCCTTCATCCTGGCATCCCAGCATCTCAGCCCCTGGCCACACCTAAGCACCTATGCCTCATGCCAGCACTTGATAAGGCAAAGCTGCTAATGGGGGAGTGGGGGCCCTGAGCTGAGAGAGGGCCAAAGCAGAGCCGGAGTGTGTTCTGCTGTGTCTGAGGGATTGAATTTGAAGGCTGCCTGAATGCCCCTGAGCAGACAGGACCCAGTGAGAGAGGGTGGAAGGATGTCAAAAGACAGAGATCTCACTTGTGTGGGGTAAAGAAAGCAAAGTAGGAAGGGGCCCAAGGTGGAAGGGTCCCTCCCTCTATAGTCTCGGCTCCTTACCCTAACCAGACCCAAAGGAGGCCCAAAGTGAGAGTAGTTGGTGGGCAAGTTGCAGCCTTAAAGGGGAGGAGGTGGCAGGGAGGGATTTCTAGAATGGGAGGTGGGGCTTTAGTTTTGTTAAAAAGTAAACCGTAGGAGGGGTTGGGTTACCCAACTGACTTTGAGATTTTTCCAGAGAACTGAGATGAAATCTCACGCTTCCCCTCAATACCCCTACCACTCTACCCTGTTCCCTCATCACCACCCCAGCACCCCCACCCCCCACCATCCTGAGCACCCCCATACTCCCCACCACCCTGAGCACCCCCATTCCCCCACCACCTCCTGGAGTACCTCTGCGAGGGGACGAGCAAGGGCTGTACCAGGAAGGGCCTGGTGGAAAGGTGGCCAGGGCACAGTTAGGTGTTGGCAGAATCAATGAAGAGCCACTCTAATCACCATCATTAAGGCTATAAAACCCCACTCCTAGGGGCCACAGGGCTAACTAGCATGGCCTGGGGCCCCAAGCTGTGGCACGGACTCAGGGGCCCAGCTCCAGTCCCTTTCATCTAAGCATCTCCCAGTCCTGCGCAAACATTAATTAGCACCCGCCCCCACGATCGCCTCATTATCCCCCAGACACTGAGTGGAGGGGAGAAGGGAGGGGAAGGAAGAGAAGGAGGAAAACTGAGGCTGTCCCAGCAGCCAAAGAATCTTCCCCAGTGGGTGGGGCAGGGGGTCGGGGGCTGAGGCTGGGGAAGAAGCTGCCTCAGAATCAGGCTTCCTTCTCCCTTTCCTGGCCTTTCTGGCTGTTCAGACGGCCATTGGCCTAATGTTCCGAAGGCCCCAATGAGCCTGAGAGGAAGGGCTGGCTGAGCAATCCTCTGAGGATTGTCAGCCCCTGCCTCAGATCTGACCGGACCCCACAGGCTGAGAGTTGTGCCCTGTGCCTAGTCTGGGGGCTTGGATGGCGGAAGTGGGGCAGCCTCTCAGGAAGAGTCCTCTCAGGCCTCTCCAGAGTTCAGGAGTCTACCCCTTGCCACCAGGCCACTCTCAGCAATGTCTGTGTCCTCTCTCCCTGGGTCCCGAGGCACCATTCCAAACCCCAAGGCCCGTTCTGGGAGCATCTGCCAGGAGCAGCCATGCATCTTCCTCCCTCCCCAATACCCCTCACTCAGAGAGAGTTAGAACTCAGCAGAGCCCGCGGGTGATGGTGTGGCCTTCTGCTGCTGACCCAGCAGTGACCCTCTCCCGTCTCTTGTTTCAGGGCATTGACTTGAAGAAAGGGAAGATACTGGGCCGGGAGTTATCAGGTGAGTAAGACCCTGCAGCGCCCCCCAGCCAGAATGATAACAATACAATTTCATGTTGCCGTTTCACAGTATGCAAAGCACTGATCCAAGAGTTTACGGTCTGCTCTGATTTAATCTTCTCAACTGCCTTTTAAGGTCGCTGCCATCAATATCTCTATTTTAAAGAGAATGAAATGGAGGTGCAGACCCCCCTGCCCTGTGTCACACAGCTCGTAAGGGACGGAGCCAGCATGAATGCAGGAGTCTGCAGGAGAGAACCCGTGTCCCCTCTCCTGGCCGGGATGGGTGGTGTCATTCCCTTCCCCCTGCCCACCTCTCTCCATTTCCGCTCCCAGTTCCAGGATGTGGTTGCATGTGGCTACATAGACCTCCCTCTTCTCTGATGCTCTCCTCTTCCCACCTCATCCTTGCCACCAGCACCCCCTCTCTCCCTCCCGGATCCCAGCAGCAGAGCAGGCTTTCCACTCAACTTACAGGGGATGTTCAGGGGGTGAGCTGGCCTCTGGCACAGGGCTGAGCAAAATCGCCAACCTAACCTCATGGTTCCATAAATCACCGCAGGTGAGGCACCTGATAGGCCTGGATTCAAACCCCAGCTGTACCATCTACTGTCCGCCTGGCTTAATCTCTCAGAGCCACAGTTTCCTCATCCAAAAAGTGGCAATAGCCCCACCTTATTGCCAAGTTGTGAAGACGATTAAGATGTCACAAGGGAAGCAGTCCGCCGGGGCCTGGCCCCAAGCAGTGGCCCAACCTGTGTCTCCTCTTTTCCTCCTTACGCCTGTGGTCCCTACTTTCCGAGGGGGGATTCTTCAGGAAAGCTTGCTAGTGAAAGGGATTCAGCCTCCATCTCCCCTGAGGATAATTCCCAGCTGCACAAAACCAGTGATTTCCAACTCCAGCCTTATCCACATAGAACCACGGTCACCAGTGTCTGGCAGCACAGGATACACCCACCCGCAAGTGCACTCGCCACCTCCACACCCACCAACCTTGCTGAAAGCTGGCCCGGCCATATATGCCCTCTACACACCACGCACACAAAGAGACCCTCCGGCGCACACCTATGGTCAGAAGGCTTTCTCAGTGCTGGCCGTGTTTGTGGAAAAAAAACGCTGATTTACACACATACTGACAGAGAACCTCCAAGAAAGCCTCCGAGCACATGCATACCAACGCTTCCAACACCTGTGCCTGCCCCCTTGGAGACCCCAAGTCACACAAACTCACGTGGCTCTTGGCACCCCCTGTGCTGTTCTCACTCTGAACATACGCACACACACACACACACACACACACACACATATCTGGATGCAATCCAAACACTCGGGGAGAGAATCGTCAGGAATCCCCTGGCTGTAGGCACACTGGAGGCCCCGGGGCCGGAAGTGCACCATGAGGCACACGCCCAAAGCTCCAGGCAGCAAGTGGCTCTTGTCTAGTGATCAGAAGAGGAAGGCGACTATAAAGTACCAATACTCCCTCCCACTAGCATCCTCATTGCACACATTCCGTCCACCCCCAGGAAGGTTCTTGGCTCCCTGGAGAGGGAGATGAAGAGAGGGAGGCGAGGTGAGAGAGGCAGAGCACTCCTGGAGGGAGGCCCAGCTGGAATGGCCCAGACTGGCCTGCAAAACCCCAGGGCCCTGCATAGACTGGGGGAAGAATAGGGAGGTCTCCACCCCGCTTTTCCCCCAGTAAAGATCTGCCTCCTGCGCAGACAGCACAAGGGAGGGAGATGGGCCTTCTCCTCCGGAAGAGCCTGAGTTGGATCCCGTTGCCCCAAGCACCCAGGTCCTGCCGCTTCCATGATCAAACCTTTGAACCGAGTCCCACCCACCCCCGTAACCACTTCCAGATCCTCCGGATTCAGCCAAGAAATTGGCTTCTTTGGGGATTGAGTTCATAAGGAAATGCTGAAAAAATAAATAAAAATCCACTGCCAAACGCACTCAGAGGAAGATGGGTTTCTCTTGAGGCAGGAAATCCATCAGGATAGACTAATGCAAAAGGACGACAACACCCACTGGCCCAGAAAGGCCCGGGTGCCTGCCAGCACCCGAGAGCTTCAACCAGACCACATCTCTTCCTCCTCTCTATCCCCAAAATGTGCTCCTTAAATGAGGTTACTGAGGATGAGATCCTGCCAAAGACACATCCTAATGGTTTGCAATGGATGAGCCCCCACCTGGGACCCCAGCAGGGTTAGCAGGGACCATGAAAGGCACAAATGATTCTTTTTCCCTTCTGCCCAGAGCAGCAAAGAGCTCCTGGGTCATGTGGCATGTGGAGCTCACCCTCTCTCCCTTTTCTTCCCATAGCCTACCAGCCTCCCAAACCTCCATCACAAACTGGCTTCCATCGCTACCAGTTCTTCGTCTATCTTCAGGGAGGGAAGAGCATCTCTCTCCTTCCGGAAGAAAACAGAACTCGAGGTAAGGCTTTCCCATGCTTCAAAGCCAGGGTGAATTCTGGATGGATCCGATGCTTCATGCACTCATGAGGAAGTCAGGACCTCTTACCCATGAGCCTTGAAGGCGAAGGTCAAAGAGTGGTGTTTCTTTAGGACACTCATTCCAGTTTACTCTGGAGTAAACTGGAATGAGTGTCCTAAAGGAGATGTTGGCATCAGATATGGTCTCTCCACAGAAGACCAAGATGCTGATTTAGCTGGGTGGGGGGTCTACACCTTAGGGTCCCAAAGGGAGAACCTGGAGCCAAGGAGAGAAGCCTGTCCCCCTGCAGTCTCGAATGGCATGTGCGGGCAGCTACCTCACAGCACTTCTACAGATAATTGTACCCTGTAATTGAGTATGATCTGGGCAAGAGGGCCCTGGAATGCCACCCTGCCGGTCTGTCTTCATTGGTCGTTAATTGGTCTGTTTGCCCGGTGCCATCTCAGTGGTGGGGCAAAGACTTCCCCAGCCGTAGCCCCTCCACCAGCTTCTCTGAGCAGCCCTCCTGGCACTCTGGAGAGGGCCCACCCCTCCGTAGCTTCCTAACGGGTAACTCAGCCTGTTTGTCCTCAGCCCTCCTCCTGCTAGAGCTGGGGGTGCAGGAAGAGCCATGGGCACCTGACCACTGCAATGCCACCTGACCCTGTGTGAGCCACAGACCCTCTCTGACCCTTCCGTTTCTCTTCAGGGAAATGGGAAATAAAATCATTCCTGTACACTCTACCACCACCCCCATTTTAGGGAACAGCACATAATGTGGAACACACAAATGCCAACTTGAGAGCACAAAGAGTACATCCCCCAGGCTGGCAGGAGAGTGAGTGGGTGGGTGAGTGTCGTCAGCCGTTTTCTCTCACCCAGTGACCCTGACTAACCTCCACCCACTGGGAAGCCAGCAAAGGCATTGTTACAATCCTGCTGCCCAAGGCTCCAGAGGAGAGGAGCGAGGAGCCCAGAAAGGCCCGTGGTTGAGTGATGGAGCCTTTCAGATGTGCTGAGCAGAGGCCACCAATCAGAGACGGCTCCAGCCGCCCTGGGAGCAGAGTTGGTGCAACCTTTCCACTGGTGAACCTTCCCCAGGTACCTTTAGCACCTTGCCAATCTGTAAATCTGTTTCAAGGGCTTTGCCAAAGACACACTTTCAAGTTTGGATGCAAAGACAGAAGAGAAAGAAACAGGCACCTTGCCCAGGCCAAGATCAATTTCTCCATGTCCCCGCATCCCTGTCTCACTGAAGACGTCATGAAGCCCCTTCCACCAGTGTAAGCACAGCGATTTCTGGGGCTGGAAACTAGCACCTGAGCATACCATGCTCCCCACACACATGGGAGTCTCATGAAGTAAAGCAGTGCCTCTGAGTCCCACCTTAGACATGAAGAGCCCAGTGCCGTGCCCTGGGCAGGATAAGGCTCAGACAGTTCCCTGAGGGCACCTCTGGCGGTTCGAGTGCTTTCTGAGAGCAGGACGGAGGGAAAAGGAGAGAACATCAGGTGATGACAGGAGGAGCAATGAAGAGGGCCAAAGAGGAAGGGGGAGGCATGTGTACCAATGATACCCCCACCCCTGCCGTGGCTGGGGCCTGAGGTTTGATCCCTGCCCACCCTCCAGAAAACACAGTGGCCTGTGTGCCCTTCTGATGATACTGGCAGCAAGCAAGGAAGCTGGAACCCTATCGTGCCTGAAACCCATTATTAGTCCCTTTGGATCTTTGTCAAAACCAGGGTTTCTTGTTGGACCTCCAGTGCCACCCACCTTTCATCTGTATGAACACTTAGGAACTGGAGTTGCATCTGGGAAGAGTCCCTTTCTCTTCTGTGCCATTTCGTTTGCCTCCAGAAATGGAGGCAGGAAAATTATCCTCCCAAATATAGCCCTGTGCAGGGTACTGGTCCCACTGTGCGATGCCTTCCATGAGCCTGGCACTGTACGAGAGGCTTTGGAGAGGACATGAGAGGGCACTGGGAATGTTCCCTGCCCTCAAGGGGCTTACAATCTACTTTGGAAACACTTAAATAACAATGCAGAGCAGCTTATAATTAAGCACTTAATTATGTGTTTCTGGCTGTAAGGATACCTGGAGCTCATTGGGATTTAGGGATAGTCCCAACTCTTCCTAGGATCCCCTTCCCTGCAGGACACATACCCTCAGCCAAGAAAGGTACAAAGGTAACTTACCGCAAGGTGGGGAAATCTGTATTCCAGTCTCTAGGTAGTGATTTGACTTTTGGGCATATCAACTAACCTCTCTGAGCCTCAGTTGCCTCATCTAGAAAATAAGGGGTTGGACCTAGATAATCTACGAATCTATATATATGGCCAGGCCTGAGGCTACGACAAGCAGGTGGGGGATGGGCTGGGCCCTGGAGAAGGAGGAGATTTGAATCTTTGGGTGAAGGAGAGAGGGAGCTCTGGGCTGGGAAACCACAGATGCAAAGATGTAAAAGGAAAAAAAAAAGTGAGAAGCACCCCTTGCGAAGTGATAGTGATGAAAGGAGAAAACAGTGGAAGGCTGTGGCGGTGACCTTGATGCGTACCATGGACAGCTGTTAACTATTGCCCATGGAAGAAGTAATGCACAAAAGCACTCCTGAGAGCTGACTAACCTGCAGCCATGGGCAGAACTGACCAAAGTAAGAGGACGGAGGCACCAGAGGCATGGAGACCTGTGGCGTGGATAAGCCCAGGGGTGACTGCAAAAGCAGAAGCGGCCCCTGCACAACGTCGCAACTCCAAAGGCCTGGTGCTCTCTAAGCACCTGCATGGAGCTTGGGGGACTTGTGGGGCCCTGGGCTGGACCAGCCCTCAGGAGGCAGGGCCAGGATGCCCTACCAATGAGCACAGGCCCTGGGGCTTGCCTTGCTTTAGTTTTCTTTCCATGGGAAGGTATCTGTGGAGAGAGTGGGATGTCCTGGGGTATGAGTGGTACAACCAGCCACTGTGTCCTCTGGATGAGCAGGCAGGAACAGCTTCTAGAGATTGGAGGGGAAAGGTCAGTATGCAGCGGCCAGGAAGAGAGGATATCCCCTGGAGGATGGTTAACTGGACCGAGTCCTGTTGGGTTGCCTCCCTCCCTGGGACTGAGGTGTGAATGACAGGTTTAGGATGAGAAGGGAGTGTGAGATTATTCTAGTTGAACTTGTATGACTGGGGGGATGGCGGCATTGCTCAGATGCTGGGGCTGACACGCTCTGTAGGATTCCTCTTTGTTCTGTGACCCTAGGACAACATACATGGGGTCAGCAAATGAGAGATGTTGAGATGTTGACACCCACACTCTCGTGTGAACTTGGACAAGCCACCTCTCATCACTGGGCCTCAATTTCCACATCAAGATAAGGGGTTGGATGAATTGGTCTACCACTGAGTGACCCTGAACACATTTGCTCCCAGCTTACCGAGCTCTCTCCCCATCCAAGTTCTGCCAGACGGATGCAGAGAGCAGGTGGTCAGGCTTGACTCGCCCAGCCACCCCCACACGCTTCTGAGTGGAGGACTTCGATCAGATACTGGGCCTCCAGGACCACAGCAAGGGCCCTGGAAGGGGATTCGGAATAACCTTGCTTCCGGTTGCTGACATCCTGCCTTCCCACCCCACTCCTCCTGCCTGTACACAACTCCTGCCTGTCCCCACCATTTTCCCCACCGGGCTTGGCACGAATGTCCTCCGTGTTCATCCCAACAACGCTAGGAGCTGTGTGTTCAAGGCACTGTGGTTGGAGCTGTGGGCACAGAAGTGAGACACATGGACCGAGTCCCTGCTCCTACGGATGTGTGTCACCTGGGATAGCTCACAAAGAGAGAAGAGGGGGATATTCATGCAGCTCAAGCATGACCACATCCCAAATGGAGGAGAACGCTGACGCTAACAAAGCCTGAACTGGTGCCCTCTGACAAGCGCTGGACCCGTTTCACGGATGTTTGTCCCAAAAGCCACAGTTCACCTTCCCACATTTGGAGCTGGCATTACCTCGGGCCTGGAATGTACTGGAGTTGCCCCCTCTGCTTCTAAGTTAACTTCCCTCCCCCAGCTCTAATCTCCACCCTCCCATCGCCCCACCCAAAGCCCTGAATCTGCTCTCTGGCCTCCTCCAGGAGTCACGTCGGTTTCTGGTTTCTGAACGCATCTTCCTCACAGCAGCCTTGGATCTGGAATCTGTACTTCTAGATTCTAGGGGAGCCAACTGGATGCACGGAAGGGGATATGTCTGAAGAGGGTCCATACACACAGCTTTCCTTCGAACCTCATACGGCGCATACTCCCGTACCACATGCTGCAAGAACGTCCATTAACTCCTGCTTTTTTTTTTATTGCCAACAAACTGCCCATCACTCTCACCCAACAACTGATTTGCCTCCACCTGCCAACCTGGGCGTACCATTTCTCCCCCTCCCCAAACCTGGAGCCCCTCGTCCAACTTCAGGACATCAATCCTGCTTATCACCTCCATGACGCCCCTCCCAATGACCCCAGCAGGCCACCTTCTCTCAGTCTACAGCTCTCAGACGCTCACACAACATTGTGTTGTACTTCTTTAGTCATCGGCTTTTATCGCTTTTGTGTTACTCCATCATTTTTCACTTGGATGGGCCCCGCTTTCACCTCAAGACTGTAAATTCCTCAAGGAAAGAGATCACCTCTGTCTTATGTTTCCTTTCTACTGCCTGTCCCTGTGCTCAGCCCACTTTGGACGTTCAGTCAATGAGTGTGTTTGTGTATGGGACACACCCACGTAGGCACATTCACGAGGCCCCACACACGGCTCATTCTCACACCCCCACGTTCACAAACACACCTCACCGTCAACTTCCTTTAACACCCAAAAAGACAGCCACCTCTGTGAGTACCATGCCCACAAAGGGCAATTTCAGTGTCCACGTCCTCCCTGTTCCAATGGTGGGCAGGCAGGGCCACTTACACACCCAGCCTCCCGACCCCGGACTGCATGGGGTGGTCATCCTCGCCCTTGGGTGAATGAGGAAACTGAAACCCAGGACGGTGCGTGGCTTGGTTGATCAAGGATCCTCCGTTAACCGCAAATGAATTTTCTTCATGTGACAGGCTCTCTGAACCTGTCACCAACTCGCTCACATCCCCTCTTCCCCCACCCAGACCACCAGACTTCTGAGCCCTGGTGTGGAGACAGAGTGGGGGCAAGTCCATCCCGCTTCCCCGGGCACCCTTGACAAGCAGCAGCAACCACCCAAGGCAGTGCACCCACACGTCCCTTCCCCATGGCCTGAGTGCTGTGTGGAACTGTGGTCTGCACTGTGCCACACCTCAGCCACCTCGCCCAGAGGTGTCACGAGCCGGCCTCACGCTGCTCTGACGAGTAAGCCAGGGAAATCCCCTCTCTGCCGGGACAGATGACGTGCCACAGCTTGCTCCAGAAGCCTGTCCAAGGCAATGAGCCCAGGACAGTGCCAGTGCCAGGGGACCTAACGGGCCATGCCAGGCGCGGGTCACAGGGGCGGCCTCAGAGGCCCGCGGAGAGACTGCTCCTTGCAAAATGGGATAGGAGGGGCAGAGAAGAGTCCTGAGGCTCTCGACTAGGCAGCCCATAACCTGCAGCCCATCACCATAGGAAGCTGAATTGAGCAACTCCTGGGAGCCACCCACCCACCAGGGTCAGAGAGAAGGGGTGGACAGAGACTTGCCTCCCAGTGGGGTTTAAGTCTTGCTTGTGGCGTCTGAAGGCCTGCAGGGCACTGCGACTGATTGAGACAAGGGGCTCTATGTGGAAATGTTTGAAAGTGCAGGCCAACGGGCATGAAGGCAACAGAGCTCCAAACAACACCAGCAGGAGAAGGCCTTGGTCTGGAGGGACGAGGGCTGGGAAGAAATCCACCCAGCCTGGTGGCAGTGAGGGAAAAGCAGGAGGGGTAGGCAAAGGTGTAGGGAAGGGAGCGCTGACTGGAGACCAGCCCCAAACACACACACATAGACAGACACAAACACCACAGCCCACTGCAAAACAGCCCCTACTCCCCGCCATGACCTCCCATGGTGGTTCACCTGGCCAAGCCCCAGGACCCCCCAGAGCCCAGCCCCTGAGTCACCGTGTGGACTTGTGTCAGGCAGCCCTCTTCTGCCTCTGAAGGGCCCCACCCACCTGGCAGAGCGGGTAGAACTGGGGGCTTGGCAGCCGTCCAGAAGGGGCCGTCCTGGGCAACTCTCAGGCAGGTGCCCAAGCTGGGAACTGCCTGCACCCTCCACAGGCCCCAGGCATCCCTCTTCAGGAAGCAGGCCCCAGTCAAGCCAAACATCCACCGTCCAACGCAATATGGAACACCACATTGGGAAACCACAGATATTCCCCAAATTTCACCCCAACCTCCAGCCAGCCCACACCGCCACCAAATACTGGAATTGATCACTGGGAGATCAACTGACAGCTTCGAGCCTCCCCTCCTCTCACTCCCTTCCCCACCCCCACCCCAGCCACAGGACTGAGGGAGGAGGGTGATCCACTTACTGGGTCATTAGGAACGACACTTCTACTCTCCACTTCTCCTAGGGTCTCCTCTCCTCACCTCGAGAACCCTCCAGAATCCCCACCCTCTCATTCCCCCAAAATCAAAGTGGTCCCCTCTGTCCCCAGCCTCTCAAGCCTGCAGGATCAGACATTCAGCAAATATTCTTCGGGAGTAATTGGAAGAGAAGGAACAAGGGCTTTTCAGCTCCTGAGTGGAAGTCTCTGGATGTCATTTAATGGCACACAAAAATGAAAGGCTCCGGCCTCCCGCCCACCAGCACCAGGAGATCATTAATCTCAGGAGAAAGGCATCAGCGCTTCTATCACTGCAGCCAGCCCCGCAAAGAGCCAGACAAATTACAGACCCGAGCTGGCGCTCATGGGAGGGGGGGGTCACTTATTAGACTGGCGTTCAATTTTTGTTTGCTGTTCAGGGCCACTGTCCCCTGACAAGCAGCAGTGGTGCCCCTGCCTAGGGGGAGAGTCAGGGCAGGCCAGGGAAGAGGGTGACCACTTTGGTTAGACACAGCTCACCTTCCTGGGGTGACAGGGCGGCTCCAAGCCAGGTACCCCTGGGTCCCAGCAGAGGCTCAGGCAGCTCACATGGCCGCACGAAGGAGGTCACCCCAAAGCTCAGCATCCCACCCCGTTTTCTAGACCACCAGACTAGGGGGCTGACTCCCAGTGGAGGCTTCGGACCCCCACTTCCTGGGCTGAAAGGGGAACACGTTAAAGCCTACTGAGGATGAAATGACAGGTCAGGTGGGGAATGTCCCTTGGCTAGAGCAAAGACTCAGGGAACACTGTCCTGTGCTATCAGGAAGTCTTAAAAGTGGGCCTGCTGGAGAGACTCTGGGGGTGCTGCCAGGGGAGGACCTCATCTGTGGCGTTCGGAGGGTACGCTGTGCTGCTGGCCAAGGCCACCCTGCAAAGGCCTAGCTCCTAATTAGTCCAGTGTTAACTGTCTTATTACATATTCATTGAGGTCTGGAGTGGGGCCTGGATAAAGTAGCTCCCCCCGAGGAGGCAGCTGTCAGTGCTGGGGAGCCTGGACCCCAGGGTCTGAGATTCTCTTCAGCTCAGAGCTTCCATATGCTAGCCCAGGAGCTGTCTACACCATTCTCCCAAGTCCTACAATGGAGGGGGCTGCCAGACTAGGTGTAGCATCACTTTCAGTGTCTCTTGGGTACCTGTGTAACGCTAATAGGCCCAGCAGGGCTGTCCACCCCACGTGAGGAACCACTTCCACACAGAGGTAAGCCCGGCAGATCTGGGAAGCTGGGAGTGGAGAGAGTGACTGTCAAGACCTGCCCCAGGGCCATTCCCAAACATTCCAGCCATTGGAGGCCCTGGAACTCAAACTCAAACCATGAGTTTCTGAAAGTTTGGAGCCCCTCTCCCAGCTCTTGAAGACAGGGCTCAGTCACCCCTCCACCCCCAGGGTCTAGTAGAGATCAGGCACACAGTGGTGCCTCAGAAGCCCGATGCCTTTAGATAAGGTTCCCTAACTCTCCCCTTGGCCAACTTCTGAAACATCTCTGACATCTAACATCTCTCACTGCTAACATCTTCCTTATCAGCCGGACCAGTAGGTGAGAGGGTGCCTCTCGGCACAGCCTGAAGCTGGTTTTGCGGGATGGGACCGGTGCCCCCTAGAGTGGTGTAGGGACAGACCTGCGCGTCACATGCAGCACGCCACCCTGAGGAGACCAGACCTCTAGGTTCCCATCACTGGGTGCCTCGGGGGATAGGCCTCAGACACCCTGCTCCTTTCTCCCTCCAGCTGGAGCTCTTTGAAGTGCACTCACCACCCTGCCCTGTCCCAGGAAGGGCCCATCCTGGGTGGGCCCAAGGTACAAGGGGAGTGGCCAGAGCTCAGACAGCAGCACTGCCTTTTTCCTGCATGGCAGTGGCCTCCCCACAGCTTAGGGAACGAGCAGTGTCATACAGGATGGGGCTTTCCTCCACGTGGTGACCACGAAAGCCACAGCCTCCAAGCTCCCCATCTCTCCCCACACACCCCTGAGGGCCTGAGTCACACACCCCCTTCCTTCTAGAACATACACAGGGTCAGTTCCTCTTGCCCTGTGTGGCAGGAAACGGGGGTGTAAGGAGACTCAGCCAAGCCAGGGGAGGAGGCCGCGGGAGGCGAGGGGCTGGCGGCATTGTCCCTGCTCTCCTGAGGGACACAGAGGCTGGTCGAGGAGCTGCCCAAGAAGCCCAAGAACCACAGGGTTGTCGGAAATGGGACCAGGAAGGAGCTGTGAGGCCCCCAAGGCCCTCCAAGCTTCATCAAGAGAAGTCATCTGAGCTCGGGGAAGGCACACTGCTGGAGAGGGGAGCGAGGTCTCCCTCAGGGCGCAGGGGATTTCTTTCCACCACTTGCTCTGATCTTGTGATGAGTTTCAATTCCTTCCTTGCCACCGGGTTCCTTCCTGCCCCCCTCAGTGGGGAAGGCCCCCTTGTCCCCATGCCTGCCACACACCAGTTCACTCAGAGCCCTTCCTCTGGTGTGTACATGCACACACACGCGCGTGCACATGTACAAGCACCCACACATGCACACACGTGTGCATGCATATCCACCCACTTTCCCAGAGTCGTGAAAACACAATTCTTTGCCCACCAGCCAGCCTCCCTGAGTGCAGAGGACAAGGCCTCCTAGTGGGAGACCCCACAGCATCAATCACATACCTGTCAGCCCAGCAGCCACCTAGCAGACAGGAGAGGCTTTCTCAGCCCAGCTACTCTTCCTCCAAGAGAACGCCTGAAACCCCTGTTTTCCATCCCAATCTGAGCGTGCAGTCACCGAGCCAGTTAGGATTTGAGGGAACCTGCAGAGGCCTTTTCCCCAGCACTTAACCTAAGAAGCAAACTCACCAGAGCCCCATCTGTGCACTGGGGATAAAAATAGTCTCACTCTGTGAAGACGAACTGAATGTATATGTGTGGAGTTCCTAGAACTATGCCTGGCACACAGGAAGCATTATATTAGTGTGTTACTGCTATTATTATTTTTTGCGTTGTCATTATTATTTTGTTTCTTTGGATTAAAAATTGTCCTCCCTTTGAGAACATCTTTGGCATGCAGACAGCCCCTGGGAGGAGGGGTGGTAAGTGGAGAAGAAGGCACTCAATGGACCTGCTTTCTTCCTTGTTAAAAGGGTGGTGGGTGTAGACAGAGGACCATAGGCGGGTAAATTGGCAGCTCTGAGAAGACTTCCAGGCTGCCAGCCACTCACCCTGTTTTCTCTGTAGATTACTGTCCTCCATCGGTCCATGCCGTAGGGCCACTGCCTATCTCTGCTCCAGGCAAGGTCTTCCTGGAGCACTCCCTCCAGCCAAGGACAGTTAGATTTAGCTAAAAAAAAGAGAAAGGGGAGAGGGAGTGGGGGAGAGAGAGAGAGAGAGAGAGAGAGAGAGAGAGAGAGAGAGAGAGAGAGAGAACAGGATGCCCAGTTAAATTTGAATTTCAGATAAACAAGGAATCATTTTTTAGTATAAGTATGCTCCATGAAATATGTAGAACATGCTTACACTAACAAATTATTTGTTGTTTATATGAAATTCCTATTGAACTGAGCGTCCTGTGTTTTATCTGGCAACCATCCACCAAGGGTGCCTGAAGCCCAAGGTTTGGGAAACAAGAGCGTGGGAATACGCCTCTGACCACTTCCCTCAGCTTCTCCCCAGTGCCTGGGGCTGTGCCCTCCTTGCCCTGCTAACTGGGCCTGTCCACACTTGCCCCAGAAGATGCAACTCCCTCGATGCCCCGGTGTTTTCTCCCCTTAAGGAGGCTCCTTTGACCTGGACACCAGCTGGAATTCTCCACGCCCCAGCCTGGGGATATCTTACCCACAACTGGCTCCCTTTTAGGATTCAGGTGCTCAAGGGCGGGGGAAGGGGCCCTGGCCATATGCCTTGCCCCATGACCTCTGCCACCAGGGTCTCTCAGGTGTTGGTTGGAGTTCTGGGAAGGAGATTGAATGAATGGCACAGACACTTCTGCCAATCTCAGCCCCAGCAGCTGGGGTGACCAGGTGTGAAGAAAGGAAACGTTCAGGCCTCAGTCATGGGGTCAGGAGAACCTGCAGGAAAAGAGGGGTGGGTGGAGGAAGTGGGCAGACCACCTGATTGGGCATTTCCTTTCTGCATGTGAATGAGAAGGGAGAGTTATGCTCAATATGGGCACTGGAGAAGCGGACCAAAGGCCAATCTTGACTCAGTCCAGACTCTTAGTCGCCATTGTCTTCTGGGGAGCAGCCCCTTCCCAGGTGCTCGGCTGACATCTAGGGGTGTCCCTGCAGCTAGGAGCCAGAGGCACCCCCAGGGACTCTGTCCCCTTCAGCCCAATGGTGAAGGTCATCACCTGCTGCCCTCACTTTCCCAGAGCTGGCAGCTTTCATCCCTGCCAGCTCTCAAGTCCATGGTTCTCTCTCACTGCCTCCCTGTGGTCTGTTTATCCTTCCAGCCTCTTGGAAAATGGACAGATTTCTGAACCGCTATGACCTGAATGAACCTGAAGCAAGCACCCAGTTCATGACCGAAAATTACCAGGACTCTCCAAATTTCCAGGCTCCGGGAGGAAGAAGCAGTGAGCCCAAGGAGAGACCCAAGCAAAAATAACTGCCTGCCCGACCTCAGGCTTGGCCTTGCAGGTTGTGTGCCCTGTTGACAGTCTGAGTATGGAACCCCCTCTGCGTATGGAATCCCTTTTCTTCCAAATTAAAAAAGAAAAAATCATCCAGTGCTCGCTAGTTGAATGTTTTGCTTCCTTGCCTGTCCTCCTTCAAATACCAATGAGAGTTAATCAATCGACGTCTAGAACTACGGACTGTAAATGCAACTTGGGAGGGAGGGGTTGCGGAATGGGATAGATGGACAGGCAGGAGGTGGAGATCCCTGGCCATGAACTTTAAGTGAGGCGCTGTGTGACCTTGAGCAAATCACTCACACTCTAAAGTTCTGCTTCCCCAGTTGTGAAATTGAAGTAGGAAGAAAAGGTGTAGAGGCAGCTGGTTTATCACCGTGGGGCTTTCCAGCTGTGCCATTCAATGCCATTCATTCAATTACTGTCATCACCTACTATGTGCCTGACCTGCTGCTCGGTGCTGGTCATCCATGTATGAACAGGGAGGACAAAACAGGAGGCTTGCTTCACGGAGCTTCCAGTCCAGTAGAGGAGGGGAAGATTCATCAGATGACCACAAGCAAATTACAGCAAATGTGACAAGTGCTCTAAGGGTGCAAAGAGGACCTGCTTTATGATGGATTGCGGTGCTGGGGGCGGGGGGGTGGGGAGGCGGGTGGCCGGTAGGCTAGGCCTGTCAGAGGAAGTGATGCTTAACTTCAGGGCTGAAAAGCACTGTGAATGGGACCAGGGGTGGAGAGCATGCCAAAAACAGGGAACACGTCCAAGCTCCCGTGGCTAGCAGAGGCATGAGTGGCATTTTCCAGGAAATGAAAGGCCAGACGTAGGGCTACCTGGACAGGGGTGCAAAGACCAGAACATGCCAGGCTTTGCAACTGTACTAAAGTTTTGGATTACACCCTGAAAGCAATGAGAAATCAGGGAATGGTAAGCAGATTGAAGGGAGAGAGGAGCATAATCTGATCGATGCTTGCAGAAAGCTATAAAGAAATTCCTTGGTGTCTGCAAGGAAAGGAGTTTCGGTGTCTACCTCCCCCTGAATATCCTCTGAATGTCTCTTGGCTTTCCCACCAAGGACTCCTTGGAGGCACCTCTTTGCTACGGTCTCATGCACAGCCTAAACCCTGGTTCCTTAATTCCCCCACCCCCAACACCAGTCCTCTCAGCACCCCCCAACCTCCACTCAGTTTCCCTCCAAGAGTTAATGACCCCTCTCTCCTTGGCTAGAATACAGCAATGCTTGGTGACTCATGTGTGCAAAGTGCCTTGAGATCCCCAGATGAAAGGGGCAGGCTGCAGCCGGGCACCACGTTATTACCTCCTTAGAGCCAGGCCCCACATTAGCTGGAAGCCAGAGGGGCCCTGGCCAACCCCTCAGCCCAGCTGTGCACACTCTTAACCAGTTGGAAGATTTTCGTGGGGGGATCTCAAGAGCGCACTGAGCTGGGAGACAGTCCGTTGGAATAGGGAGGAAATTGGACGATGCTTCCCCTGTCCACTGATAGATTTGGCTCCCCGCCTACGTGATAGACTCCAAGTTCTTGTTCCGGAGAAGGGCCTTTGATGCCAGCCCAGGTAGTAGTAGGAACTCCCCACTCCCTTCTACCCCACCAGACAAGCTTGCCAACAGCACTAAAAGAAGAAACAAAAGGAAGTAAGTGTCCATGTGCAGTGTCATGCAAGGCAGCCTCGGAAGGGACTTTCTGGGTGTATGTGAACCTCACAGTCCCCACAGCCCCCACCCCACCAGGCCCAGAGTGTAATTGGCAGCTCCGGTTGGAGCCCAAGGCTGGGATAAATAGCAGGTCAGCTTCCTAGAGCAGCCCCAGATCGAGACACATCCTCCCCTCTTCTGCTTTTAATTCCTTGTGGCTAGCATGTTTATTTTGGGTGAGGAAAAAAAAAATCGGATGTTTATCCTTCGAGGAAATTATCGGCTTGCTTTCCTTCCTTTTTTTCCCCCCTCCTGTCTTTTCCCGTGGTGTTTTGGGCTTTTAGTTCAGCTACAGGAGAGACCCCCACCCTCCTGGCCCCAAAATGTGAAAAAAGAACAAAGCTGGCCCAGGCTCTAGGCTAAAGCTAGCCCTGCCAGACAGCCCCTGAAAGCCACAGAGAAGGAGGTCCCAATGGCAGGGAGGGGAAACCTGGAGGCCCAGAGACCTCGGGAAACCCACCCGTGACTCAGCTGTCTGTCTGCACAACACTTTGGGGGCTATTGTCCATTTTCTTTTCACTGCCTCCTCCAAGAAGATACAAAATGAGCATTTAGCTCTCTAGTGAAGCAGCTAAGAAATATAAGAGACCATTAGTGACCCCTCTGCAAGGATAAGGAGAAATAATTCTATCATCATCATCATCATCATCATCATCATCATCATCATTGGATACCATTTGTTGAGCACCTTTAGCAGACGAGGCACTGTGCCAAAGGCCTAACATGTGGCATCTCCTGTGATGCATTCCTGCATGGTTTCACAGCCCACCGGAGCCTTCATACATATTCTCTCACTCAATTGTCGCAATCTAATAATGTAGGTGTTGTTATTCTCATTTTATAGACGAGGAAACTGACATTCCGATAAGTTAAGGAACCTACTCCCTGTTCTGCAACTAGTAATGATGGCATCTGGTATTGACTCAAGCTTTGTCACTCAGGAGTCCGAAGCCAACAGTACTCTAATTTTACACTCTGGGCTACATAAAATAAAGGCCAGATCTTCCATTATTCAGAAGCTGTGTGGGCCAAAAGGGGAGGCTGGCAATTCCAGGAGAATTTAAGGGGGGTCTCCCCAAGTGTCTTCCCTTCCCCCAGCTTCAGCTATTCTCAACCAAGTATGACTTGTGGGGAGGGCCAGCACCTGGACACTCACCGCAATGGCCTAGCCCAGTGCAAGGTTATTACCAACCCCCCACCCCACCTGCCCAGGGCAACTAACCCAACAGCTTACTACCCTCAATGCAATGTACTCCCTCCTGAAACTGCCTGTGTGATAACTGCTCTTAGGGAAGGAAGAGAGGTGGAAAAGGAGGGGAGCCATATAAGAAGACTTCCTGATGGTGGCGATGAAGATGATGGTGATGATGGAGGTGGTGGGTCCAGGTGACGGGCTGAGCAGCCCTGGCATAGGAAGAAAGCCTGGTATATGTATTAGGTGGTGTAGTTTTAAAAGTACAACTTTTCTTAGCTAGAAGACCTAAATTCACATAGTCTCTATCACTTGATAGCCCTGTCACCTCGAGCAACCTACTCACCAGTTCTGGACCTGTGTTTCA
Source organism: Rhinolophus sinicus (assembly GCF_057876585.1). Classification (NCBI taxonomy): domain Eukaryota; kingdom Metazoa; phylum Chordata; class Mammalia; order Chiroptera; family Rhinolophidae; genus Rhinolophus; species Rhinolophus sinicus. The sequence goes on along the minus strand of NC_142515.1, from coordinate 90,841,932 downwards.
ACTGCAAAGATACCGTGTTGCTCCAAAAATAAGACGTAGCCAGACCATCAGCTCTAATGTGTCTTTTGGAGCAAAAATTAATATAAGACCTGGTCTTATTTTACTGTAATATAAAACCAGGTCTTTAATATAATATACTATACTATACTATACTATACTATACTATACTATACTATAATATAATATAATGTAATATAGTATATACCAGGTTTCATAATAATTTTTGCTCCAAAAGACGCATTAGAGCTGATGGTCCGGCTACGTTTTATTTTCGGGGAAACAGTAGTAAAACAAAAAACAATGGAAGTCAGTGCCTTCCTTAAAGATCTGTTGCAATGGTTAAATGAGATAGCACAGAAGGCACCCAGGCACAATTGTGCCTGGCGTGCAGGCAGCTCAGTAAATGCAGGTTTTCCTCTCCTTTCCTGCCTCTATCTCACCTGCTCTGCTCCCCAGCTCCGTAATGGGAAAGAGTCACTTTCCCCAGATGAGAGTCCTTCCCAGGAGACCCATCAAACAACCAACTTGGAGGAGCCTCAAGCCCCAGCCCAGCATCCCCCTCCCAAGCTGAGCAAAACATTGGGTGGCTTGGATCAGGAGAGACAACCCAGTTCCTTAGCAACTAACAAGCATTTCCCTGTAAAGACAAAGAACCCTTCACTCAGAATGTTTCCTCCCCCACCCCCCCTTGCCTCTCCAGGTGTCTGATCACTGTGCTGGAGTGGGGCTAGAGGCTGCCCACCCCCCAGAAATCTAGGGGCCTCTTGCCCCACCCTCCCAGAAGTCCTGATATTACCTGTAATTATCCCACAGCACCTTTCATCCTGGTGCTAATTACCTTTCCCATTTACCCCCAGGGGCTGCTGGGACACGTGAGGTATACATACACACTCACACAATTGCCCATATTTCCCCTTCTGAGACCCCCCCCCCCCGCTCCATTTTACAGATCAGGAAACTAAGGTTAAACACAGGAGCAATTCTTTGAGGGTTCACACTGAGAAATAGGAGCTGAAGAGGCTGGTTTAGGGAGAGGGGAGGACAAGGCCCCTGAGTATCCTGGGGGGTGAGAGACCAGGAAAGAAAAGAACCTTTTGTGGAAAGCCTTGCCAGGACGTGTGTCTTGGCTCTGAACGCTGCCTTGGTGCCACCAGATAGATAGATGCAAGCCATCCTGCTTAACACAGAGAGGACATTTCAAAGGGAAAAGGGGAAATATTCTAATAGAAAAGGAAAGGAAGAGAAAGAGTCTGAAAGAGGAGGAAATAGAAAAGAGGGACATGGCCATCTCTTCTGATGTAGCTGAAAGAACCACTGACCAGGAGTCGAGATCTGATTTACTACCAATGCTACCATTCACTGCTGTGTGAGCCTGAGCAAGTCAGCTGCCCTCTCTGGGCCTCAATTTCCTCGTCTATAAATAGTTTGTTATGGGTATTCTCTGAGGCCCCATTCTAGCTGAATGTCCTGCAATTCTGTGTGGTTATTTGGGGGAAGGGTAGAGAAAGCCATTATCACTGTCCCTTTGGCTGTGAGGTGAATGGAAGCCACCAGAACAGGGTAAAATGAGCATTCTTGGGATTAAGAATGACAAAGAGTCAAGTGCATTTGGCTGCCAGAGCCAGAAGACCCTAGTAGGAGGCCCAAGTTAAAGAGGAGTTTACAGATGTGGGAGCTGGCGAACCTGGGATTTCAGAGGGACATCTTCCCAGAAGCAGCAGCCAGAGAGAGAGAGAGCTCATCCTCCCCAGATCCAGGAAACCCATTCACGGAACCCAGGGGAGGGAGATTGTAGGAGCACACCGGCCCTGGGTCTGCACTCAGGGACAGAGGGAAGCGGGCAGAGCACAGAAGTGCCCCCTTTTTCCCTCATGAGCTGGAATCCACCCCACTGGCATTAGTCAGCCGGGCAGCAAGCAGAGGGTTCAAAGGAAAGAGGCTGAGCCTTTCAGAAAGGCAGACGCAGCAGGCCCTACGTTCCAACTTTCATTTCCATTTTCGTGAAGAAAGCAGACAGCGGGCTGAGTGGGTTTCCCTTAGGGCCTGGGCCGAAGGGTGAGCATGGGAGGTGTCCTAAAGGAGTCCAGATACCCTCCACCCGCCCCCACCCGCCAACACACACACACACACACTCACACTCACACACAGCCACATGCCTGCATATACACACACAGAGAGAAACAAATGGATATGCACAGCCAAGACACTACAATGCAACGGATCCCTTATACACGTGCTGTGTGACGCCAGCGTGCAGTCAGCCATTCTCCAATATTGGTGGAGGCTCGGCTGTGTGCTAAGAACTGAAGGGACTACAAGAGAAACCTAGAAGGTCTCTGCTCTCCAAAAGCTCTTCCTGTGTGGTGGGAGAGAATATGGACAGACACACAGACTATCAAGAATAGTGGGATTGTGAGGCCTGTAAGAGTCCAGCACCAGAAGAAAACGGTAGGAGGACAGGTTAACAAGTAAGAGGGGGGAGGCATTCCAGCCAGAGGGATGGAGCAGCCTGTGGAGGGGAAGGGGCTGGAGGAGAGCAGCTTGACTGGGGTGGTAAGGGTCCTGAAGGAAAGACACGCATGAAGAAAAAACTGGGGCGGCGGGATGGCTTAGCTGGTTAGTGTGCAAGCTCTTAACAACAGGGTTGCTGGGTCGATTCCCACATGGGCCAGTGGCCTGCGCCCTCCACAACTAGATTGAAAACAATGGCTTGAGCTTGGAGCTGAGCCTCCAATGGGAGGCCGGTTTGCCCAGTGGTTAGAGCGAGGTGCTCATAACACCAAGGTCGCCAGTTCGAGTCCCACACCAGTGAGCTGCATCCTCCACAATTAGATTGAAAACAAAGACTTGACTTGGAGCTGAGCTGCACCCCCCACAACTAGCTTGAAAATGACTTGACGTGGAGCTGATGGGTCCTGGAAAAACACACTATTTCCTAATATTCCACAATTAAAGAAGAAAAAACTGGCTGGTCCTAGTCAGTGCTCCCGCAGGTCCACACTCATGCTTTCAGTTCACTAGCCTGCCCTCAAACCCTGACCCACAGATGGCACCTGGATCTGCCCACAAGGACACTGGTCAACACTGTCCGGAGTTCACCTGTCTTCCTCTCACCATGCCCTGAAGACCAGGCCCTGCCCATCAACACATATACAAACGTGCATGCACACACTTACACACACCTCTACTATATGCATCCTGCACACACACACACACACACACACACACACACACTGTAAATACACCAGCCCACACAAAATCACATGGTATACGCACCCGCTAGACACTCCAAGGTTTCAACTCTGCCAAACTCTTTCTAGACATCCATGCAAGCTGTGTGTATGTGCATTGTTCAGCCTGGGCAGTCGCCAACGTAGGATTTGCACGCACATGCAGTCTACATATATGCATGCCACTTCATTCACAACCTGCATACACACCAGCCCACTACTGACACAGACACACCATCGGTTGGACTGCACAGAGGACCAGACAAGGCCTTGCCCCAACTCTCACTTTGAAGTCTCCCAATGCAGCAAGTGGAGGACTTGAGTGTGTGAGTGGTTTGGGGTGTTTGGGAGGGCAAGGGGAGGTTCTGGCAGAGGAGAGGAACCGGGCCCTCCCCCTGAGGTCCACAAGGAAGGCACCCAGACACACGCCTAGCACCCGACCTCTGGGCCCCTGCCGGCTGCCAAGCCAGGGAAAGGAGAAGCTAAAAGTGGCCAGTCTGAATTGCTAAATTGGTCCTCAGTGGAGAAGGGGAAACGCGTCAGTTCCCTGGGGAAGTGGCCGAGCCCAGGGTGGCCACAGGCCCCTGGGCTTCTACTCCGATGGAAAAAAAAGTTGCTCAAATAGATCTGACGCTTTGTTTTCGAACCCAAAATACCCTGTGGTGGCAGCCGGAAGTATGACCGCGGGAGGGAAGTGGGGCAAGAGGGGAGGGTTAGTTCGAGTTTCCATTGTGGCAACTTTTTCTTTCGTTTGGGGTCTAGAAGAAGCTCCCCTGCCGATCCGAGAAAAGCATTTGTGTGAGAGGGGAGTGTGTCTCTGAGATTGGGGCAGGGGTACCCACAGCCACAGTTACCCTTGGTCTGCTGCCCGCCCTTCCCTGAGGCCTTGGAAAACGACCGACCGTGTCCTTCAATACTGTCAGAACTTTCTCTCAGGCCACCTGGTGGCAGGTGGGAAAGCCTATGGGGAAGAGCGGCTGATGCCAGTGACAAAGGGCCAAGTCTCAGGTAACTTTACCTTCAGAGACCTGACTCTCCTTAGTGAATTTTGATATAATTTTTAAACAAAGATCTTATTCACACAAAATTGCCCAAAGATCATCCAATAAATTAGCTGGACTACATACAGCACAGACCCACATATTCCGATTCAGGATTTTAAATGTCAGTGGCACTCACGCTAGCTCCAAAATACAAGATTTGGGGAAGCGTCACTACAGTGGGGAGGCAGGATCTCAAAGTGCACTCCCCTCACTCTCTCTCCTTGTGCTGACTTATTTTTCCTCATATCACTTAGCTCCACCTTATATTGTTTACTTATTGCCCATCTCCACCTTGAACACTCATCAGACCTTGAGTCTCCACAGAAGGACTCAGGCTGTTTTCCTCACTGCTGTGGTCCCAATGCCTGACACACAGTAGGCACACAACAAGTAAGTGTCCACTGTTGACAACAACCAGGAGGGCAAAGAAGGTTGTTAAGCAAGTGGATGGCCTCATGGGGTCTTGTTAATTTAAAAATCCTGAGGCTGCTACACACCACAAACTCTGGGCTACGTGGAGGTGGAGTGGGCTAAGAGGTACAATGGGAATAAAACACAAAATCGGAAGTGGTTCCAGACCTTCTGGAAGGTTCAGGGCAGGAGGATGGCAGGCAAACATTTATCAAAGCATTACACAAATAAATGTGAAAAACGTCGGTAGGATTAAAGCTACCTAGCAGTAGTGTTTGGTGTGTCACCGGGAATGATGTATCAGAGGAAAGGCTTTTCTGAGTAAGTGGGGACTGAACTGCAGGATGAACGCCCTCACAGACATCACAGTCCAAGAGAAAACACCCCCGGGGTGCAGGCATGGAGCTCCTGGGTCCTGGCACTCTGGCATCAGATTCGAACTGGTGGCCCAGGATCTGTGAACCCGGCTGCAGTTCAGAGGCAGCCGCGCGCCCTGGGTCCCTGGGTGATATTTACCGGCTTTTAATGATGGCAGGCTAATCACCCTAATGAAGAACTCCCTCCGGGCTCGGGGCAGCCAGACTGCGATGAGGAAAGCCGCCTGTGACTCACGCTGACTGCGCCTGGAGCCGGCTGCCACATGGCGCGAAGGGCGCCGGGGCCCCTTCCCTGCTCCGTGTGCCCCTCCAGCGCAGCCCAGGAGTGCAGGGCCAAGGCCTGCAAACCCGCCCCCCCACACCCTCCTGGGCTGGGCCGGCAAACCCGATGGCACCTACTGCCACCCTTGGCCAGGCCTAAACTGAGACTTCTTGCTCTGCCCCGGCGGGGGGTGGGGAGGGGTCTCCGACATCCCCTCCCCCACGCAGGACCTCAGCTCCGCAGCTGGCTGCATTTGAGAGGGGGCCTGTTCTGCTGTGCCCAGGCACCGCTGAAGATCCCGGGCTCTGCTGGGCTTTGCATCCACTCTCCCAACCACACTTTCTCCGCCGGTGCCTCAGTTTCCCTGAGCAGTAACTCAAGATTCTCCACACCACCCCCCACCCTGCCCCCGGGTGGCAGGAGCATTAATTACAGTTTGTTCCCGGCTTTGAAGATGAAAAATGCCAAGGATCATTACCACTCAATTAACGGGGCTATTACGACTTGAGTTTATGTCTGATTAATCCTGCCCCACCCCCACCCTGGGAGCCATGTTGCCTTGGACTCCTCAAGCTCCATCTTTCTCCTGGATTTCACACCCAGAGTGACCCTCCTTCCTGTTCCTGCTAATAACATCAGGAATGGGGCCTGGTGTAATGTCTGGCACATTCATTCTTCAACAAGTACTTATGGAGCATTCGCATAAGCCGGGTTCTAGCTGGGGATACAACAGTAAAGGGCACAGATCCAAGCCCCTGCCTTCCTGGAACTCACATTCTAGTAGGTGCCCAGCTGTCTGATGGGATCTAGCACATCCCTTCTACCCCTCTAGAATTTCTCACTCATCCACACAACAAACCATAGACAGGCCTAGGCCAGGCACCAAGGGAGAGGTCCTGAAAGGACGATGCTAATGGGCTCTAGTTTCAGAGATGAAAAAAATAAACATGAAAATGCGGGGGGAGGGAAGCAAATCTCCTTGCACAGAATACCCCCTGCCCTTCTCTCCTCTCCCCTCCCCTTCTCCCTCCTCACTTGTGGTTCTTAGTCCCTCCCTCTTAAGGCCTTGATCAAGCCCCCCACACCCCGCAGTCAGGCCTTCCCCTGTCCTGAGTAAGTCCCTCCTGCCAGTCTAAAGTGGTCCTTCCCCTTCTGAGCTCCCTGTCTGTACCTCCTTTATGACATGATGTCCTGTGTATGATCGCTTCCACCAAAGCCTCATTCCTCACTTCCCTTTAAACTGTCTGCTCCTGCTGGGACAGGCAGCAGGCTCCTAGTCTCATGTCTGTTCCTTCCACAAAGAGTGCACAAGAAGTGCTCCCTACCTGTTTGTCTCATTGATATGAGAGAGCTGAGTCCCAGACCTAGGTGCCCACTCCCATGAAATGGAATTTGGGTGGACAAATTCCTGTGGGGGGGGTAGTCAGTGCTGGGGCAATAAAAAACGAAAGGGCCAAGTGGGAAGGGCCAAGTGGATATAGCTGCTCCTGAAATTGACCGTGTTTCAGAATTACCAACGTGGACACTCGAATTGGGTCAACAGACTCTGATGGAGGACCTGCCGGGGAAAGGCACAGGGTTGGGGGGTCATGCTGGGTAGACAAAGAAGAATAAGGCTCAGTCCCTGCCCTTGGGGAGCTTGATACCATCTCGTCTTCCAGTAACTTCCTGGCTGATCTTGGACCAAATAATTCTGCAGTATCAGAAGGGGTGGGGGGAGATCATGCCCTTTCTCCTGTGCCCACCTGCCCTGAGCTCTGGTAGGGAAGCTCATGCTGACTGGCAGACTTAACTGCTTTGTTCCCCCAGCCCTCAAGGTGACGGGGTGGGGCCGGGGGCAGCATCAGCCTTTACACTGGTGGCTATAAAAATGTTTCATTTTCTAGGAGAGCTATGGCATGACAAAGGTGGGAAAGCCCTGCCTAAGCCATCTGGTGAAAGAGGATGCTAATATAACTAAGGAGCTCAAATTCTGGGCCCCAAAGAGTCATTAGCTGCTTTTCCCTGGATCCTAGACTTTTAACTGCACAGCACGACATAGAACCCTAAAGTCCGCCCGACTCCTCAACCTGATGGATGAGGCAAAGGGCTTGCTTGTTTGAGGCTGAAGAGGGTCTGGAGGCTGAGCGATGATAAGAGACAAGGGTCCAAAGACCACAGCTCCCTCTGGTTCCCCAAAGATTTTTCTTACAGGGAGAGGAGGAGAGGAACCTGCCAGCCTCTTGGATCCAGCCCCTGTCCTATGGGTGAAGCCTGTCCCCAGCAAGAGGCTGGTTATGGGACGGCACCTTCTCTTATAATTTTTCTCTCATCTCTCTCCTTCCTTTTCTCTCTCACTCCCTCTTTGCTTCCCCCTGACTGCCTCCCCCTCTGTCCCCCCATATTCACACTGTTTCTGATTCATTTCAGATGATAAAGTTCCTCTTTGCAAAAAGCCCCATCCCCCAAGCATCCTTTCTACAGAGACACCATCCTTTCCCAGCTGAGTAGGGGGCTGTCCCACAGTGGCCCCCAGGGGCAATGACAGGCCCTCTGAGCACATGACTCCACTTACTCTCTGTGAACCCCTGAGCTAAGACAGAAAAGTTCCCTTATAAGCCTTCATCCCCTGACCCATTCCTCCCTCCCCCCAGGTTCCCAACCCAAGCCCTACATAACCCCAAACTTGGTTAGGAACACTAAGACATGTCTCCTTCCAACCTTCCCTGCAATAGAATCCAAAACGCATGGGTTAACAGAGCTGGGAGGAATTTAGAGGGAGATTATCCAGTCTTGCCCTTACCAGAAGCTGGGGAACAAGAGGGCCTGGGCTCAAGGTCACATAGATAATTTATGGCAGAATCCAGAACTCCTGATTCCCAGATCAGGGCTTATACTTTTATTAGTTTTTCCAAGTCTCACCTTCTGCCTGAGACCTCTCTTCCCTCCCTGCCCCAGCCCAGCCTGGCCCTGAACTCTCATCCTCTAGACAACCACCCCCACCCTCCCACGCGATGGCCCTTTACTCACTGCCTTGGACTTATGTCTGAGGAGGCGTCTCCAGGACCACTCCAACCCCAGCAAATGTACTTTGTAACAAGACTTTCTCCCTTTAGTCACCAGACTCTCCCGAAATTGCTTAAAGTGTGGTCAAAAACACCCCAATTCAATATTATTATAATGAGTTAGCTTGAACTTAGGCAGGAGCCGGACATTTAAAGTGAAAGCGTGTGATTGGCTGGGAGAGGGTCCTCTGGCCTCTGACACAACCTAGGGCAGTGGGACCAGAGCTCAAAGTGGCGGGGTTATCATTCCACTTACTGCGAGCCCTGGCAGAAGCACTGCTCCCGCTGACCTCCCTGAGTGCTGTACCTCTTTACTCTCCCGGGGACAGGGGCTCCTTCCCTACCCCGTGCTGGGTCCCAGGAGTGCTGGGAGGCAGCCCTGCAGCTAGCCCTTCTTCTGCTCATTACCTTCACAGATTTTATACCTAGCCCTCCTCTGAGCCACATCTGCCATTTCATTTCTTTCCCCTGACAGCCATTATGGGGAGAAAGCGCCGGATTAAGAACAGCAGCTTTGGGGGTGGCCGGATGGCTCAGTTGGTTGGAGAGAAAGCTCTGAACAACAGGGTTGCCGGTTCGATTCCCACATGGGCCACTGAGCTGCGCCCTCCACAACTATATTGAAGACAACGAGCTGCCGCTGAGCCTCTGAAGGGGCAGACGGATGGCTCAGTGGTTATAGTGGGAGCTCTCAATAACAAGGTTGCCAGTCCAATTCCGGCATGGGATGGTGGGCTGTGCCCCCTGCAACTAAAGATTGAAAGCGGCCACTGGACTTGGGGCTCCACAACTAAATTAACAGACAGCTACTTGGAGCTTATAGGCCCAGGGGAGACGCGCTGTCCCCCAGTATTCCCCAATAAAGATTTATTTAAATAAAAAAAAACAGTAGCTTGGGAGTCACAAGGCCCTGAGTTCAAATCTCAGCTCAGCCAGGTATCCTCCAACTAACTACTCAGACTCTTTCCAATGCTTTACATCCTTCATTAAAAAAAAAAAAAAAAAAATGTTGAGGGTGCAGCCCTAAAAGCTTTCTCATCAGATTGTTGTAAAGAATGAAGAAAATGTCCCCAAGGCCTCCATCATCCCATCTCACGCTTCTCCAAGTGTGAAGCCTCCCAAAGCCCCCACATGACACTCAGCTCCAGCTCTGAGCCAGGAGCCCCACCCTCAAAAGTCACCAGGGCTGCCAACAATGTCCTTTCCACAAGCTTCTAGGCAAAACCCACCTAGCCTCAGAGTTGTCATTACAAAAAAAAAAAAAAAAAAAAAAATTGGCAGTGACCTCTAGAGCTCTAGGGAGGGCTGGACAGGGAGATTCCACTAATGACCTCCCCATCTCCTCTATGGCACCCCAAAATGGAAAGCAACTGAAGACCCTTGGGAGAACTGTCAGGAGCAATCCCCCCAGGTATCTGGTGTGAGGAACCCCAGACACTCTCTGTGCTCCAAACCTCTCATTCGTTGTCACTGGGCCTGATATCCCACAACCAGACCTCATTGCACCAGCACTTGTGATCACCTACCATTTTCCAGACATCCTGCTAAGCATTGGGCTTAATTCCTTTGGATTACATATTACCCTCTCTAAGCATTTTCTTTTAAAATGCCTGTGAGAAGGGCAATGGATTAATTAAACCACTAATACCCCTGAATTAATTGGTGGTTTCTTTCCTGTAAGACAGCAGAGAAGGCCTGGACATCTTTAGCTAAAACGGGAGCTGAAGTGCAGAGGACAGAAGTATGTGCAGAATTAAGGAGCAAGACAGATGGGCAAGCTGGCCTTTTTCTGTGGTGCATGTCTGGGGCCACATCTCCTCCTTCCTTTATCCTTTTGCCAAGACAAACACACCCACTGCCCCCACAAGCAGTCGCAGTGGTCATAAGTACAGCTGGATTCAAGCGAGAGAGCAACCAGTGGGGCTGGGTAGCCTTGGCCCTGTTACAGAGTTGCTGGTCCTCCCCTTCACCGTCTCCAGGATGAGGACACCCTGAATCAGTGCCTACTCACTCCCCAACAAGTCCGGAGCTTGGAGTTTAAGTAATTAGGCCCTTGGCAATCTCACCTGAGCTGGCCAATAAAACAGACAATCACCCTCAGTCCCTGTCCAAGGAAGGAGAGAGGAAAGAAGGAGGGAGGGAAGGAGAGGAACTTTTTTTCTATGCTGAATTCAAGGCTAGGCAATGAGAAGGGAGAACGCTATTAGTCTAAAGCAGCTACTTCAAACACCCCACCCCCACTCCATATTCAGGGTTGTCCCCTCCTGCCACAGAACCCTGGCCCCCATCTGCCACCATCATCCAGGATGCCAGGGGAAACCTGTGTAGGCTGCAACCTGAACAGAGCCAGGCAGTGAGGACCTATGCTTGCAGAGGCAGGCTTTCCCCCGCTCGGCTCCTTCCGTGGCAGAGGACGGAAGGAAGGACTCCAGAATGCCCTGTCCCACCCCAAAAACCACAGCTACCCTCCAAAAAACTCCGGAAGGATGCTCCAGAGTGTTGGAGAGCAACTCAATGACTCCTTTGTACCCTGCCTTATGTCACCACCAGCTATTGAGGGTTCAGTCCTCGCCTGGGCTCTTGCAGAATGAAGACCATTCCTTAATCACCTCTATGTCGGTGCAGGTGCTGGGTAAATTGGACTTTCATTTGCCCCCTAAATAACAAACATTAATACTTCTAGTATATGATCACACTGATATGAGATGGAGTTCCATACCTGGCCCTTTTTACTCCCTATGTCACTTGCACTCGCTCCTAAGACATGTAAGGGGAAAGAGCTTTTCTGGTACATGGTAGGGTGGGGGAGAATACAGTTTAACAGTAATAATTGCCTTTTATTGAGCGCTTGCTAGGGGTCTAACTTAAGGACTCTACGGGGATTACCTGAGTTAATTCTTCCTAAGGGATAGGTACTATTATTAGCCCAATTTACAGACAGGGAAACAGCAGCTAAAAAAGAAATGTGTCCCAGTTCATATTGAAGTTTTAATGAATACTAATTTAATTGCATTGAAGGCTCCCATTTTATGTCAAGAACTAGTAGGAAGGAGGGGGAAGGCATTTGCCCTTCAAAAAAAACCCCATCCAATCTCACCAATATGTAAGCAGGCAGTGGAACAAGACCAAGACGGCAAGCCCTACTTGGAGCTTCGCCTCGCGTGCAACAAGTCCAGCTAGCCTAAAAGTGTTTGGGGACCCTTTCTAGAGGGGCTACACCCCTCCACCGTCTCTGGGGCCCTGAAAGCTCTCAAGGATCCCGAACGCTCCCACTGCCTCCGCCTTTCCTAACACCGGCCCCTATCGAACAAAACTGGGGGTTCTAACTTCTCACTCTCCTCCTCTCCTGGGGAGAGGTCTCAACAGGTGGGGACTGAGTGCATCCTGGTAGAGTCCTCCGGAGTTGAACTGGTCGGTTTGGAAGTCTTGCTTCCTTCCCGCCACCCCCGCAGGCTGAGCTGTGTGCCTCACGCGGGGAAACATAGGCACTGCAGTCAATATGGGGGCCTGCCGCTTGCCCAAGGCTGCGGACCTCATGGCGTCTCGCCGGCCTGGTCAAGAACCTGTGGAGACCCTCTTCACCTCCGGGTGCACGCGCAGCAGGGGGCGACGCAGAGGGGGCAGAACGGAGACTGGCGGGGCCGAACCTGGCTGGTCACCGCCGCTCTGCGCCTCTCTCCTACTGCCATGCTCAAGGGCCAGCGGCCAGAGCCGCTGGCTATTTCACGCCCCCCCAGACCGCCTCCCTAGGTGACGATACAGCCTGTGCGGTTCCTTTAAAGGCTGTGGGTTCCGTTCTTCTTTCCTTTTCCACTGGATGCCAAAATATGCAAATCCGGGGACCGGAATCTGCAGCCAAATCGAGAAGGAGAAGGGGCGCGGCCGGCGCGTCACCGGATCCGCTCCTTGTATGGCTCTTCCCGGCTTGGCCCGCCGCCCCGCGACCCTCCCAGCAGCCGCTAGGGCCCCTCCCGCGCCCAGCCGGGCTCACACTGCCGCCCACGCCCCCGGGCCGGCCACTCGCCCCCCCTCAGGGAGGGAGCCGGGGGCGGGAGACGCTGCTCGCCCTGATTCCGGCCGGAGCTGGGACCGCTGCAGAGCTCTCGCTCTCCGCGCCGCGCAGGCGGAGGAGAGCCCGGGGGCGCAGTGCCTCCCCGGTATAGGTGTGGGGAGCCAGGCGGGAGAGGCGGCAGGGGCGGGGGAGAAGGGGCTCGCGGGCGGCGGGAATCCCTCCTTTGCTGAGCACCAGAGAAGATCCGGGGGAGACTGGGCCCTCCCACCCCCAGTTCAACACCGAGTGGAGAGGAGGAGAGTGAGGTTGTCATCCACCCCCACCGCGATGTGCAGCTCGGGAGTTCCTCCCACGCCTCCCCGGCCCGCGTGGCCCTCCCACGGCTTGAGGCCCGGGGATCCTCTTTTCCTCCTTGTCAACACTCTCACTCCCCCTGAAAAATACACGTTCCCCCAACCCGATTCCCCAGCGGGGGACGCGGGATTCACCGCGCCCACACGGCCACTGAGGAGGGAATCCTCCCACGCCAAGCCAGTGTGATTCGGGGTCGCTCCCCCGCGCTCCCTTCCTCTCCTCCCCCTCTCCCGGGCCCAGCCGCGCGAGCTCCAGGAGCAGGCCTCGGGGAACATATCAGCCGCCCCCAGAATCTGCTGCTGCTCCGGGAGGTGACAGCGCCCCGGGTCGGCAAACAGGCGGCCGTTGACTGCAGGGTGCCGGCAGGCAGCGATGGGGACAGCCCTGTAGAAGGCGAGGGGGAGGGTAGAAACTAGGGGAGGCCGCCGTGGTGTCAGAGACTGTGGGTTCGACATGCTCCTGCTGCAACTTAGTGGCGGGCCCTTCGCAGGCAGCAATAGACCGCGGCTGCGATTGGGCCTGCTGGGCCCTCCTGCCATCCCGGGGCCAAAAGAGGTGCTTTGCAACCGTTAGGGGATTTATCGGGGATTTGGTGCACGTGTTTCCTATCTGCTCAACTTCATGCTTTCTTCTTTACCAACAAAACCATCCAGAACACCAAATGTGCGGGGTTCTCGCCTCCCGCGCAGCGGTTCTGCAGCTGCGAATTTCCCCGCCACTGCGCTCAACCTGGAGTCAGCACAGGGTCAGGGGCCCAGGGAGCCGCACCGGTGTGGGCGGCGAATCAGAGTGAGGGAAGAACAAAAGTTCTCGAGATACTGGACCCGGGATCCCTGACACGCAGAATCCTCCTCGAAGCGACGCGCTCCCTTTCTCCCAGTCTCAGGCAGGGTCCAGGACACTAGAAGAGCGGCGGGAGCAGGGTCGGAGCTCGCGCCTTCCGGGTTCCCCCGAAGTTCCCAGGCTGCAAAAGGACGTCGCCCGGTGTTTTAATTTCTTTCTTCCTGCTAGGGGTGTTGGAGGCCACTTGCAAACAACTCTACTCACCCACCCACCCCCGCTAGCCCCATGCTCTCCCAGAGCGTCCTCCTAGTGCACGACCCAAAATAAACACAGCGGCGGTTACGGCTTTTTCAAACTCGCGCTGCGCGCTTTACGCTTTGCGTTTAGTTGCATCCCTCTTTCCACTCTCCTCTCGAATTGTTCGTCTTTCTTCTCTTCTATTTCTCTTTCTCTTTTTTCGAGATTCGCGAGCGGTGCGGACGTCGCTCGCTGGCTGCGGCCCGCTTCCTGCTTTCTAATGTTCCATTGTGAGGAGCTTCCATTGTGACGTCGCGCCCCTTCGGCTAGGCTTTGTCTGTCCATATATGGGCAGCTACGTCACGGAGCTTTCCCGGGGCTCAGATAAATAGGCTGGTGGAGTTCCCTGGCTGGGAGCTTTTGGGCAGCAGTGAGCTTGCTAGGAAGCAGCGGGGCTGGCGGTTGTTGTAGCAGCGGCAGCAGCAGCGGCTGAGGCAGCGGCGGCAGTGGCGGCGGTGGCGGTGGCGGTGGCGGATCGGGGGGCGGGGGGGCCGCCGGCGCGCGTCTGTTTGTGAGATCAATACTGAGGCCGCGTCCGACCCCCTCGGGCCGCGACCCCCCAGCCCAGCCCCCAGCCCACCCCCAGCACACGCCCCCCCCCCCCGACCCAGCCTCTTACGGAACCGGCGGAGGCAACCAAGAGGATTACCCCCTTTACCCTCTCTCCCACCCACCCCCCAAAAAGAGAAGATCCCCTCCCCTAACCCACCCCTTCCCCTCTTTCCTCCCTCCTCCCCCCGAACTTTCCCTCTCGCATGCTTTTCCCCTGCACCACGGATCGCCTCTCTGATGCCGCTCGCCTGGAAGCTGCGTTAGGAGCCAGCGGCGGCGGCGGCGGCGGCAGCTCGGGAGTGCTATGACCGGCAAACTCGCCGAGAAGCTGCCGGTGACCATGAGCAGTTTGCTAAACCAACTGCCTGACAATCTGTATCCCGAGGAGATTCCCAGCGCGCTCAACCTCTTCTCCGGCAGCAGCGATTCCGTAGCCCATTACAATCAGATGGCTACAGGTAAGGGCGGCCGGGAGGCGGCGAGGCGGCGACGAAGGAAAGAGAGGAAGAGGAGGAGGGAACGAGCTAGCGATCGATGGATGGATGGATGGATGGATGGATGGATGGATGGATGGATGGATGGATGGATGGATGGGGACGCGTTGGGAATTTTCCGGGGGGCGAGTTGCTTTTCCCACCCACTCCCCCCGCCCTTCCCGATCGGGAAGGCTCGGTTGGCGACGCCACGGTTGAGGCTTCTGTTCTCCCGGGTGGGGGCAGCCGCCAACCGGAGGGAGGTAGGTGCCAGCGGCTCTGGGGTTCTCCACTCAGGGGGCGCGATCGCCGGGCTGCGCGCAAGGCGTGGTGCCGTCGCCCCCTTTCCCGGGAGGAGCCGAGCTTTCCTTTCACCCGCGCTCTCCCCCTTACTCCCTCAGCCCCCCACCCGGGATGGAGCCGTGTGCGGCGTGGAGTCCCCGCGGTGGGAGAGGTACTGCGACGCTGCCTTTCCGGGGCGTTCAGCAAACCCGTGGGGGTGTGGGGACGGCGGGGAGCGGGAGGGAGTCCACCCGCGCGGGGGCTGACATGGGGGGCGATCCCTGGGCCAAGGAGCTTGGGAAGAGCGGCCACTCCCGCCGTGGAGACACGGGCCGGTTTTCCGCCGCCCTCCACCCTTGCTAGCAGAGGCTGAGCTTTCCCCCTCCAGCAAAAGCCGAAAGCTTCTTCAGGCCGGGAGGAGGCTGGGCCGGGGGGAGGCAGCGGGAGAGCTCCCTTTGCGGGCAGCACCCCTCTACACGCCGAGGACAAAGCGTCGGAGCGCTAGGGGTCATCGACCCGGGCGCAGTGCACAAGGAGGGCTTCGTCGCGGCAGGAAAGGCGCGGCGTCCCGGCGCGGACAGGGCTAGGGGAAGAGGCCGAGTTACGTGCGCTAGAGAGCGAGAGCCCGGCGCGCTCCGGGTCTAAAACTACCTGTAGCTGCAGCTACCTGCCCGCCCCACCTCGGAAACAACAATGCTTCTCACGCGCGCGCGCGCGCGTGTGTGTGTGTGGTACGTGAGTGTGTGCGCGGCGTGTGCGGTGTGTGTGCAGCAGCCACTCCACACCCCGATCCGTAGTATTTTGCTGTATCCAGGTTGCGCCCGGGAGCTCGGCACCGCCCGCTTTGCGCCGCGCGCAGCTTTCCTTTTACCCCATGCGCTGTGCACTCCAGCAGGCCTCACCCTTCACACCTGGGCCAGGACCTGGGCGCCCCGTCCCTGGAGCCCTCTTGGCTTCACTCACCCCTCCCCTCTCTCCCCCGCTCTCCGCAGAGAATGTGATGGACATCGGTCTGACCAACGAGAAGCCCAACCCGGAACTCTCTTATTCCGGCTCCTTCCAGCCAGCCCCCGGCAACAAGACTGTGACCTACTTGGGAAAGTTCGCCTTCGATTCCCCTTCCAACTGGTGCCAGGACAACATCATTAGCCTCATGAGCGCCGGTATCTTGGGGGTGCCCCCGGCCTCAGGGGCACTCAGCACCCAGACCTCTACGGCCAGCATGGTGCAGCCGCCACAGGGCGACGTCGAGGCCATGTATCCGGCGCTGCCTCCCTATTCTAACTGCAGTGATCTCTACTCGGAGCCTGTGTCTTTCCACGACCCCCAGGGCAACCCCGGGCTCGCCTATTCCCCCCAGGATTATCAATCGGCCAAACCGGCTTTGGACAGCAATCTCTTCCCCATGATTCCTGACTACAATTTATACCACCACCCCAACGACATGGGCTCAATTCCGGAGCACAAGCCCTTCCAGGCCATGGACCCCATCCGGGTCAACCCGCCCCCTATTACGCCCCTGGAGACCATCAAGGCATTCAAAGACAAGCAGATCCACCCAGGCTTCAGTAGCCTGCCCCAGCCGCCGCTCACGCTAAAGCCCATCCGGCCCCGCAAGTACCCCAACCGACCCAGCAAGACCCCGCTCCATGAGCGGCCCCACGCGTGCCCAGCGGAGGGCTGCGACCGCCGTTTCAGCCGTTCGGACGAGCTGACCCGGCACCTGCGCATCCACACGGGCCACAAGCCCTTCCAGTGCCGGATCTGCATGCGGAGCTTCAGCCGTAGCGACCACCTTACCACTCACATCCGCACGCATACGGGCGAGAAGCCCTTTGCCTGCGAGTTCTGCGGGCGCAAGTTTGCGCGCAGCGACGAGCGCAAGCGCCACGCCAAGATCCACCTCAAGCAAAAGGAGAAGAAAGCGGAGAAGGGGAGTGCGCCTTCTGCGTCCTCAGCGCCCCCAGTGTCCCTGGCCCCTGTGGTCACTACCTGTGCCTGAGGCTTGTGCTCCAGATCACCACTTTTCCCCTCCAGTGTCTCCCTGCTGCTTAGCCTGAAAGCAGCGGGAAAGCTAGCCACGGAGGCGCAGGGGCCGCACCCTGGTCTCTCCATGGACGTAAGGTCCCTTATTCCCCTTCGATGCCCCCTGTTTCCACCCTTTCACACCGGCCAACGGTCGGGGGCCAGGGCAGAAGGCGCCTTCCCCTCACTGCCCCCCCACACTCCTTTAGCCAAGGTGTGGGGGCGGAAAAGGTGGCGTCTAGCCCACTTTGTTCAGTTCGGATCGTCTTGATCCAGGGGCCTCTGGGCCGCGCCAAGGACCTGCGGGGGACTGAACGCGGGGCCCGCCCAAGCCTTGCCCAACCCAAGCACCTCACGGGTCCCCCCACGTTTCCCTTTGTCCCCCCTCCAAGATTCGAAAGGGGGAGAGGGTAAGGAGCGCACCAAAGCGCAGAGCTTGCTGCCCGCCGCACGCACGCGCCTGCGTGCGGGGTTGCGCGCGAGTGTGCGTGCTCGCGTTTGTGTGTGTGTGTGTGTGTGTGTGTGTGTGCGCTCGCGCACACACGCGCGCGGGCACACGAGTGTGTGTGTGAGACTCGAGCTGAACTGGGCTGTGTCCACCCCAAACTCTTCCCCACATCGGGTCTCCAGGCCGCTAGGGGACTGTCCTAGGCTGGGGGTCTGCACGTGGCCAGACGAGACGGGTCTTCCATCTGCTCGGAAATAATGTTTCTTACAGAAATGCTTCGGATGCCACTGCGGCGGTGCAGATACCGCCGCTTAGGGTTTAGCCCCTCAGAACCCCTCCTTTTCCGAGCGCTTCCCTGTTAGGCCTCAGGGCAGTTTGATTTGCTGGGAGAAGGAGCAGCCATCACTGAACTTGCCTTTTAAAAAATATATTTCCCACTTTCTAAAATCTATGTCCTGAGTTTGCCCTTTGCCCTACCCCTACCCCGCTCTTCTCCCTTCTCCCTTCTCCCTTCTAAGCCTTCTCCCATCTGTTTCAAAATCTTTTCCCAGAAAGGCAGGCCTCAACCAGCCACCCCATTTCACCATCTTTTTGTTTTTTCATTCACATACCCATTTCTCCTTCCCACCATTGGTGGAAAAGCAGGCTCTTTTTTTGCCTTTGGTCATTAAGAATTTAAATCTATGTATATGGTGTATGTGTATGTGTGTGTGTGTGTATGTGTACACACACATACATATATATGTATAACATATACACACTATGTATTCCTAGCAAAATAAAATCTGTAAGGTACTTGGCTATCCAGTGCAGTGCACAGGAATAAAGATAATTTGTTAGCATTTACAGCTTTAAATGGTTTATTTTTTATGAAAATTTGAACTGATGAGATTATTATCTACATATGTGTGTATGTATATGAGTGTATATAGCTCTATATATGTATATATACATACATACATACATACACATATACCCATCCCTGTCCAAATTTTCCTCAATGATATGGGGATTTTTTTTTCTTTAATCCGTGTTAATGAATGAGGCATCTTCTCCACACCCCAGTCCAACCCACCCTACCTCACCTCTTCTCAGGCACCCCCTCCTCCCCAGCCCTTCTCCACACAGGGGTAACTCTTGAAATGGAGTAGTAGGGAAGGTTGCTCTCTGACACAGCTTCCAGCACAGTCCTGACTGAATGTATTGCTTCCTATTCGAGTAATTTCTCCTGTGGTCAGTAAGCTGCCCAGAGAGAAGGAACAAAGGTCTGGAGTTTACAGAATGTCTGTTTTTAGTCACTTTATGCGTTTCCCACTTTTTTTTTTTTTAAGAGAAAAAGCACTGTTTTTGTTTTTGTTTCTTTGGTGGTGGATAAATAATACTAAAAGGAGTCTAGTGAAAGGGAAAAAAATCAAAGAGCAGGGGGATTGTGGATTTCCAGGTACTTGGACTTTTTGTAGAAGGAGAGAGAAGAGCATGAAGTTTGCCAGGAAGGCCCATATTTTTTCAGCTGAAGGGTAAAATCTTTCTTTGCAGAGACAGTATTTTGCTGAATACTTTTTATAATGTGATGATTATTAAAAACAAAAATTTTGGTCACTTCAAAGCTGGAAGGAGGAATCAGATATCCTTTAATATTTTTTCCTTGCTCCTTCTGGCTTATGCATGTCACTGCATGATAACTCTGAGTTTTCCTTTGTTTTAATAAAACTGTTCTCAGACATTTAAGCTAAACTAAGAGAAAAATAACTTTGTTGCCAAAAGGTTGTGCTCTCCAGATTTTTTTATATGTCTGCATGTTTGAAAAAAAAAACAACGAAAGAAAATGCACTCTAACTTATGTGAACTGAGAGAAAAAAAAAATCAGGTTTTAAACAGGAAAACCTATGGGGAATGATATTTTTTGAAAGACTTTTGTATAAAGTTGAGTACTCAGAAAAAGACAAACCAGATGTAATATATTTTGTGGATGTTTTTATTTCTTGGATTTATAGTACCTTATACTAAGGTTAAAAAAATATGCTTGATATTGTGAAAAGGTGAAATTCTTCACCAACATTTCATCTGCTCCTTTGTCACATTGTTATGCCAATATAATATAGTTAATGAAAACAGCATTTTTAAAAACCGAAATATTGAACTGGTGTAATGTTGTACCATTTGCACTGTGAGCAAATGCTAATACAGTAAATATATTGTGTTTGCTGACAATCAGCTGGCCTATAAATCTCATTATTTTATTTCTTGTTTTCATAGCATAAAGTTTTGGTTTGGCCTGTTCTTTGTCTTGCTGTGTTTTTGACTGGTGGTCTGTTTGATAGGTTCTCATGCCTGGTTTTGCCGTTATTGCTCTGAAAACTGTGTGGAAACCTGGAATTTGTTGTTATTGGAAGTTGGTCAGAATTTTGTGTGGGTTCTGGTGTTTCCAATCCAGTATTGAGTGTTCGCTGTGGTTCTAAGAGCATAAGATTTTCCTCCCCCCTTTTGGGTGCCTCAAACTGCTGGAGAGGTTAGGTGAACAGATTAGGTAAACTCACGGAATTCAGGGCTAGTGACTGGCACCTTCTAGATCCCTTCTCTCTGGTTTGCAATGGGTATCTGAGGGTAGGAAGGAGGGGATCTACTGGTTTATGAGCTATTTCTCTGACAGTTGCAGGGAGCACCGGAACAGGACTCTCGTGGGTTTCTGTGAGTGGTGTTCTTGCTAAAGCTTTTGAAGCTTGAAAAACAGGTGGAGACTTGAGAGGGGTTCTTCAGGGTTGGCGAGATAACCAGAGAGATTGGAAGCTCTTTTGTGGTCAGATAATTGGGGAAAATCAGGTTTAAATTTCTATAACTGCAATCGCACTTGGACAGGATTCTCCAGGGCTCACTATCTGTAGCTGCCTGGGAAAGGTGGTTCTGGTTGAAAAACTGCTTTTATGAACTACCCAGGGATCTGATGCTTTTAAGAGAAGAAAGACCATTTGGGTTGGGAGAACATACAAGGAATGTTTTATACAACATTAACCCCTCGTATTGAACAACTTTTGTCTCCTGTGAAAGTAATGCTTCCCCTCCCTGAGCTTTCTTCCCCAGAACCTCCCCTGTCCCTGAGTTTTATTTGCCAGTCCTAGAGCTTTCTCTTGAAGAGATATATACCTTCCATGTCCTTCCTGTCTCCATCTTATCCCCTCACCTTATTTCCTGTAGTCTTTAGAATCCTTTATCCCTGTGAGGCTTGTCCTAGAGCAATCTTTGGACAAGTCAGCCCTGCCCCTCTCCCTTTCTACCTGTCTCCCCTCTAAAACACTTATCTGGGTTTCTCTTCTATGCGTTTCTGCATATTATCTGCCTTAGCAAAGTTGAGGGACTCGGTGTATGATACTGAGTTACGTAAACGTAGTGCCACACATGACTGGGGGATGTTGGCTCCATGCCTGTGATGCTGACCAGGCCATGCGGGGACAGAAATGTCTAGCATCCCTATTCAGAGACTGCTCTTGCTGCCCCAATCAATGCAGGCCTATCATTGAAAAATGTGGGCAGTATTTCTGGTTGGCTGTAGTTATCAAGAAGTTGAGGGCAGACTTGGGTGGAGGAGGTGGGCTGTGGCCTTAGGAAAGAATGTTTTTGAAGTGAGAGGTCAATACGGAGAATGCAGTATGGAATCTTAAAGTTTCTCACCCACACAATTCTAGGTCACAGGCTGCCATCTTGAATTCTCTTCTCTCACCTCAGGAAACTTGAAAAATTCCAAACTACAACTTCATGTACAACCACAAGGAGGTAGCTTTCTTTTTAACAAAGGGGCTCGAAAGATGGCTGGAAAGTCCTAATGACTGAGCATATAATCCATCTCGTTGCTAAACTAGATGGTTCTTTCCAAATCTCTCTGTGTTTTCAAGTGAATATTATCAGCGGAAAATAGTGTCACTGGGTGTCTTCTTAGTTAGCATCCAGCCCCACCTGCACCTTCTCCAATCAAACCAGGCCTTCAGAATTGCACTTTCGTCAACAGTGTACTATGCTGCATGATTAATAAACTCACTTCCCATTGGTGCATATTACTCAACCCAACCTGGTTCAACCACTGGGTTACTTGGCAATATGGCAGCCCGCCTAGCTGGCACCAGCCCTGTGTGGTGTAATCTCTGATTCACACTTTGTAGTTAGATAAGGTTGTCTCAGATAGCATCATACCAGCAACCCAACCTGCCTGGGTTTGTAAATATGGGGAGAGGAAACTCAACCCTGAAACTTAGGGATGAAGTGAGGAGATGGTGGAGGAAAGGCCTAGCTAGGACTATCATGAGAAGGAATCTACGGAGGCTTTGCAAGGAAAGGCCCAGGAGCAAAATCAGGTATAAAAATGTGAAAGAGGTAGAGGCCTCGCTCCTTCCAAGCAATCCCTAAGGTGTTTGGGGATGAATGAAAGGGTGCCTTCCACCTACCCACCCACCCCCACCCAACCTCCCCCCGCCCACACACACACACACACCTCGGGAGTGGCATACTGAAAGGTATGACTCTTTGCAAAATTGTACTCAGTGAACCGTGGTTAGGTACAAATGAGGAGATACTTTGTGAGAACTGGGGGGCAAAAAAGTGACATATGTTTTTATGTGGTGGTGGTGAGTGTGTTTAAGTGTGTATCTCTGTATTATTCACAAACACATGAAAAGGAATAGCAAGGTGGATTCTGGTGAATGAAGCCAGTAGCTTATGACCAGTCACTCCTGATCCCCTTTTGCTAGTCCAGAATTTGCCTGCTATAGAAGAGGGGGTTGTAAGCTGCCTTTTCCTGGCTTTGATTGGATCCCCTGGTGTCCTGGAATAATAAACATAGGGAATGTAGGAGGCCTCTGTGTGTACCAAAGACTAGAAATCATACTGGCAAAATCTTAACAACTAGGAGAAAATGACTTTCTAAAAGGTGCCATGGGGTTTTAAAAATAGGTCGTAATCCTAAATCTATTCCAAGAGGTTCCTTTTAGAAAACCTACTCTGTGTGCAGAGAGGAGTGAGGTCTCCAGAGGAAGAGGAACGATCCAAGTGAATCTCAGAGCCCCTCGGTCACACCAATTCCTGGGACAGCCCTGAGGACATAATTAATCACTCCCCCGTCAGTCATTCAGAGACCAGGAATAGGTCTGGCCTCATCAGCTTCTCCCTACATCCCAGCTCTTGAAACTTCACCACTCTCTTTTCGTCAAGGTTCCCATCTACTCCATCTTTACTATTTTCAACGACTGGTCATTTTCACAGCCCTCCACAAGAAGAGAGGTGGGCCAGGGTTGGGGGCAGTGTGATGAGGCTTTCTCTGACCTGCACTTAAGTCTCTGACATGGCCATGCCCAAGCACAAAGAGGCCAGCCTCTAGTCTTTGGCCTGGAATCCTCATTCCCTATCTTGATCAGGGCTGCTTGGGTATCTGGAATGGGGGCAATCCCTGTCACCACCCCTGCTGGCCACCAGGGGCACAGTGCTCCTGTGCCCTCGACCTCCGTGTGAAAATACTCCTTATTCCCTTCCGGGGAAACATGCAGATGGCTAGAAGAAGGGCTTTTGAGCAATCTTACTAAGGAGCGAATGGAAACAGTACATGACCACAAAGCTGCAAACAAGAAGAATTAGAGAATATGAGGTTTTAGATGGTGGTGGCTACTCAACAAAAATCTAGGTTGGGTGGGAGTTGGACGACCATGGGTTACCCACTGAGTTCCTAGTTATGTTCTCAGGAACGCTTCTGCCTCTCAGCTCCTTGGAGGAAAAGAAAAATCTGATGCCTTCAAGGCTAGGGACATGCCACCTTTCCATTGGGAAAATTACCCTTGTCCATGGACTTGTATTCTCTGGGGTGGCTCACCCCAGGGGGTGGCCCTTACCCAGAATGCATCAGGCCCCTGTCTCGAGCAAAGGGAGAGAGATTAATGACCAAAACAGAACTGGGCCTCTAGGACCATTGCCTTCTTCTCAAAGACAGGTTGCAAAAGCTCTGGCACTTTCTACTAGTTAGCGTTTTGCCTCTCCAGGTTGTCCAGGTGCCTAAAGGTCTTTCGTTCCTCCTTGTTGTCTTCTCCCCACTGCTTATGAAGGTTAGGCCATCCGAGCAGGAAGGCAGAAATCTTCCGGTGTCTGTGCGACCCCAGGGTACTAAAGAAAGCCTCCTTTAGGGCACTTATTACTTACTCAGGTCTCTGTCCTGGAAATCGAGAGGCAGTTTGATAACCCAGCAGCTACTCCGGCTTTTCCCTTGGGGGTCCTTAACTAGCTTTGAAAGCGTCCCCTCCATCCTAGATCTGAATCTCAACTCGGCCACTTTCTTGCAGTGTGCCCGTCAACAAGTTTCTTAGTCTCTCTGAACCTCAGTTTCCTCCTGTCTTATTGCTGTTGTGGGGTTCCAATGTGGTCATATATATGGTGCCTGGCTTATTGTGGGTGCTCCATAAATGTGACTTATCTTCCTTCTCCCTTGGCTCTGTCCCCTTTCTCCATCCTCCAAGCTAAGGTGAGAAAGAGGGCTCTGCTTCTACCAGGGCTCAGGACGCTGATGGCAACACAGCCAGAGGATCTTGAGTCCTCACCACCACTCCCAACTCCAGCCATCCACTGGACATCTGTATTCTGAAAGGGGATCTTCTCCGCCCCACCTCCCAATCCATCCAGACAGACATGAGTCCTTACCCGGCTTGGCTATAGCTCCTGTCATTGTTGCCAT
Organism: Rhinolophus sinicus; assembly: GCF_057876585.1. Lineage (NCBI taxonomy): Eukaryota > Metazoa > Chordata > Mammalia > Chiroptera > Rhinolophidae > Rhinolophus > Rhinolophus sinicus. The sequence goes on along the minus strand of NC_142515.1, from coordinate 90,817,639 downwards.
TTCCTGGCCTAGTTCCTGACCCCTTCCCAGGTCCTTTTGTCTCTTTCACTTAGATGGGTGGATGTAACACCTTCCTGATCCAGTATCATCTGCAAAGTTAATTAATGTGTCATTGGGCTGTTGCCTGCTTCCTGATCCTTATCTGGGATTTAAATAAAACGCAGCAACCCCAGTTCCTCCCCCATCCATCCCTCTCCGTGAGTCTAAGGCTGCTTCTTAGTCATCAGTTCTTGACCTCAGCCTTCTGGCCAGTTCTCGGTTTGTAACCTCAAGCCTGGTGGCCCTGCCCCTGCCCAGACCTAGGTTGGGGACAGAAGCGCCATTCAGGGTTTAATGAAAGTGATGTTCTGTGAGAGAATCATGGACGTCAGGGTCCTTACCTCATCCTACCCCCATGGGTGGGTTCCCCTAAATTTGTAGTCACAAGGGACCTCAAGAGGTCATTTAGCACTCTTTTTCAGGTAAGGAAATTGAGACCTCCAGAGATCCCGTGACCTGTCCAAGGTCACACATCCAGTAAAGGCAGAGCCAACATTTCAGATCCAAACTGGAGGATCTCATGGAAAGGTGCTGATGGCAGCATTTCTTTAATAAATATTGATTGAGGGCCTGCTGTGTACAACATAGTCTTCTAAGCACTGAGGTAGCAGTGAACAAAAAAGTCCTCCATTCTCAAAGCTTCCTGTCTCCAGGGCAGAAACAGATAAAAAAATAAATACATATTGTGTCAGATTATGATATGTGTTATGGAGAAAAACACAGCAGAGTGAGAAGAACGGGCAGTGCTGGGGGAGGGGTTACAATTATATATGGGGTGGCCCCGGATGGCCTCACGGGAAGGGGTCTTTGTGCACAGACACAGGAAGTGATGGAGCGAGCCATGTGGCCATCTGGCCAAGAGCACTCCCAGCAGAGGGGACAGCGAGTGTTAAGGCTCTGGTGACGGGGTTCTTGGACTGTTCAAGAAACCACGTGGAGTCAGAGTGGCTGGAAAGAAGTGAGGAAGGGGGTCAGCCATAAGAAGAAGTCAAAGAGGCATGTGGGGTCAGATCCAGGAGAAAGCAAAAAATCCCTGAAGGCTGACAGTCAGGAAGAGGCCCCCAACCCTAGGGAGAGCCATGACCTGTGCCTGGGCTGCCAGGCCATGAGATGGGTACCCTCTCCCTCTGCCCAGGCTGCCTCTTCTTTCATCCTTTCATCCCTCGAAGCCTCCCTTCCTCTGCTTGGCTTCCTAATCCCCCTGATGCAGTCTTCTTAACCTTTTTTCATGTCCTCCCAGAGGCCACTAATGATTCCTAAACTCCAGCTTGGTCTACGAGAGGCAGAACAGCCTCCTTCAAGAACCACAGCCTGAGAACCCTTTGTCTTCCTGTTGACATTCACCTTGGTGCCAAGTTCCTAATAAGATGGATGACTCTTCCTGCTGCCCAGCCTGAGTGGGAATCTCCCTTGGCCTCATCTCTCAAAAATTGCTCCTGCAAAGCCAACACCCTCCAGTCTATGGCTGGATTGGCCATATTTCCTGCCTTAGCAAAAAGCTGGTAGATAGCCAGGTCCTCCAATATGGTCATATTCTCACCCCTACACCAGGCCCTGAATATGCAAGATGGGACATTCCTAAAACCACTTGATCCATAATATCTCTGCCACAAGCTCCATTTCCCTGGATTCTTGCAAATCTTAGTCTTATAGCATCATTTCTGTAGACTTATCTAAGTAGTTTCATGCTAGAGAAGAAACATTTCTTCCCGCTGCCTTTTCTTTGATCTGCCACTTCATGTCTTTCCAAAAGCTCCCCTCAGTCTCTGCCTTTCCCTGGCAACTTGGCATCATCCAGAGCTTCTTCCCATTTCATTCATTCATCTATTAATTTAGCAAAACTGTATTAAACCAGGCACAGTGCCTCCTTGGGGGGGGGGGCCGGCGGGGGCATGGCCAGCGTACCAAGATAAACATGAACAAGACAGTCCCAGGATCTTCCGTTAAGTCAGGGAGACACACAAATAGATGATTTTAATACATTAGACTTGGTGTCATATGGTGGTGGTCCCCGATAGAAAGAACCTAAATCAGAGTCTGGTGGGAGGTGGGGAGGTGGAGGAGGAAAGGGAGATGGGGGTGAGGGTGAGGGAAACTTCCTGGAGGGTCTCAGAAAAGTCCTCTCCTAGGTCCTGCAATAATAATGAAACCACTAAGGAACTGAGAACTTACTATGCGTCAAGTGCTGTGCTATGGTCTCTTTGTGAATTATCCCATCAGACCCCAGGTAGAATGGATCTACCTCAAGATGCTCACCTGGTAGCCTGTGGAGCTGCTCATTCTCACATCCTTCCCCCCAAGGAGGAAAAGAAAATCCCAGTGGCCCACAGGCCCCGGGAAACAACATAGCAGCTTGGCATCTCCGGAGCCTGCCCAGCTGGCATGGTGGAGGTTGTCCAACCCAGATGACATTTCCCTGTGTTACATTCTGGTTGCTTCTTCTTGCTACAGGGCAGGCTTTTCCGTGGCTGGGGAAGGGGTTAGGATGGAAATTCTATCTTCTGATTCTCCATGGTCCTTGCAGAATATCCCTCCGGCTGACCTCCCTGCCTTCTCCTCAGCCCAGACCAGAGATGGTGAGCTAAGAAGAAAGGCCACCCCATCTCCTCTTCCCTTTGGACACTTAGAGTTCTGCTTCTATAATTCCAAACATGGACAAACCTCTCCCTTTCCCCCCTCAGCCCACCCACCTGCTTCTCTTTTGCTACTGGTTGAAGAGCTCAGGCCTCTCAGCCAAAAGACCAATGCTGTAGCTTCAGTCCCAACATTGCCTTTCTCTTTGTGTTAGACCTAAGTCAGTCTCGTAATTTGGCTGAGCCTCTGTTTTCCCATCTGTACAATGGGGTTAATACCCTACTCCACAGGGCTGTCAAGAGGATCTGTTGCAATATAAAATTATGAAAAAGAGCTCTCCTGTCCCAAAAGCCTGAAAAAGACTATTGGGGGATGCTTTTTTCCTTCTATGGGTGAATCTTCTGGACAGATGTTTTAGGCAGATCTAGGCGCCAGGTCTGAACTCTTCTTACTAGGTCAGGTGAGAAAACCAGGACCAGATGGCTCAGTGGTGACAAGCCCAGGAATGATCCCTGCTTCACTGTTGGAAACTGTACTTTCTGGGTACTGCATCCTGTGATAATACATGTTGTCAAACAGCGAGCTGTACACCTCTGGGCTTCACTACATCAGCAGTTAGGAGACCTGGCTTCTGGTCTTGCCTCTGACATGAGGACAAAGCTGTTATGTTTGCAAAGTCACAGTCCCCACTCTGGGTCTTAAAGCTCCTATCAGAGAAGTGAGTGGTGCTAGTGGTTGATACACACAGCACCTCCGGCTCCAATGGGCTGAGGTTTCAGGACCATCATCCTGTGCGCACAATATCCACCCTCCACCTCCCAGTTCCAGGGCTAAGCCAGGGCCCAGCAGGGGCAGGATGAGGAAGAGGTCTCTGGTCTTGTCCTCCTGGGCCCAAACTGAAAGATCCTGCTTCCTGCTGCTCAGAGGGCCGGCCTCTCTCCATCCCCACTGGCTCCCTGGGGCCTCTGTTCCCTGACTCTTCTGACCTGAGTCCTTGGGGGGAATGTTCTGTGGCTGGGTTTGTTTCTCAGAGGGTATTTTTTAACCCCTTTTTCTTTCATATTTGCATGAAAAGTACATAGAAACTGACATTTAGTGAGGTCCCCTGGTTTGGGGTCCCATTCAACCCAGATGTTCTCAAAAGCAGCCTGAGGTGCACAGATAGCTCAGCCTGACACCCACGGACTGGAAAGCCCCAGAGGGTAGCTGACTCCTGGAGGGCTCAGAAGCTCTGCCTTTGGGTCTCCACCCTGAGAATTCCTACTGCTAGGAGTCCTCCATTTTGGGATTGAACCCCAAACCCACCACCTGAGTCTCTGCCTCTCCTTCCGGGCCTTTGTCTCCGGAGAGGCCTCTCAGGAGGTCTTGGAACCTCATTCCTCCTTCCCAACCCAAAGCCCAAGCGTGCTCCTCCCCACCTCCTCCCAACAGGCTGCCAGGAACCAGCAGCCCCTCCCTGCCGGCACACCCTCTCTTTCTTATCGCCAACCAACATCACCCATTTATTCCACCCCTCACTCCACCGGAGCGTCTGCTGGGTTACCCAACCCCCCCTGGGTCAAGTCTGTGTCGGATGGCTTGAGTCATTACCCTCACCTCCTCCCAACCCTCCCAGGTCCCCAGGCTCGGTCTGGTTTAGCAGGCTGGGAGGGAGGGCTCCTTCCCTTCCATGTACCTAGCCTTGAAGACCCCACAGGCCTCCTGGACCAGGATTTTCCTGATAGTCAGCCTGACTCTGTCTTCCCTGGAATAATACATGGGGGCCCTCCTCTCTCTTCAGCACTATAGACCCCCCAATCACCAACCAAACCACCCAGCAGGTCATGTGAGTGTGCTCGCTGCCCATCTCTCCACCCCGGCTCCCGCTCTGACTACTCATGGAAGCTGGCATGCAGCAGCTAACCTCACTGGGCCTCAGATGACACATCTGTAAAATGGGGATAATAATACCTCTCCTGCCTCCGGCAGGACACTGAGCCAGCTGATTTCCCAAGGTCCCTTCCAGTTCTCTGGTATCTGCCCATTCTCAGCTCCTGCTCGCCCTTCCTTATAGAATACCTCCTCTGCCACCGCTGCAGATTCTTAGTTCACTGTGTCCCTCTTCTACACGCACCAGCTCTCTCCCATCCTTGTCCTCCTACCCCTGGGTCTCTGCAGGCTTTCCTGGAACAGTCTCCAAACAAGTCCAGTAAAATCCCTGAAACCAGGCCTCCAGACAACAGCCACCACCACCACCACCGAGGTTCAGCTCACCATTTCCCTCCACACTCCCCCACATTGTCCAGGGAAACCCAGGGGTTAGACAGCAAAGCCCAGTTTCCCCCTAGGGACAGAAGACAGGCCCTGTCCTCTGTTCACACAGCCTTCTGGAGCCAGCAATGGGCCCTCAGCAGTCCCTTCTGCATGCAGCCAAGGTTGCTTGGCTCCTGTCTTTGTGTGCCCTACACACACATGCACACAGCAGCCCTACTCAGTTCTCCCACAAGCACAGTCTCTCCTGCCTTCCCTCCCCCTCTCCAGTTCTTTCTGCACCATGCTTCTAGAACACACCCTCCCAACCCACCAATCCTACACATACCACTGCGCTTTACAAGCATCAGCTCCAGAATTTCCCAGTTCTCCACTTGCTTCTCCACCCCACCCCTCCAACTCCTCCACCCCCAAAGGGTGGGACCCTGTCTGCACACAAGACAAAGATGCCTCAGCTTCTCCCATCCTGCCTTGGTAGGTAGGGTCTTCGAGGCTCCTCCCTAAGGCCTTTACCTCCCTTTCCCTGTGAGGAAAAGCAGCCCAGGCCCCCACCAGCGCAGGCACCCTTCACCAGCATCTGGTGAGAAGACAAGAAGAAGCAAGAACTGTAGGTTCTTTTCCCCAAAGACTCCTAGATTTTGTACCAAAATGCAGGGTGTGCTCCTGTTTGCATTTTTTTTTTTTTGTTTCCTTTCTGAAAATAACCATGAAACTATCATTTCCTCCCACTGCCTTTTCCCTATCTTATTTGGATTAGCAGAGTTGCTGGGAGAGGTGGTTTGGAGCCACTGACAGCCTCCTTCTCTGGCCTGGGTCCGGAGAACTCCGGTGGCTTTCAAACAGGCGCTGCCACATGAGTACTGGGTCCCACGGGGTGGAAGAGAGGAACACAGATGCTGGCCACGGTGTGTCCAGGTGACACCCCCCCCCCCAACCAGAGACTTCTGGGACACCAGATTTCTGCACAGCCTTGTCCTAAAGTGGGCAAATATTGGTAACAACTCTGCCTTGGTTGTCCCTCAGCTGTAGCATCTGGGTGTTGGTGAGAGACCAGCAGCTCAGCCCCCTCCCATGGCTGACAGGAGGGGAAGCGGCACTGGTTGCAGACTCTCCAAGTGAGGTGGGGGATCCACACAGAGGAATCTGTACTTAACACAAGAAGGAAAATGGGGTGCCTGCGGAAGGGTATATTTCTCTTTTTCCATTTTGTGTTCATCTAATACCTCCTCCCATTCTGGGCACTCGTGCTGGACCACCCAAAAGCACTTCTCTACAGATGCCAGATCCAGCATTTGGGGTAGTGGATCAGAGAGGTCCCCCGAGGGAACCTGCTGCTCACTTCACCCAAGTGCCTTCAGGGTCTAGCCCACTGAACCCCATGACTTGCTTGACAAACTGGGTTCTCCCCACGTCTCCTGGCCCTCGCTGTGGAGGTGCTGGCCAGTAGTTCTCAAGCCTTCTCAGAGAGGTCCAGAGGCAGCACACTTTGGCAGAGGGGAGGGCAGTTAGAAATGGAGGGACAAGAAGCTGTGCCTCCTTGTCCTGACCATGCTTTCATAAGGCACTCACCCCAAGTCTGTGGCCCCAGCTATAGACTTGTCTCTGAAGCCTGCAGCTGCCTGCAATGGTCTGGTGGAAAAGACCCTGAGGGAGGTCACTGGGGCCCAGGAAGTTGAAGCCCCGAGCAAAGTGAGGGGTAGCTGAGGCCTGGATGGTGTCCAGACCCTGCCCTGGCAAATCCCTCTGGGGCAGGGGGATTTGTGCCCTACTTCATGCTTGCTTGGCCTCTCCCCTACTCCAATCCCTCCAATGTGTACTTTCTTTGGGGATTCTTTCCTGATCAGGCCAGAGGTACAGCGGGCCATGACTGGATGGGGACAGCTGTCCTGGCCTCAGTGGCATCAGTGGTTCCTCCTATACAGCAGGGAGACCCTTTCTACATGCCCCTCCTACTGGGTGCCACCTTCTCAAGGTGACCAGGTTTACCCTCAGGGTGGCTGGAGCCTTGACATGAATTCCTCCCCCACCTCCACTGTCCTTCCAAGCATATCCACCCCACGCACTCCCTCACTCCAGCCCCTTCCTCCCCAGCAGGACCCTTCTCCTCCGCTACTCCCTGTGCCAGGCTGAGCTCCTGGGCTATTTGGGGCTCTGGCCAGCCCTGTGGTGTAATCAGTGCCCAGGGATAATTGCCACCTGCCCTGCCGGTGTCTGAGGGCTGTCTCGGCCACAGCAGCAGGGGGCGGACACCGAGCAGCCAGGCCTGGAACGAGGTCAGGCTAGGGCAGTCCTCCCACTCCCCAGATTCGCTTCTCACCACGCGTGGGACCTGCAAGGATTCCCTAGGAAAGCCACGCTCTGCTTGAGGCTGTGTTCACCTGGGTGACCCTATGGCTTCAGCTGAGGGCAGATGGCTATCCCAGCCAGGACAAAAGTCCTGAGGCTACTCTATCACCCATGATCAGCTCAAAACCTGACCTCCCTTATAGCTCTCTGATAGTAGTAGGTACCCTCCTGGCTGCAAGTTGACCTCTGGGGAGCGCCATGCCTGGGGCATGGGCTTTGCAGCTAGAAGGACTTTCATCACAGGCTTTCCTGGGGTCAAGACCACCAAGCCTCATTGTCGTCCTTCAGGGAAGCAGCAAGTGTTAGTGAGATGCCATGTGAGAGTGAATCTTCCATGAACGCTAGCTCCCTCTAGCATGTATGCCCCCTTTTGCTACTTTCTTTTCTACTCCAAGGTAGTTTAGACAGCCTGGGTTTAAACGCCTGTCGTTCTCACTTGGCCAACTCTATGACCTTGGGCAATAGGTTCAGCCTCGGTTTCCCCATCTATAAAAAGGAAATGATCAGAGGAGCTACTTCATAATGTTACTGTGAAGAATATATCATCTAATACATGTAAAATGCCGGTAAGACTCTGCAGGCGTAGTTACTATAGGGAACTGCAAAGGGCAGAGAAGGCGGGGTGGGGAGCCCCCAAGACCTGCCGCAGGACGCTCAGGAGAGCGAAGTCTGAAGAGACACACCAGGACTGATGGGACAAACCACACAGCAACCTCAGCACCTGGATATCCTCTATGGCAGCTATGGCCATGGGTACTAAGGGTGACTTCTCCCAGGCTGCTCCCTCTGGGAGCATTCATTCCAACCTCTTTCAACCCCATTTGCTCTAAACTTTTTTTAACCCCATTTGCCATGTAAACTTTTTGAAGTCAGAGAACAGAATACACACCTGTAAATATTTTATTTTTAAAAGAGGCCCAGCAACAACAAAATCAAGATGAAGTATTTTGATCTTGGGAGATATAGAAATAACATTGTTTCTTTTTCTTTCCTGTTATAGTCCAAAGGTAATTTGTCTTAATCCTTGGGATTCTTCAGACACTTATCCACCAGTGACCTACCAGTTGAAGGCCGGGGTGGAGCAACACTGTGGGGGGAATGGACTGAAGGGCTGGGCCCAAAGAACAGGATTCACAGGGTTGGCCTGTCCCTGAGGCAGCCCAGCTCCATCCCTCCCTGTTAGTGCCGCCTTCCCCAAAAAGGCACAGAGCTCCCACCTCTGGCACCCTGGCCAACAGGCCAGACCGGGAGAGTGCCCTAGCTCTCCTGCCCCACCAACACCATGCATGGCAGGAGGAAAGGTCACTTTGGGTAGACAGGTATGCCCGAAGTACCAGATACTGCCCCCTTGGGGATGGAGAGGAAGGCGAACACTGCAGTGTGGGGCATGGAAAGTGGGTGCATCCCCACCTGCAGAAACTTCTCAACCCCAGTCCACCCTGAGGCCCCAGCCCAAGGCAGCAGTTCTTAGCCACCACTACCACCACCCCCCACGGCCTGGGCACCAGCCCCACATGACAGCTATCATGGCTTCCGTGTGCTCCCCCTCATCCTTTTCAGCCACCAATGCCCCACCTCAGGAGTCACATCTTCAGTGACTTCCTCTGATTTCTCCTTTCCCAGGTGTACCCGGAAGGAACAGTCCCCGTAGAATCAACTCCGAGCCCAGGAGCAGTGGGCTCAGTGCTTCTACTGCCAGTTCTCTTTCCAGTGGATGTCTCCTCCTGGGAGTGGAGCTGTCAGGAGGCTGTCCAGCCTTGACTGAGCAGCTCCGATGGATGCCTGGGACACATGTCCTCCAGAGAGGATTGTTTTCCCTCCTGACTGCACTCTCTGTCACTCGCATCCCCTCCCTGGCTTCTGTGAGCTAATCAGGGAGAAGGAGGGGGAGGAGGAGGGTGCTGCTCGCCTTCCCCGTTATCTGCAGCAATCCACGGTGACTAATGCTCCCAGTTGGTAAAAAGGCAGTGTAATCAAAACATTTTTTTTTTAGTCCTTAAAGTTAGTCATTCTCCCAGAGTGGAGGAAAAAAAAGCCCACAGCAGACACCATGAAATGCAAGCTGAGAGGTTCATGCTGCCGGTGGAAGTAAAGCATTGGCCAGGGCAGCTCCCTATGGGTCTGAGGCTCAAGCCCACCTCCTTGAACCCTTGGCTGCCCTTTTTACACACCTTCATTGGTTCTTGCTTTCCTCCACACCTGGGCTGTCTGATCCCCGAAGGACTTGGCATGTCAAGTGGGGATCTGCCCTTTCCTTTCACCCTGCCAGGTGCTGCCACCTGCTGGTTCTGGGTTCTCCAAACTGGAGGAAGCATATAAAAGTTCTCAGGATGAGGCCAACCATCAGATTCCTTGTTGGGTGCCTGGTCATGTGCTGGCCTGCCCTCCACCCCCAACCTGGCCATTCAGTGCTGTGCTTCCCCTGGCTCCATCTGTCGGCTGGCTTCTGACCCCGCTTGGCCCTCACATAACTATAAATTGTCAGGAACCTCAGGTACATCAACGAGAGGTGGTATACCACAGTGGTGAAAAGCAAGAGGATCAGGGCCAGGTTGCACAGATTGGAATCTCCATTCCACCACTTAGTGGCTGTGCTTCAGTTCCTCCATGCTGATAATAAGAGTATCTGCCTCATAGGGCTGTTGTAAAGATTAAATGTGAACTGCTTAGAATAGTGCCTGGCACATTGTGAGTGCTCAGTTATTAACTCGTAATAAAAATAACAACAAAATACTAAAGTAAAATGTATACCATCACAGCCCCATTACTCATCCAAGGCAGACATGGCTAATCAATCATAGAACTTTCCCACCAATGGCAGATTCCTCAGAATCCTCAACTCAGCATTCCAGGCAGCCAGTAACAAGCAATCTGAGTGGGCACATGGGACTCTTAATATTACAGTGAAGGAAGATGAGGCGCCGAGGAAGGAAGAGATTCCCTCGAGCTACTTGGAGGCACAACCAGAGTCCAGACAGCTATTCCTGGCCCTGACTGCTGCTTGCCAGCCCAGCTTCTGATTTGCTGCTTTACCCTGACCTTTGAGCCATCCATGTGGGCTTCCTACCACTGGAAAATCTAATGCTGATATCTTCCATCTTCTCCCACCCTTGCTCCTTTCCCATGTCCTTGGCCTGTGGCTGCCCAGGAAACTGTTGTTCTGAATCTTGCCAAGCAGGTGCAGGGCAGAGAGAAGTGCAGAATGAAAACACATTGGAACCTGAGAGTCTAGGTCTTCATTTATGTTGCAGGAGCCTCCCTGAGGCACAGGCCTTCAGGGCTGCAAGGGAGCTCAGCCCATCGATTTGGCCCCTTCACATGCAGTCCCTTCAGTCTCAGCCCTCATGCTCTAATGAAGCCCCTCATGGCTCAGGTCCAGTCCTGGAATCCTTACTCTAAGGCGATTAGAACTGGCATAGAAAGAATTGGAGGGTAAGCCTCTGTGTGGGGATGGCTGCAGGAAGGCCCATATGATGAGCCCAGAGATGAGGACAGTGGGGAGCAGCTGCTTACCAAACTCGGAGTGGAAAGCTCCAAGGAGAAGTCAGGGATCTGGTGGCAGAGCTGGTTCTTTGACTGCTTTCCCTGTGGTCAACAGCTTTGTGCCCTGAAGTTGCTCTCAGCCGCCTGAAAACTCTTTAATTGAGGATCAAACTTTTGGGGAGGAAGCAGTATTCACCAGGCCCGAAGCCAGGAGCATCCACCTCTACCCAAAGCTCTTCCACTCTCAGCTTCCACTTAGGAACTGCATTTGCTCCTTTTCCCCCCCTACCCTGAAGGGGCAGGATCAAACTGTACGGTGCCATCCTCTGGTTCTAAAAAAAGAAAGACATAGCTTCCAGCCCTGGGTCTGCAGACCCTGCAGTTGAGTTTTCCACGACAGTGGGAGGTGGGTTGTGCTTCCTTGTGTTCAGCATCAATGCTACATGGGATGTTGTGCTCATGGAGGGAAAATATGGGTCCACAGGACAACAGGATACCTGACCATCATCCATCCTCAACCCAGTACACCTTAAGCAAGCAAATGAGTCTCAGATAAGGAGACAGAGCTCAGCTCAGAGCAGGCACTTTCCAGACACACTCTTGGGAGGCCAGCACTCTTCCCAGTACCTCAAAGGTCCTGCTGGCTACATTAAAGATTCAGGGTTGGAGGTAAGCAGCACAGCTGCAGTGGGCCTCAGGCTAAATCCTTCCCTCCCAGAAGGTTTATGTTTGGCTTCATCCCCAGACATCACTGACCTCAAATCGGCTCTCTCAGCTTGCCTCTCTTTTCAGGCCCCACCCTACATGCTTCCCCATTCCCCTGTTTCTCAAAAGCCTCTGGAGTCAACAAGACTGTCAACTTAGAACATCAAAATGTTGGCAACTTTGGCGACGTTATCCAACAACTCATCCTCTAGATAATGGGACCAAGACCGAGAGAGGGATGTGACTTGTCTTGGGTCAGTTGTAGGATCAAAGATGGAACTAGAGCCCAGGACCCCTCTAGACTCTTAGTCTAGAATTCATCATTCTTACCTTGTGGGATATGTCTACCAAATCCTGAAACAGACTTCCTCTGGGATGTGGCGGCTGCCTAGGCTAATACTTTTGGAAATGCTTTAGTACTGTGGGTAACCAAGGGAGACAGTATGGAAAAAGGAAGACGCAGGTGGGGAAGCCCTCCACAAATGCTAAAGAGCCAGGAGGTTCATAAAAACTCAGCACCCACCCCTTTTCCATCCATCACACTGTGTGCAATGGACTGTCCTCCCCTTTGCTCAAAATCTCGGCCCCGGCTGCCCTTCACCCTCTTTATCTTTACTCTTCAAGGTTGCTCTAGTGCTCATTTTGGCCTGTTTACTGAAGATTAACATGGTGATGAGCTGATCTGTGTGATATGTTTGGAGGCCCACCCTCTATTGGAAAAACTTTAGTGAGTCAAACTCTATAGAAAACACAAATGAGAGACTACCTCCTGTGGATGGTCCTCGGAGCTCCCCTAATCCTCTTGGCCAAGCCCTCTCCCCTGCCCTGGGAGGTCAGAACAAATTATAACCATCCTCTGCTCTAGTTCATTGGCTTAGCTCCTCTCCAAGCAGCCCCTAAAACGCTACAGTCCACCTGAAGGAGGAGAATTCCTAGAGAGAAGACCCCTGGAGGCCCAGCAGTTACCCACACAAACCTCATTGTCTGCTCCTCTCTCTTCTAAGGCAGGGAGTTTCGTGGAGGTGAGGAGGCCAACATGAACCAGAACCCTAGGAAGCTTTTGATGGACCAAGGCTCTGAATTCTGACTTTGTAAGACCTGAGGCAAGTGAGCTGCTTGCCTGGAACTCAGTCCTCTTCTCAGCCAAGATAAGTTCCCTCTGCCTGGACCCTCCCCAGCTCTCACCTCAGGTTCACCTGGCTAGCATGATTCACCTTCAAAACTTGGTTTACACAGTGTCCTCCTGGACGCCCTCAATAAAACCCCATGTGCAGCTTACAGGGGCCCCTTACAGGCTGCCACAGCCCCTGTTCTTTCCCATCATCTATTATTACTTAGTTACCTGTTTACCTCGCCCTCCAGGTAAGTAAGTCTGGGAGGGCATAAGGGCAGGATCCGTACTTCTTTTTTCCAGTTGTATCCTTGAGGTTGGCACAGTGCCTGGCACATTAGAGGAGCTCAAATAGTGTTTGAAAATGAATGAGTAGAAAGAATGGGACCATTCACATCACTTGGGCTCTGTAGAGGTGAGCGTTTTGTCCTCTTGTGTTGAGTAAATCCACAGAACAATCCAACCTGAAAAGCACCTATTCTATTTATATTCAGAGCCAGCCCTGTGCCATCTTGGAGGGGAAAGATCCATGTATTTGTAACAGGTCACGCGTGTACAGGGTACAAAATGTAAAAGAGACAAAAGAGCATACAGGGAATATAAGTATCCCTCAGACTCCCTCCCCATTGTCTCCTTCCCCCCTAGACAATTACTGCTACTTGTCTCTGGCTTAAAAACCTCTTTCCAGACAGAAAAACCAGGCAATCACCCGGTTAAGCGACACGTGTCGTCAGCGGAAGAGAATTTACAAGTTAGTCCTGAAAGGTGAAAACGCGCCCAGGGGTCCTCATGCCCCGCCACAGGCTGAGTCCCCAAGGCTGAGTCCGGAGTCCCCAAGCCAGCGCCTGGTCGCGGGCCAGGGCACCTCCGCGGGAAGCCCGCGGCGGCGGAAGGGTTAACACGCCGGGCCGCACCTTTCCAGCCGCCTCTTCCGGGCAGAGGGGGCGGGGTCCACGTCACTTCCTGGAGACTGGCTGAATCCGGAAGTGATCCCCGAGGACCGAGTTGCGGTGGAGGACCCCAGCGACGGGGCCAGGTTCGGGACCATGAGCTGGTGAGTGAGGCCCCGGCGGCAGGACCGCTGGAGCCGCAGGCCCGCGATGCGCCTCGCCCTGCGTCCCTCTGAGTCCCCTCGCCCGCGCTGCCCGCACAGACCCTCCGCGCAGGGCCGGGCCCGGCTGGCCCCGGTTCGAGGGGCCTTCCCCGGTGCTCTGCCGGAGTCTCCATCCCTCGGCAAGGCTCACCGGGAGGTAGGCCCGGGGGTCCCGCGTCTGTCTCGTTTCCTGACTCTTAATGTTTCAAGGAGCCGGTCCCGTTTTCTCCCAGTTGCTTGAAGTGAGGGACTTCCTTGTTTCCTTCTCTTTGAAATACCCGTTGAGGTGCAGTGTCTTCTCTCTTTTCTGTGGACATCACTCCACCGCTCCCGCCAGCCCCAGCGCTGTGGCCCTCCCTCTGCCAGGCTGGGCCCCCGTTCACTGATCAAAACCCACTTGCTTTCAGATGACTAACCTTTGCACCATTTAACAGTCTTCAAAAGGCAAACCATGCTTCTCGTTTGGAAGGGGCCAGAATTAAACACCCACACCCACACTCCCACAATGGGATTGGATTAGTTTTAATTATTTCCAGGGCCATTACCCCACTCGCTGCTCTACAGCTGAAATAGACATAAGTAAGCTTAAACCTCATGGGAACTGTCAGGCTTGGAGAAAAGAAGCCAGGGAGGCTTTGTTTCTAACAGAATCACAATTCCAGAGCTACAGAACTCTGATACTTGCTTGGCTCTAGTAGACACTTCATAATGTTTAATGGTTGATCTATTTTGTAAGACTCTGTTTGCCCAAAGGACCTTCCCGTCAGGCCCCAGCACCTATATATCCACACACCCAAACCTAGGGGGACCCTGACTGTGCTTGTATGACCCCGGAGGCATACAAGATGAATCAACTCTTGGAATCCAGGTTCCATTGGCATAGGGAACATGTTTGTCATGCTGTCCTCAGAGTGTAGCCTGTCTCTTTACAGAAATTAAGTGCGCAATAACTAGTTATGGTGAATGAAGATAGTAGACTATTCTTTGGGAAATCTTTTACAGGCTCACATTTGGCCATCAGTGGAGACTAAGTTCTGGCCACAAGCAGCTGATGTCCGTCAGTGTCATGGACAGCTCTCTAATGTAAAATTTAAACCATTTCTGTCCCCTTCCCCCCTGCTTCTTAGAGGAAGATTGATGGACAAATGTCAGACATTGGGCGCCCACACGTGGAGGGAAGCCCCAAGCAATGCCCTAATAAGCCCCAGCAGGAGCTGCTCCTTTCCCTCCACCTTTGCTTCAGGAGGCCAATAGGGGGCTGGAGCCTTAAAAAGCTAACTTTCCCATCTTGTTATAACCTAGTTAGTGATGGGCAAAGTGGCAGTCCTTCCATTCCCTTCCCTAGAGGAATTACTTCGTTAAAGTGTCAGCCTGGGTCCCCGACCTTGTGATGTACATGTCCTCTTGCCTGCAGTGTCTTGAGGATGCAGTTTTCTCCCCTAGTTTTCAAGGTAAAAAGCAGAACGAAAGCACAGGTGCTTCATATTGCTTACATTGGCATTTACAATCTGAAAAAATAAATCGATATTTTCTTCACAAATCAGGAGAAGAGTAGAGCAGAGACCACTAAAGGGAAAGGCTTCTCTGGGTGATCTGAGGCATGCTGTTTCCACTTGTCTTGCAGAAAGTTTTGGGATTTTTTCCTGAAAAACTAGTAGTAGCCTATTTCCTAAAGACTGTCAGGTTGGAGAGAATTGAAACCGACAACTAGCTGTAGAGCAAAAGCTGAGATTTTTTTTATCCAGTAGAATTAGTTTTCCAGTACATGCACATCTTGGCACCTCCTCGGACTAAGGGTCACAACCAAAAGGGCAGCTTTGTCCCTCAAAGCTGAGATTCCTTTCTCTTCTTCCTTAGAGGGCTTCTACGTCATCTCGTGCGTGGACGCTGACCCCCTCTCCATGAGAGGGGAACAGCACCGGCGCCTGGGCACACAATTACACTCAGTTCCTGCCTCAATGGCTGGCAAAGGGACCGGGGCGGGGCCCTTCTGATTCACTCCTGGAGTGGTTTTTCTGCTCCCAGAATGAATCCGGCCATTCATCCTAGACTGGAATTCTCAGTGGGGAAAGAGACCAGAGTGACGTAGAGCTATGATGGGAGGCTGATGCCCAAGGTCAAGTTCACCAAGCATATGGGATATGCCAGCCATCATTGAATAAGGCCTAGGGGCACACAGCCCATAGTTCCAGAGGGTAACCATTGTTCTGGGCTTTCAAAATGTCATAGTGAGAAATGTCCAATATTGATGCCCTTTGTACACTGTGGATTTTGCATGAAGAGTGAGAGGTCTTTGTTCTCTGCTTCCTCTGTGCATGCAGCCCGCCCACCCCCTGTTTGTTTAGTGGGTACCAACCCCCTTCCTGTACCATCTACCCATCCACTCATCCACCCATCCGCCTATCTGCCTTTCAGCAAGGTGGCCCAGTGGTGTGTCTGCCAGGAAGACAGCATTTGAGGTTCACATCTCAGGTTACTGATCCACCTGTGGGCTCCAAGCCAAGTGCTTCTCGCTCTCCCTTCCACCTCCCTGTTTTCCCTCTGTCTTTGTGTGTGTGTGTGTGTGTCTGTCTGTGTTTATTATGGTATGAAAGGAGAATTAAGTAGAATTAAGAATAGTGATATTGAAAAAAAAAATAGTGATATTAGTCTGGCTTACCTATCTCCAGGGATTGTAGCCTTCCCTGGAACCACACACCTTGATGCTTTTAGGTTTCGATGACAAGGAAAAGGAGTCCTGGAGGAAATCTTCCTATACTTAGAGGTCTAGGAGTTTGACTCAGAATGAAGAAATTAGAGTCAGTGCAGACAAGTTTTGGTACTGAGTTCAGGTTCTGTTTCCCTCATTCACAGTGTGGCCTGGTCAAGCATTTAACCTTTCGCAGTCCTGTTTTCTCCAGCTATAACAGGGAATGGATAATCCCAGCTGACACTTATCATCCAATTCTGTTGTGAAAAGAATGGAGACTGTGTAGATATGACTCTTTTCCGACTCTTCTGGGCTCTTCTATCTCTGTCTGCTAAATATGGGTATTTCTCGGGTCCGTCCTTTTTTCCTTCTTCCTGTTCTCACCCTGTATATCCATCCTCCCCAATATCTTCAGGATAAAGGCCTAACTTTGGGTCATGGCTTATAAGTCCCTTCTGGATGTGGCTGTCCCTCTTTGCTCCTTTGTCCAAGCCTTTTCTGGTTTCTCATGCCCCTGCTCCTCTGTGTGTGCAGTTCCCTCTGCCTGAAATGGCTTTACTCCCCACCTCCACTGTCCACCGCCCACCAGGTCAGTGTCCACTCATCCTTCAAGAGTCACAGCAGGCCTCACCTCCTTTCGCTGAGGGTCTTCCCTGAATGGCCCCCCACACCCTGCCAAGCTGAGTTGCTTTCCTAGTGTTGGAACCCAGTAGTCTATCTATGAGCTGTTGAAAACAGGGACTATCTCTTGGTCACCACTGTCTTCGTAGCACTCTTCCCGACAGTCGGTAAATGTGTATTGAATGTATGAATGAGGACTTTTTCCCAATTTACTGACTTGCCTTAGCTCAGGAAAAATTGTAAGGTAAAAACCTATAAGCTACAAGCCACTTGCTGAAATGAAGAGCCTCTAAGAGTGCTATTGTTAAACTGACTGATGGAAGACGTGGCTCCTGAGACTCTCTAAGGCTGTCTGTAATGGTTCTCTTCCCTCCTCGCTCCCCAGCTACTTTCTCCTCTGTTTCTCCTGTAGGACTTCCCCAATCTCCCGCACATCGCAAATGTGCACCCCTCTCCCACGTAAACTCCACGAGAGCAGGGTCTACAACTTTTTCATCTTTGTGTGCACATACTATCTTGCACATAGTAGGTACCTAACTAGTATTGTGAAATGAAATGAATGGAACATCAAGAAAGGACGACAAATTGCCGGGTCAGACAGAACCATCCATTCCGCTTCAAACATTTTCTCAGTGGAGTCTCTTTTCCCTCTAGCAGTGCCATTGCTATCTGACATTTGTATAGTGCTTCTAACTTTTCAAATTGCTTTCCCAGCCATTATCTGATTCCAGCTTCACATTTACCCTTGGAAGTATGCATTCCAGGTCTCGTTATCTCCCTTTGACAACTTCTCAGAATTCACTCAGACAGTACCTGGCAGAACTGGAACCAAAACCTGCGTCTCCTGAGTGTTCTCCCCGGTTGAGCAGGAACAGTAGCAAACTGGAAGACTAGTCTCAAGCTGATAGGATCCTAGAGGAAGGTATTTGACTTTGCTAGCATGTATGGACACTGTCAGGTTGGTAGTGAATCACAGGAAGTTACCAGTTGTCACACAGGTGATAGAGGAAGTCCTGTGTCCTGCAGACCTGCAGGTATCCTGGACCATCTCAGCTGCTTCCTACTCTGGGGCCTCCCCGCCTGGGGCTGCCTCTCTACTCACTCCTTCTGTGGCTTTGGACAGGCCAAGCTCTTCCTCCGCTAGAGCGCGTGGTAATGCCCAGAAGATGGGGATCCCAGAGGACGCTCTGAGATTCTGTTTTCCACATTGCTTTGGTCACAAATGTAAAACACCTCTCTCTTATTTCAGCTGCTTGTAATGAGGAGGGAAGGGAGTTTTTCCAGATTTTGGAGTAGAGTCAAGTATCTTGAGTTCCACAGCATCTTAGACAAGGGTGTTTTCTTATGTATCACACTCTTTAAGTAAATCTGTTGAGGTAGCTTTCGAGTTGGCCATTAAGCTATTAGAAGTGTTTTCCCAAACCCATTATGTTGATGGCTCATCCACTAACTACGGCCCAGTCTAGTGTGTTGCTCACAGATAATGCTTAGTAAATACTTGGTTTAATGAACATTGAACATTTTTATAATACTAGGGCCTGTGCTAAATGTTGGGGGACATTCAGAAGCTTATAAAAATCGATCCCTGTCTTTGGCCAGTGTGTGGAAAGTGTCAGGGGTTCACAGGGGTGAAAGTGGCTCGCTAAATGTCCGTGTGGCATCGTCAAGAGAGACTTCGAGTAGAGGATGGGATTGTAACTGAACCTTGACCTCCCAAGTGTGTACTGTTTCAGTGGTGAATGAGAAGAATAGCTTGAAAAAGGTGTGTGGAGACAATGCATCAAGAGTATTTGGGGCAAACAGTCAGGAGGCCAGTTTTTGGGTAAAGGCTTCGTTGATTCGAGTCGACGGTCTAGGTGGGGCCACATCGTAAGTCCTTTTTCAGTGCTACGCTGAGGAGTTGAAATTGAACCTAAGTTTTTGAAAATTGAAGGTTTTTGAGCAGGGAAGTGTAATGCCAAAAGCAATGCTTTGGTCAGGTTAATTTGCAGTGGTCTATAGGGGAACTCAGAAAAGAGAATGGAGCCAGGGAAATAAACCTGGACAATGGCTTCCAAAATAGTTTGACCACAACTTGCAGTCAGAAATACATTTGATATCACAACACATACACACACATTTATACTTGAAATAAGTTTCACTCAATATATGTGTGATGCACTCTGATATTTTCTATTATGTTCTATTTCATTTTTTATAGAATGACCCACTTCAGTTGACTTCATGACTGATTTTGATATGTTTACAGTGGACTAATGTGTAACAGTTTACATGATTGAGGAGTAGGTATTCTACGTAGACCCCAGTTTGAAAAACACTTATCTAGAAGTCTGTTACAAATATTCAGACTATAAGCTAACACCTGTAACTTCAGCAAGGTAGAGGTAGTATTGTTTGTTTATTTGGTTGTTTCTCATGGGTGATAATAAGAAATACAGAGGGGACAACTGTAGAGAACACTGGCCATGTTCTTTGTAAGAACTTAAACCATAGATTTGAAAACTGTCAATCACTTTGTAGAAAAGAAAACCCAAGTAGACAAAAAGCCTACACTAAGATGTTTGGTTTGTTAGTCATCAGGGAAGAGCACATTAAACCAACAACAAGATGCCATTTCACAGCCATCAGACTGGCAAAAATGTTAAGAACTGGCAATGCCAAGTATCTGAGGATGAGGAGCGATGGGACCCTGCATCCACTTCTGGGGGCAGGGGCGTGGGGGGTATAAAATGATACGACCACTGGAGATTTTGCACTACCTCCCACAGTTAGAGACAGACCTACCTCTCCCCCAGAGAAACTCCGGCACCTGTGCAGCAGGAGACACGCACAGGATGTCAGATGCTTCACTGTTTGTAGCTGTCCAGCCGCTGAAGCGAAAGAGCTGGGCTGCTGCCTCTCAGAGTCTGTCTGCACCTAAGCCACTGTCAGCTCCTCAGAGTGGCAATCAGAGGCATCTCTCTGGCGTGTTGAGTAAGCAGGACACACCTTTCACCTTGGAATGCCTTGTGTTTCCCTTTTATAAAACGGGGAAACCCACTTTCTACCCCTCCCTGTCTTAACGGTGTGAAAATAGGTGATAACTTGACTGTCAAATATTAGGAGTTTCTTAAAGAGCTGTCAGAAAAAGGAAATCCAGACTCCCTCTCTGAATTGCTTGCCTTCCTCTCTTTTCTTGACTTTTAGATGCTTCGTCAGCCTCCAGACTTCTTTCACAAATCCTTGTACTTCTCAAGACAAAGTCACCACTTAATTTTAAGCAAATATGTGGGGTGTGATCGAAAAATATGGTGAATGTTTAAATTTTTAAAAAATTTATTCCAGTAAAAGACACATTGCCATTAATCCCCCTCAGAATACTCCCCCTCACTTCGAACACACTTATCCCATCATTCTTGCCAGTTTCTGAAGCAGTTCTGGAAGTCCTCTTTCGTGAGTCTCTTTACTTCATCCTCCATCATGACAACACTCCATGTCACACATCGCTTCTGGTACAGCAATTTCTGTCAAATACAAACATTACAGTGTGTCCTCATCCACCTTATTCGCTGGATCTTGCACCGTGCGACTTCTGGCTCTTCCCCAAAGTCAAAATGACCATGAAAAGAAAACGTTTTGAATCGATTCAGGACATCGAGGCAGGCACGACAGCGCAATTAAAGACACTCACAAAGGAGGACTTCTAGAACTGCTTCAGAAAGTGGCAAGAACGATGGGATAAGTGTATTCAAAATGACAGGAAGTATTTTGAGGGGGATTAATGGCAGTGTGTCTTTTACTGTAATAAATTTTTTTAAATTTAAACATTCACTGTATGTTTCGATCAGACCTCATATTAACTTGGGGCTGGTAGTGGTGCATTATGGTACGGGACTACGGCTTGCCCCAACAGTGAAAAAATCATTCCAGGTTTCCTAACCGTACTTACCACTGTGGAACTTTGGGCAGGTCACCCCCTCTGGGCCTCAGTTTGACCATCATCATCAAAATATCCCCACCACCATCTTTACAACAAATACTTACAGAGGCTACTTACTGTATCTTAGGAACAGTTTTAATCGTTAAACTCATTAAGCTCATTTAGCCTTCACAGCGACCCGAGAAGATAGGTATTATTATCCTGTTTTATAGACAAGGAAACTGAGACACAGGAAAGTCAGATAACTTGTCCAAAGTCTCTCAGCTGGCAATTGGCAGAGCCAGGACTTGAACCCAAGTGGTCTGGCCCCAGGGTCCCTCCCCGTATCCAGTGCGCCGTCTCTTGTGTGAGGTGCAGGAGTGCACCACTTGCAATGAACTGACGGATCAGAAGCACCGAGCACAGAAACCCGCACTAGCATATACTCAATACGTGGTCACTTTGGCTAGATGATCTCATTCAACATTCTGTAATTCATTCTGGCTTTACTATTTAGAGGTCAGCCTGGGGAGCACTGGGGCAGGAGGGATCTTAGCTGAGCTAGGCGACTGTTCTGGTCCAAGTCACAGAGGCGTGCCTTTTATTTTTAAACACGCACATACCTCCTCGGCCTGGTAGCAAGGCAGGATAGCGTTCTGTGTGCTTTTGTTTCAGATCCAGCTAAATTAAGGGAAGGACTGAGGTGGGCTGGACGACAGACTGTGGACATAGGCACCAGAAATGGATCCTTGACAGCTCAGTTCGTTTCCCCTTAGATGGGGTCCCTCATGTCCTTGCTTCGGCTGAACTTTCTTTGGCCCGTTGGCACTGTGGCCAGCTGGCCCTTCAGAGAGGATGGCATCCAACAGCAGCTGCTCTGCCGGAGCCAGCTGACTCTCTGTAAGCCCTGCCCTGGCCCTAGCCCTGCGTTTTCTCTCATTGTCAAGGTGGTGGTAGCCGTGGTGGGGCCTCGGACCAGAGATGGCAATGGCCCAGGGATCAAGTAACAGAAGGATGGGGGGAGGAGGGCTTGTCCTTCCAGCCTGCAGAAGCTGCTCCCTTTCGCCCACCTTCCTGCTCTTGCCGAGTCGGTGACTCAGGCCCAGACCACTCCCCCAGGAGCCAGGATTTCAGCCACTATCAACTGCCGCCTACTCTTTGCACAGCCCTCCCTTCATTCTCACCTCCCTCACCGCCCCTCGGCCCCCAAAACGGAGATGTTTGCCCAGCTAAAGATATCAGAAAGATATAGGTGGGGTAGACTGAATCATTTCCAGGCTCTTTCCAACCCCAAGCCAGGCCTGGGCTCATTCACATTCAGTAGAAACAAATTCAGGAGGCTAAGTGAAGACCAGGGAACAATGTGTGGGTTTTAGCGTCTTGACACTTTTCTTTGTAATGGAAGTGGCGGACTCTCCAAAGTAGGCAGGGCTGGAGGGATCTGCTGGGGTGACCCCCAACTGCCATCTGGGCTTGCCTCTTGTCTCTGCCTCTGCAGTAGAAGGGGGTGGGGAAACAAAAGATTGAGAAACCTAGCACATTGAAAATGCAAAAGAGCTGTTTTTGTAAGTAGACATTACACAAGAGCAGGAGTTTTTTGGGAAAGGTTTCACTGAGACAGACAGAATTAGCCAACTGGCATCATGCTGCTAATAGAGATATTTACTGTTTGAAAAAGTATATTTGTAGCTTTGGAGAACATCCTGTTGACTTTTGTGTATTGTGAAGGAAAATAGAACCTTTTCCCCTCTTTTCCCTCTGTACACACACAACTTTTTTTTCTTTTCTGAGGTGGGGCATGTTGGGGGTTGGAGAAGGGTAGTGTTGAGAAAAATGTTTTCTTCATTTTGCTGCTGAGACCAAAATATCCCTTCTTCTGCCCTCTGGTGCTCATATTTATGGAATGGGAAGTAGAACCAAGGAAGGACTCCTGCTTCAGAGGCTGGGAGCTCAGAGTCCTCTTGATTTCTTCTGGAACATAGAGATTCTCTGGGGAGCAAGCCCTGTCTTCTCCCTAGACCTCTGCTGACCCACCCAATTCTGAAGGGAGAGCGAGGAAAGCTGGAAGGAGGGGGAACCAAACTCCTGAAGCCCTGGGAGCCTGTCCGTGGCCTGGAGGACTGCCAGCCTCGGCCCCATAACCCCAGCTATGCCAGGACAGCGCTGCTCTGGCAGATGCTGTGATGCTGTCAGTCTGCCGCATGCTTTCCAAAGCAGCTGTTTCTCCTGCGGAAGTCCCCGCGTTCCAGCAGGGGACTGGGACCCCAGGGATGGAATCGGGACCTCCGTGAGAAGAAGAGGCAGAAATGTGGGCTGAAGTGCAGTTGTTGCTCTTTCCTCTCACTTTCCCCTCACCACCACTTCAGAGCAGAGAATTGGATCCTTCCTTCAGGGCGCCTGGCCTAATGTTCTGGCTGTTTCTCTGGCAGAGTGGAGCATATCTGCCATTTGGCAGCCTTGGAATAAACCCAGGAGACGCTTCTCCCTTTGTATTTCCCCTTAGGCTTTTTAAAATGTTTTCCCTTGACCCATACTCTGATAACTTCACCAGGCTTTCCTGCCAGTGCCAAAGACGGGCTCCGTTTCCTGGATCTCCACTGAATGTACTTTCCCTTGACCCCAGCTGGTACTTGTGGCTGGTGTTACCCTTTTTAGTCTTTGTCGTAGTAAGCTAGGATAGGGAGACCGAAGCCCATGATATTACCCTTCTTTGTTCTTTATGGCCTTATCTGAGAGTAGCTTTTCTCAGGACCCTTAGCGTGTGGTATGTTACAGGGCCCTGGGGGCAATGTACTTATTTTACTCATTCATTTGATCATTCATTCAGTTCTTACTATGTGCATAAAACTAGACTATAAGCTCCATGAGATCATAGAATGAGTCTTTCTTGTTCATCCTGATGGCCATAGAACCCAGGCATAAAGGAGGTCCCTGTTTACTGAATATTCATTCAGTGGAAGGTTCAAAATAGCACTGTGCGTAGTGCAGTAGGTACAGGAGTTACAAAGAAGCGTAATATCCCATCCCTGCCTTTGAGGTGCTTAATGTGTCATAATCAGAAAGCCAGATGTATACACATCAAAGTTAATCAACCTGTACCCTTTACCAAGCGGAGTTTACTTCAGTAACAAAAGGATGGCTCTGTCTTAGGAAATGTATTTGATAGTTCTTCACAATACTAGTTCGTAGGAGAACAAACTGGTCATCTAAAGGCATGCTGAAAAGGCATTGATATAATTCAAAATTCCAATCTTTGTATCTTTTCATAAACTAGGAACAGGAAGATATTTGAAAAATCATTTTATTTTTTAAATCATGTCAAAACAACTGGCTAGCTATACACTCAAACTCTAAATGGAGTAAAGATTTAAATATAAAAAATAAACCACTAAAATTCACATGGAATTGCAAGGGATGCAGGATAGCCAGAACAATCTCAATAAAGAAGAACAAAGTTGGAGGACTCATACTTCCCAATCTCAAAACTTACTGTAGATCTACAGTAATTAAGACAGTACCGGCATGAAGATAGACCTGTAGATCAATGGAGTAGAATTGAGAGTCCAGAAATAATTTTTTATTTTTATGGTCAGTTGATTTTTAACAAGGATGCCAGGACAGTTCAACAGAGAAGAAATAGTCTTTTCAACAAACAGTTCTGGGACAACTGGATGTCCACATGCAAAAGAATTGAAGGTGGACCCTTACCTCACACCATAACAAAAATTAACTCAAAATGGACCGAAGATCTAAATGTAAGAGCTGAAATTATAGAACTCTAAGAAGAAAACATAGAGATGAATCTTCATGACCTTGGATTTGGCAAAGAATTCTTAGATATGATACCAAAAGCATAAACAACAAAAGAAAAAAATAGATTATAGACTTATTCAAAATCTAAAGTTCTTGTGCTTCAAAGGACATCATTAAGAAAGTGAGAAACTCACAAAAGGGAAAAAATATTTGCAAATGATATATCTGATTAGGGACTGGTACCCAGAAATATAAAGAACTTTTTATAAGTTAACAATAAAAAATAAAACACCCATTTTAAAAATAGGCAAAGGACTTGAATAAATGTTTCTCCAAAGAAGATATACACATGACCAATAGGTACATAAAAAGATGCTCAGCATCATTAGTTATTAGAGAAATGCAAATCAAAGCCACAGTACAATAGCCCTCATACCAATAGAATGGATAAAATTGTAAAAGACAGACAATGACCAGTGTTGGTGAGGAGATGGAGAGATTGGAATCCTCATACGCTGCTGGTAGGAATGTAAAATGGTGCAACCACTTTAGAAAACAGTGTGGCAGTTCCTCAGAATGTTAGACATAGACTTACCATGTGGCCCAGCAATTCATTCCTACAAACATACCCAAGCGAAATGAAAATATGTCTACACAAAAATCTGTAAACGAATGTCCATAGCAGCATTATTCATAATAGCCCCAAAGCGGAAACAACCCAGATGTCCATCACCTTATGAATGGATAAACAAAATGTGGTGTAGCCATACAATAGAATATTATTCAGTGATAAAAAAGGAATGAAGTACTAACACATGCTACAACAGGCATAATCCTTAAAAACATTTGCTAAGTGAAAGAAGTCAACACAAAAGGCTACATATTATATAATTCCATTTATACGAAGTGTCCAGAAGGGGCAAATCCACAGAGACAGAAAGTAGATTAATGGTAGCCTCGGGGGCTGTGGGGATAGGGGAAATGAGGGGTGATAGCTACTAGAAACCAGATTCTTTTTGGGGTGATGAAAATTTCCTGAAATTCGATAGTGGTGATTAGTTGCACAACTCTCCAAATATACTTTAAAAGGATGAATGTAATGGTATGTGAATTATATCTCAATAAAGCTGCTATTTAAAAATTAATTACTCAGGTTCTGAGTAAAGGTGACAGATCAAATACATACATCTAATTTATCTCCCTCACAAATCCCACACAAAGCACAGTAAAGCAATTTTTTAAAGGCATAAATCTACAAATTCAGGGAGAACAGAAGCGACATGAACAACATTTGGTAACTGGAATACAATTACATGAGGTGACTGACTTAGCAGTTCCACAAAAGCCTAAACTGACATTTAGGAAAATCAAGAGCCATCCAATTTACATCACAGAATCCTCAAAGGTTCAGGAATTGGTGGCACTAGGTACTTCTAGAAGTGGAGTGAAGCTGAGCCCTGAGATCAGGAGGTTGGTTGAAAACTGTTCATGATTAAGTTGAGAGCCCTACCATCTCCTCGACTCACTAAGACTGTCCCTGCCTCACCAAGACTGTCCCTGCCTCACCCTACCAAAAGAATGAAGGGACCCCACTCCTGGAGAGTGTGAAGCGGAGTTTCTATCCTAGGGCACACAAAGTGGATTTACTGTGACACTAATAAAGCTTAACCTTCAGGGCCCTTTGCTTGCATGGACCAAGGCCCTTAGAAGGAGCCCTAGGCATGTGTTCATATGATCCTGTGTTTTATAAACTTTGGAATGTATTTATGCTGCTCTCAGTTAAGAAAACCTCTGCCTTCCTCCTTTTTCTTCTTAGGCAGCTTTGGAGTAGCCTACGCCTTTTGGGGGATAGGACAGGGGGTAGAGGTTGAATTGGGAATATGCTGTTTTAGCTGCAGTTTGTAAAGACATTTTTGGAAACCGTTAATAAAACAAGTGAGAAATTACAGCTTCCTGAGTTGGAAATATACAAAGTATTGTGGGGTTTTTTGTTCTTTTTTTTTTTTGCTTGTTTTTTGTTTTTGGTCATTTTAAAATTTATTTTAAAACTAAGGAGAAAATTGAATAAAAAATAGAACACAAAAGTGACAAAGGTGAGCAATTAAATCAGTATATTCTGAAATCAAGTAAAGTGTAACAAAATATTTTAAAATTGTACCAAAAGGTAGTGATTAAGAGAACGAGATCAATTTTAAATAGGAGTGATGATTGTTTGATAATCCAAAATGAAGAGGAGAAGCAAATCATAGAACACATTGATAAAACATGTCAATTCCTGGTGGACATAACATGAAAGGCATAAGGAAGATAGCATAGAACTCATGATACGCCCTCCAACAAGGATACCAGTGACAAATCAGTTAATCTCATTAACGCAGACAGCGTTAAAATTAGTCACCGTACAAGAAAGCTTGAAATGTGCCCTGAAATCATAGTTTATTTATGAAAGAAACATGAAATTTTCCTAAATTTTACAACAATCCTAAAATTTATATATTACAAGTAAGTTGGGAAAAAAGCTTTTCTGAACTGTCAGTAATAGAAAACAAATTTCAATCAACCATACTAGAGGAAAGGCTGAATTATCTTTCTTTTTTCTCAAACAGTGTTACCAAATCTGTGTCACATGAAGAGTCAATCATAGACTATGCAGCCAAAAAGTGCAGGCAAATAAATATAGAGGTGTATCAGACAGATGATTGATAAAAACAGTAGGTTATTCTTGATTTTCTGGTGTTCATGTTATTTGTAAGCTTTTATAACTTGTTATTTATTATGCTCTTTTCTCCGTCTCAATAAATACTCACTTTCACGCCTATTTTTATATGTGTAATTTTTGTATTCTTTTTCTTTAAGAGGCCATGCAAAATTGTGTAAGCTTCAGGCCCACAAAACCCAGACCCACTTCAAGCAGAGTTGAGGGCAGGCCTACCATACTGAAGGCAGGAGGATGAAGTGAATGAATGCATGCAGAGTGCACACACACACACACACACACGCCTCTTCTACTGACTGAGCTCCCAGAATGCCAAGCTGGACCTTTATTCCCAAGGCAAGAGAGTGGAAGAGTCTTCTTTAGGGAATTTTACCTGCTTAGAAGAAAAGACTAGATACTGACATCGGGGTTCCCCACAAAACTGCTCAGCCAGACCACCGTACACAATAGACCAGGGGTGTCCAAACTTTTTTCAACGGTTTTCACCAAGGGCCATATGCAGTAAAATACACAAACAGCCGGGCCACTCACTCGAAGTGAAGTACGTATTGCCTCACCTGGTTTATTTAAGTAAACAAAGTATATTTTTGGAATTTGCTGCAGATCAATTAAAAATGGATTGCGGGGCACAGTTGGCCCACGGGCCACAGTTTGGACACCCCTGCAATAGACAGACATTATCCATATACTTACATCTTCCAGTCAGCTTTTTTTTTTTGTCCCTAGTCATATATATGAGTAGATAACTAAGAATTACCACACATCCAAGGGAAGTATCTAGTATGAAAAAAAGAGACTAAAACAAACAAACAAACAAAAAAAGCAAGTCGAAGGGAAACAGAGTATAAAAGAAACTTTTCTAAAGTTATTAAGATCTTCAGATAAGGCATCCATGAAATAAAAACAGAATACAATGAAATAGGACATCCTGAAAATTAAAATGAGCTGTTGGAAATTAAAAATATGATAGCAGACCTGAAAAACTCTTTAGAAGTATTAGAAGATAAGGAAATATTGAAAAATAGAGGACAAATCAAGGAAGGTCAGCATCAGAATTATAAAAATTTCAAAATAAGAAACAGAAAATGGGGGGGGGGGGTTAAATCAACAACAAGAACATTTTTTAAAATCCCAGAACTGAAGATTATAAATCGCTAAATTGAAAGAGTCCTGTTGAGTACCCCAGCAAAATGGATGAAATTAACCCTCAGGGTACATCGTGAAATTTTATACGAACATATGAATCGACAAGCTTGCATAAAGAAAAAAAGCAGGTCACATACAAAGGATCGAAATCAGAGTGGCTTTAGACTTCACCACCACAGCAGTACTGGGAAATGAGATACCAATGAAGCAGTGCCTTTGAGATTCTGAAAGAAATTATGTCCAGTCTGTAATTCTATACCCAGTCAAACTAACTAATGTGACAGTAGAATAAAAAGCGTTTTGGATGCAAAGTCTCAAAGATTACCTCCCACACACTTTCTCCACCAAAATGAGTTGTAAAGCAAGAAAGAGGAAGACACAGAATCCAGGTGTCAAAATTCTTGGGAGAAAGGTGAAAGAAATTCTTGAGAAGAAGGTGAAAGGGAGCCCAGAATGCCCTCTGTACACCCAGGTGGAGGTGACCCATACAGACTGGAGCAGGCCAAAGTGGAAATGATAGAATACCTGATGGGGATGAATGTATTGAGAGTAGATTAGACAACTGAAAAAGAATTAGGAATAAACAGATAGAAAATTAAGCATGTGAAAGAAAAGTGACAGTTATTAATTGTAGGAAAAGCAAAAACTTAGGCATTGTCATTAGTTACGCATTGCTGTATAACAAATTATCCCACAACTTAGTGTCTCAAAAGAACAATGCCAGTTTCCATTGGTGAGGAATTGGGGAGTGGTTTAGCTGGAGAGTCTGGCTTGGGAACTCTGAAGATTACGAGTCAGTGCATCTGCCAGAACTGCAGTTTTCTGAAAGCTTGGCTGAGGCTGAACAATCTGCTGGCTGCCCTGTGTAAGAAGGAGAATACATCCCATTATGCTCCTAATAGTTTACTTAATATTGACCTAACCAAATCACAATATAACTCTGTTGAGAAGGGGAGTTGCAGTTGTACCTTTGTGCTATAGGGGTGGAGACCCAAAAGAGGTTTGTTTTTTTAGTTAAATCTTCCCCTTCCAAAATAAAAAGTCAACAGCTAGTGCCTAAAACCTAACACTCAAGAAGTAACAAATACAAGCATTTATGCGGAGATGCAAAGGTGCAGACCAGATACCCAGCGGAGTTAAAGTACTTGTGTTGGCAAATGAGAGGGTGCCTAGAGCCTAATATTAATATTTTATTCAACAAACCTTGGTGTCTTATTCAACTATGCACATGTATAACTTTGATAAAAATAAACCTTAGGTTAATACAAGGAAATCAGAAAAGTAATACAGTAAATATAGGTGAAGTTTTATATTAGGGTGAGGGTCTTTCTCTCAGTGTGATGACACCAAAAAAAGAAATCATAAAGGAAGAAGAGACATTTGCTAGATTTGACTTCAGACTAATCAGAATTTCTGTACCTTACACACACACATTCAAAAGGGAAAGGCAAACCGCAAGCCAGGAAAAAATCCTGATAAACAGGCCAAAGGGCTGCTGGTAAGATGTAAACTATTCCAGTCTTTAAAAAAACATTAATTGTTTTCAATCTGTCTCTAGGGCAATTGGCAAATGTTTCAAAGCATTGAACATGTATATGTCCTTTGACCCAGCAATTCCAATTCTAAGAATTTATCCTATGTGACTAATCCTTGATGTGCACAAAGATTTAGCTATTAGAATTTTTGTTTATAATAGAAGAAAAATTTGAAATAGTTGAAGTGACCACCAATAAGTGATGTGGGTTACAAAAATAAAACTAGTAGTACAGGTATATGAATACTAGGTAGCTCTTAAAAGTCAGGCCGATGAAAAGTATATATTGACATATAAAAACATTCATGATGGGGGCTGGCCGGTTAGCTCAGTTGGTTAGTGTATGATGCTCGTAACATCGGGATTGCTGGTTCGATCCCCGCATGAGCCAGTGTGAGCTGCGCCCTCCACAACGAGGTTGAAACAACTACCTGACTTGGAGCTGATGGGTCCTCGAAAAACACACTTAAAGTTTAAAAAAAAAAACATGATGTTCCCTCTATTTTAAAATTTTATGTAAATTTGCACATATACACACATGTATGTACACACTTGAAATTCAGGGTATTAGTGTTTATTTTTCTTTGGGATGGTGTGTGTGTTTGTCCTTCGTGTTTTCCAAGTTTTTGACACTAATCAGGTGTTATTTTTGTAGTCAAGAAAACAAACAAGGGATTTTTTCAGTTTATTTCAAAAATATGAAAAGTGCAAAGAAAAAAACAGTAATCATATTCTCACCTCCTAGAATTAACCACTACTAACCTTTCACATGTTTGCTTCAGTTTTTCTTTTCTTTCTGTAACTTTTTAAAATTAACACTAAAACAATAACCTTGGTTATGTTTTAGATAGGAGACTGTGGGGTGCTTTGGATTTTTTTCCTTCTTTTCGCTCCCCTCCCCCCCGCCCCATTCTGTCTTTTATACTTTTCTGTATTTCTCAAGTTTTCTCTGATGATCATGTTTTTACTTTTTAAAGGGATTAGCTGTTCTTTAAAATACATACAGTTCTTTAAAATATATACAGTCGGCCCTGTCTAGCCTCAGGTTTCGCATCCCAGGATTCAGTCAACTGCGTGTTGAAAACTGTATCCACGGATGCGGAGGGCCGACTGTCCGTTGTTCCCTGCCATTTGTACGAGGGACTTGAGCATCAGCAGGTTTGGGTATCTGCAGGGTTCGTTCCTGGTGCTGCTGTGGACAGAATGACCCTGGGTCAGTCACTGAAGCTCTCCAGATCTGCTTTCTCGTCTGAAATGAGGGGGTTGAACTGGAAACATTTCTATGGTAACTTACAGTTCTAAAAATACTGTGATTCTAAATTAAGATTTTGAGAGAAGCTGTGGCACCACAAATAATGGACTCTTAAGTTTCTAATTTCTTGGTACCTAGTCTGTAGCACTAGATTCCAAGTTAGAATCATTTTGAAGACCACTCAGAATCCTTGAGCATTCTCATCCTACTCCCCATATTCTTGGAACAGAGATTCCATTTAGAACTGAAGTTTTAGATAAACTGAAGGGACCGTCTATTCTAACTCCTTTGTTGTTGTTTTTGTTATTATGAAATTTATTGCAGTGACGTTGGTTAGTAAAATTATGTAAGTTTCAAGTGTACATTTCTATACTACATCATCTGTATATCACAGTGTGTGCTCACCACCCAGAGTCAGTTCTGTCACCATATATTTGACCCCCTTTTCCCCCTTCAACCATCCCCAACTCCTTTATTTTGTAGTGTAAGAAACTGAGCTCCAGAGAGATGGTAATTTGTCCAAATCACAAAAGTAGTCAGAGGCAGAGACCAGGTTCCCTGATTCCTGATCTGGAGCTTTTTATACCACAACGTGCTTCGTGCAGAACAGGATCGATCTTTTCACAATGCCACCAGGACCTCATTTGCACTGTCACCAAAATGGTCCTTGCGGGCAATTGTTCACATCCAAAACCATTGTGTCAGTCAACTGCAGTCCGATTTGGGGGAAAGTAACTGGGGGCCCAGGGAGGGGACTGAGGAGCTCATCTCCCCTTAACCTTTCCTCTTTAGGTCCAAGAAAGGGAAATGGCAATTTCATTTTTTCTTGCCTTTTCAGTTCGATAGCTTACCTTTCCCCCTGGTAATTATATAGCCAGAGATTATTTGTTTACAGAAGCCATGTGAAATCAGCCATCCCCCAAAGGGTTAACGCTCCCAAATTACGGGGTGGGTTAACAATAAACAGGATGTCCTCCAGAAATTAAATTTAAACCACTGTGACTCAGGCTGGCCCATCCTCTAACCAGATCACTGTCTGGGGTTATTATCGGTGGTTAATTATACCGTTGGGTTTAGCAACAGCGTTGGTCAGTTTGGGCCAAGAGAAGCCAGGCTCTGGGAGAAGGGGGTGTGGAGGGAAGGGGTCTGGTGGAGGGGGTGGGTGCAGAGTGGAAGCGGGAAGTTTGAATGAAAGAGAGAAAGTAGTGGAGTGGTGGTCTAACCTGTGCCCCCAGGGCTCCTGCTGTGGCCCTCTTCCCTGAGCTGGTGCCCAGCCTGCTTGCCTCACTCCTCCCTGGGGGGCTGAAGCCGAGCTGTCTGTAACTGCTGGGGTGCACTGTGTGCTTTCTAGCCTGGCCGCACTGCTTTTCTCAGAATTGTAGAATCACAATTTTCAGTGCCTTAAGGAAGCTCCTAGATTATCTAGTTTAACCCTCTTGCTTCACGGATTAGGAAATGAAGGCACAGGCCAGTGGTTACCTGCTGAAAGAGCAGCGTGTGCAGGGGAGGTGGAGGCAGGGCTGGTGCTCAAGCTGAGATACCTAAGCAGTGACTATCCTCCCGTTAAGCCAAGCTGTCTTCCATTTCCAAGTGGGGAATGTGAGGTGCAGAGCTTCCTAGCAAGTTCAAGGCAGGCTTGGGCTGGGTTTTAGATTCTTCCCGGAGTTAGCTGCACTTAGATTTTGTCAGTTCTCATGGGAAATAACCCAGCCTGGCTGGTCCTTGATGCTCCTACAAGTTAAGTCGTCATCGCTCCCCAGCCATAGAAGCTCTTCAGATGCAGTTTGTCCCTCTGTAGAGAAGGAGTGAAGCACCTAATATAGATGATACGTGGCTTTTATGGTGTTTTTAATGTTATGTTTTCAAGGATGATAGCGATCCAAGTGAGCCTGTAATTTCTGACTTTGCAGCTCCTCAAGACACAAGGTTTATGGTGACTGTTACTTGTCCAGTATCTCCCCTTTCCTGCCTTGACCTTGGCAGGGGATTTAAACAATGGCCTGTTAGTAGGAAAGATGCCGTGGGGCAAAAGGCGGTGCCCAGGACATCTGTGTGACACAGTCCGCGGGAGGCTGACTGTCCCAGAGCCCGCCGGGCTGCTCCGCATCCTAGACCCACAGGGACGTGGTTCGAGCGGCGGGGAGCGAGCCGCGGCCACTGGTCTTTACCCTCCTGGAGGGCAAGTGGCCTGTACTTCATCAGTTCTTTTCAGCTACATCCTTCCCCGTTTCTCCTAATATCCCCCTGTGTCTCTTTCTCTTACAGGATTCCTTTCAAGATTGGGCAGCCCAAGAAACAGATTGTCCCCAAAACAGTGAGTAACCCGATTCTTTTATTCTGAGAGTCCCTTCTGTCTCACGCGGCCTTCGCATAGAAGCAGGGCATTGACTCAACAATCCTGGGGCTCAGAAGAAGGCAGAACCTAGGTCTTACCATTGGAGCTCCACAACCTCGCATAGACCGGGGCTTGCAGGGACCTCTGGTCCTGGGACATTCTGCCCATCTCTGGGATTGGTTGCACAGTTGGCGCGTTCCTAAGAGGGCACCTGAAACAGACCGCTGCCAAGGACACATCCCAGGAGGCCTTTATCCCGGGCCTCTTCAGGCCGTGTGAAAGACCAGGAAGCTTCTCCCGGGCCCCAGGCCCCGGGTCCCTTTCTCTGCACTGTTAACTGCATTCCTAGCCAGGACCCAGAGTCACTCAGTCACTCAGCATGGGGGGGAATAATTGAATCCAACCCCCCTTGTAAGCCCACAGTTTCTATCCCTATTTTCTCTCTAGAAAGGGATGGGGAAAAAATCATAGCTTCTTAGAAAGTTGCAGCTGGAAGCCCTTAAGAGATCATTTAGTCCAACCTCCTGATTTTTCCTGATGAGGAAACCAAGACTATGGCATTTCAGTGACTTGTTAAGGTTAGAGAAAGCTAATGCTGACAGAGCTGGAATTAGAACTCACGTCTGAGCCTCCGTTCAATATCCCTTCCATTGCTTTATGCTGCCTCCCTCAGGCAGCATAGGTTTGGGGGTTCTAGTAAAGAATGGCCGCTTCAGCCCCCTCACCCACACCTCTGAGCGAGGCTCTTGGTGTTAACGTGGGAGATTGTAACTATAGGGCATCTCCCGTGACCGCTCCAGGAAGCCTGTCATCCCAGCCCCAGGCGGTTCTCCTTGTCTGAATAACCTCATCCCTCCTTGGCTCAGGACTCAGAACTACAGGAAAGATGTTGCTTCCATTGGCGGGAAGGGGAACTCAGCACACATCTGACCAATGGCTCTATCTTTGGGGAGTCCAAAGTGAGGTCACTTAAAAGGAAATGGGCCCGTGTTAAAAGCGCCCTCCTGTTTGCAAGCAAAGGCAGGCCGAGGACAGACTGAGAGTTGACCTCCCATGCAGAGGCTGACCATCTGTGGAGGCTCTCGGCTGAAGCACAGAGGATCTGGGCGTACAAAACGCTGAGCTCTGGCCGGCTCCAGGAAGTGGGAAGGTGTGGCTTTGAGTCTCCAGAGTTTAATCCAGGGCAGATCTGAAAGGGAAGTGGTTTGGAGAAGGGTCTTCTTTTCCCAACACTCACTACCAAAAAACAATAAAGCAAAACAAACAAACAAAAAAAGCAACTCCCCAACCTTGATCAAGGTGGCCTGTCCTCCACAGAAAAGTAGGAGCTACAATGCAGTGTCTAGCTTCTTTGCCAGAGTTTGTTGATGGAAAGATCTGTGGGTGTTTTAGTCTGAGGAGTGGCAGGGACTCCCCAGGGGGAGGGCAGATGCACAGCCTGAGAAAACCCTCGCCTGTGTGGCCCTCCATGGGCTGTGGCTCCCTCTCCCCTTCCTAGCATCAGTCTCTCTCGCTCGCTCGGGATGGAACTGTGGTCCTTAACTGTGGCATCACCCCGCCCCTCGCCCCCCAGCACACTGGGCCTCAAGTATTGGGTGAGAAATGGAAGGCTCCCTGCTTAGATTCCCATCCTGGCTCTGGTGTTTTCTGTGTGACCTTAGGCAAGTTCCTCACCCTCTCTGAGCCTCACTTTTCTTCTTTATGAAGGGAGGGGATGCTGGGACCTGTGGCCTTGATGTCTGATGAGTCTCACGTGAGGTGACGTATAGGCAGCAGTTCACACAGTGCCTGGCACATAGTAAGACCTCAATAAATCCTGACTACATCGCAGAAAGACAGTCAGTTTGACTCTTTATAAACCACCAAGGACTCTGCTGGTCCCAGCAGCTAGATTCCCCAGTGCGTGAATTGCAGGCTGGGACAGAGTTATTGGCTTCCTCAACTCCCAGGCGGCACGGAAGTATCTGCAGCAAGACCTGCCTCTTCAGCGTCTTGCCCTCCACCCACAGGCGCCCCCCCCCCGACCCCCCAACCAGTCTGGGGCTGTCTCAGCATCTCCACAGCTGTCCCCAACAGTGGTGACACACTCTGTTGTTCGTATCCAGGCACTTCCAGGGAGGGGAGCAGATGGGGCTGACTGGGTTATTGGAAGTCACGGCTCCCCTGTCATGGGAAGAAATGCTCATGTTATCTTCAGGGAGTTTCGGGAGGTTTTTGGCTCAAGGCACCTAACTGTCAGACACAAAGAAAGCATTGTGTGTCTGCCCTCACCGTTCTCCTGTGCCCAGGTTATTAACGCAGATTCCATTATCGTCACGGCCGTGGCTGGAATGGCAGGTTCTCTGCAGGCGCTGACCAGTGGCACTGAAATGGACGAACAGAAGCCCCCCACCTCCCCACCTCATTCCCCTCTGCCCCCCTCCCCGCCCCGGTCCCATCAAGTAGCTGGAGCAGCTTAGTGTGGCTAAAAGAAGTTGTGCTTCCCTCTGTAGCCTGGGAGGCTGGGAGAGCCCTCTGAAGTGAGGGTTGCCCTGGGTCTTGCACACAAAGGAAAGCGCACACCTAGACTCCTAGCTAGGTGTGTGCTGGGAAGTCAGGCAGAAGAGAGCCCCACCACATGGAGCCTTCACTTGAGAAAGATTTCCAGGTGCAAAGTGGAGGGGCCCTCAGCCCCACTCCTGTCCTATTGTAACGTGCCAGAGGGAGGCTGCTTTCTTCCCCCCACCAGCAACCTTACAGAAGGGCGCCTCAGCTGGCCTCGTTTTCCGCTTCACCGGGAGTGTAGGTTTGGGTGGGAACTCAGCCCATTCATTCAGTGAACAAGTCCTGAGCTCCTGTCACATGCCGGCCTGGCTCGGAACTGGGGAGAGCGGTGCGCTGTCCATTCCCTCCCTTCCACCCTGAGCTTTCTAGATTGCAGGCAGTGGGGAGCTGCTGAGGCGGTTGTCCTGTGCTTGATTCTCCCTGCGCTAACCCCATCCCCCCCAGCCCCCCCCACCCGCCCGCCGTGACCTGCTGACAGCCCCGCACATGTGTTTACGCTTGCATTGTTGACTGGGGTCCAGCTGCTTTTTTGGCAGAGGCATCAAGCATTCAAAGATGTTCAGATCTTTTGTGTTTGGCTCTTTCCCTCAGGATGGATAGACCTTGGAATGAGACCCCGGTGTGTCCCTGTTTTCCCCTCTGAGGGGCTAGAATCCTGGTGGTATCCCTCGGGATCTTTCCCCAGTGAAGGAGAGAGATCTCAGGACTGTGAGCCATAGAAGCAGCCCACACCTGCCTACCAGAAGCAGAGGAGGTGAAACGTTCATGACCTTCTCTTAGGCCGTTGGGTGGCCTTGAGCGGCATGAAGTCCAAGGACCAAGCTCCCACCCCGACACGTCCTAGCTTCTAGTGTGAGAACTCAAGTTTCTCATCAACCAGAATGATCCAAGCCCTTAGGAAACCTGCAGTCCTTCTCTGTGCAAGTCCAAGCAGTCCCAGCCAGGGAGACCAGGTGTGCTCTGACATCCCACACACATCAGCACACTCAGGGATTGCAACAGAGCGCCGGGAGCCAGGGCTGCAGCTCGGGCGGGCTGGCAGGCGCCCGCCTCCCCTCTCGGAGCACCTAGTCTGTGTTCTTAATCTTCAGGAGAGCTGCATTCTGGCCAACACATCTTTCATTTTAATTTTTAATTTCATCTTTTTTGGGGTGAAAAAACCACTTTTACTATGTAAAGACTATGCTCAGCTGTCACATCCTACGAAGCAGGAAAGGAGAAGCGTTCCGGAAGGGAGGCCCCAGCACAGCCCCCAGGCACAGGACTTCAGGCTTAGCCCAAATCGGGGGTATCCTCGCTATCCGTGGGCCACGTGCTTTGTGCTGCTTCTCCTCTCCACCAGAGGGTCGCAGACCAGTCTGCACCCACACTGCAATGGTCCTCTCACCACCCCAGTGTGGAGGAGGAGCAAGGCAGCGCCATCCATCGTGGGCCGGGCTCCCTGCTCTGCGCCCCACACCTACTGCTGCAATCCCCCCATCAGGCCTGGGAGGCTGATGCTGTTACCCCGTTTCCTTGTCAGCCCCTGAAATTTATGTGGGGTGAGGCCAGATGCAATATCCCGTTTTATTAGACAAGAAGCTGAGACTCAGAAATGTTAGGAAATGTTTTTAATGCTGCACAGTTATTAGGTTGGTGCAGAAGTAATTGCGGTTTAAAAGGTTAAGAATAGTTGCAAAAGCCACAATTAACTTTCGCACCAACCTAATAGTCTCAGTTCATGTTTTATCTGTCTCTGTCTGTTCCTCTCCCCACCTTCCTCCCAGCGCTGTTGGAAAAAGGACTTGACTTGACCAACCTCAGTGCAGACACTGAAGGGCCCCAGGAGGCCCCTTTGCTCCAGAACAAATCTCCCACCTGAAGTCGCACCAGAGACATTTAGCTATGACTGAATCCTGTCCAATTATAAATCCTTTGCAGTAGGCAACACTTTCAACTCTTAGCGGGCATATATACAGAGGGTGCCAGAAAAAATGTATACACATGTTAAGAAAGGAAAAAAGTGTATGAAAATTGTAATAACATATACCGATAACAAAAGATGAATACAGGTCGTGTGTATACAATTTTTTGGCAGCCCCAGTATATGCTTTCAGTAGGAGTGAATTGTGACCTTTTTGTTAAGAGCAGCTTTTGATGGGTCATCAGGAAGGCGATGATGAAAATGTTGGGTTCCTGGATAGAGAAAGAGTGGGTCTGCTGAAAAGAGGGGGAAAGACTGTAGGGTAGGAGGCTGGGGCACCATGCGAGGTTTTTTGGGGTTTTTTTATTTGTTTTGGTATTACAGTCTTGCTTTAATTTTTCAGTTGCAGTTGACATTCAATATTATTTTTATACTAGTTTCAGGTATACAGCATAGTGGTTAAGACATTTATATGATTTATGCAGTGATCTTCCCAATAAGTCTAGTACCCACCTGGCACCGTACATAGTTATTACAAGGTGAAAGCATTAAGAACTACAAGTTGGTAGTTACAAGATAGTCACGGGGATGTAAAGAACAGCATGGGGAATATAGTCAATAGTATTGTAATAACCAATGGCGAGTTCTACCTCACAGCTTGGTGTAAGGATCTAGACGCTAGGATCATAAAGTAAGGAAAAGACCATGGGTTCCTGCTTCTAAATTTTCCAGTTCAGAAGGTGACACATCGTGCCATGAGGACCTCAGCTGAGTCGGCTCCGTGTCATTCTCTCCCTGCACCCGCCTACGCCCTCCACAGGGCTTCTCACCGCTGCAGTTGTGTGTGTGTGTGTGTGTGTGTGTGTGTGTGTGTGTGTCAGAGAGAGAGAGAGAGAGAGAGAGATCTCCCCCACCAGGGCCTATGTCTGTGTTAGACACCAGGGTATCCCTAGCACCTGGCAGAATGCATTGCGTTTAATAGGTGCTCATTAAATGTTTGTGGGATGAATGGATGTAGTTTTTTAAAAAAAGACCTTAACTAGGAGTCTGAATTCTAGCCTTGCTTTGCCACTCAGTAGCCCTGCGTCCTTATATATCAGTCACATCCTCTCTCTGGGCTTCATTCTCCTCACGTGTAACATGAAATAGTTGGCCTGAATAATGTCCTGCTCTTCTGTGACTTCGTCAAGTTTACCGAAATCCAAACGTGGAGTGTGACGTTGATAGGATTTAGAGTACTCTTTCCCTGGGGCACCGTTGATGGAAGGGCCTGCTGGTGAAGAGCAGCGGGGCTTTGACAGTTTCTGGAAATTTGTACTCCCTGACCTTCAACCTGGAACGAGAGTGAAAGTCAGGATGTGGGACTCTCACTGGCAGGGGTCTCAGGGGAGCAGCCAAGAAACCATCTTTCTTAGGTCATGGCTTTAATTCCTCAGCAAACGCCTTTCTCCCTTTTGGTGGCATGACGGTTAAGAGCACAGGCCTGGGAGCTCGGCCCCTCATAGTGGCTGACCCTGCACAGGTAACTTCGCCTCTGCCCCCGTGGCCACCTCAGCGCAGGGAGGGCCGTAAGTACCCCTGCCTCCTGGCTGACTTGTGGAGGAGAAGGCCTGGCTCGTGGAAGCTCACAGGGAGCACTCGGTGAATGTAGCTGGTTTTACTTCTCCAGCAGCCTCAGCCCAGAGGCTCCACAGGCGGCCAGGGAGTGGTACTGCCTCTGTGGAAGAGAAGGAAGGAGAAACATCTCGTCCCCTCCTTTAGGCTCTAAGATGTCACTTACTTCACAGCCCACCCCCCTGAGAGCCATTGCCGAGGCCCGTCTTACAGAGGGGGAAATTCAGGCAGGGACGTACAAGTCACTTTCTTGACTTCACCTGATATGTAGGTGGCAGAATTGGGTCCAGGACTCACACCCATTTGGTTTAAATATTGCTGGCATTGGGCAAATCCGATAACTAATGAGGAACGTAGAGAGCCTTGCAGGAGCCAGGAGTAATAGTATTTGTGTTTGGTCCATCCCAGTGCCCAGAGAGCAGGTATATGATCGTTCTGGGTCTACCCTGATCCTAGCAGGTGGAAGGACCTGTGAGGAAACCGGTGACAGGGAGGTGACCTTCTGGGGCCTCAGACCTGCCCGTTTCCTCTGTGCCCTGGGGCCTCCCTGGCTGAGGGTCCGTCACATTCTGAGCAGCTCACCTGCCACAGGAGGGGAGGGTGAGAAGAGGGTCCACAGCTTCGCACCTCACTGCCTGTGGTGGAAGAACGGAGCCACAAACCGCTGATACGTGCCTGGCTGGCGCATCTAGGAGGGGAGTCTCTCGCCCTAAATCAAGCACTTAATTAATTTGGGAACACAGGCGTACTGTGTCATTACTGCCCTGCTGCTGCCTGTATGAACTGGACGGTATTGTTTCCACAGAAGGGGGAGGGCGTGGAGGGAGTGTCGGGAGGCTGGCAGATTTTTTCCAGCGTGTTGTCATTTCTCCAGTGATTGAGTTATCTATCTCGTTACAGGTGGAGAGAGACTTTGAAAGGGAGTATGGAAAACTCCAGCAGTGAGTGTCAAACCCCAGAAGGCTGGGGTGGGGGAGGGTCAGAGAAGGGCAAGCGCCTTCTGCCAGGTCTCACTTCCAGAACGGTTTTGTCTGCTCACCACCCGTTAGTGGGCTGGTCCCTGGCAGCCCTGGGCAGCTCAGTTCACCACCTGCCAGAAATCCCCCCCAAGTGATGGCTGTATGACCGTCGTTAATTCGTCGCCTGTGGGCGCTTGGCCTCATGCAGAGCTTGTAGTGGCCCTTCAGTTGATGGGGGGAAAGCCCCACAGAGAAGGGGCTGTTCTCCCCCTGACAGACATTCCAGAGTGTCAGGTTGGGCTTCCCTCAGGTAGATGGGAAGGGGGCCAAGAGCCAGTTGGCAATGCCAGGTGCCAGGCCTGTGCCCCTGCCTTGCAGGCTGGAAGAACAGACCAGGAGGCTGCAAAAGGACATGAAGAAGAGCACCGATGCTGACCTGGGTAGGTGGCACATCCCCCGATTCTGGCCAGGACAGGGTGGGACCCAGGTGGACGCCCTCCTCCCTCAGTCACCTTAGGGCTGGCTTTGAAATAAGTGCACTTACTAGATACCCAACAGATGTCCTGTGGCTTGAAGTCACTCTTCACTTGCAGACCCGACTCACCCCTCTTCCCGGGCACAGCAGCAGCCACCACAGCTGGGTGGAGTGCTGGCTTCTGTGGTCTGTGCCACAGAGCCTCAGGCCAGGCCCGTCCAGAGGACATGGGCACGTCTGGACATGACCGCCCTCGCTCCTGGCCCGCAGTATCTCTGAACTATGTGTGTCACAAGCCAAGGGTCTGCTTGTGGAGTCTGTCTTACTGTTTTGAAGTCAGTTCTGAGTTAGCTGAATGGCATCTTTCTTTATCATTCCCCACTGCCTTTCCAGTAAGGGCGATGCTCTGACCTAGTGCTTCTTTTCCTTCTCATTACTGTGTGTCATTGAAACCAGGGCTTGCATCGCTATACCAAATCTGGCTTTGTTTTGTCAATAAAGTTTTATTGGGACACAGCCACACCCACTCTTTAGGTATTGTTTGTGGCAGAGTTGAAGGGTGGCAACAGCCACCATGTGACCCGCCAAGCCTCAAATCTGGACTGTCTAGCTCTTTACAGTAGGTTTGCCACTCTGGGGTAGCGTACTGTGTTCCTTTGTCCCCCAAACAGTGCTGCCCTCCCAACCACCTGGAGAGGTGTTTTGTTTTTTTTAGTGCCTCCAGACTTACTGAATTAGAATGTTTGGAGCTACAAGTCTGCATTTCTTGCAGCTTCCCACCCAGACAACTCTGTTATAACCCAGAGTTTGGCACAATGTCATTGCAACAGATAAAGCTGCCCCAAAGAGCTACCCAGAACAGTGTCAGATGGTCAGGAATGAACGTTGTGCAATAAGGACTAGTGTCTTGCGGCTCTGTAGTACTTGGTGGTTTGGATGGCCTGCGGCCATGGGTGGAGGTCACCTGGGGGCAGGCCTCTGGACTGAGGGAGGACAGGGAGTCCTGAGGACAAAGCCTGGAAGCCTGTCTCTTCACAAGTTCACCGAGCTTTGACTTCTTACAGCCATGTCCAAATCTGCTGTAAAGATATCCTTGGACTTGCTATCCAATCCCCTCTGCGAGCAAGACCAGGATTTTCTGAACATGGTGACAGCGCTGGACACGGCCATGAAACGGATGGACGCCTTCAACCAAGAAAAGGTGACTGGGGTCTGAACCTCCCTCCCCCTTCTCGTGGCTTCTGTCTGGAGGAGCTCCTGCATGGAGTCCTCCTCTCTGGACGCCTTGTGCCCACGCCCTGTGAGCTCTTTCCCAGCCCTGTGACCTGCTTCCCCGGGTTCCCATGAGCTCACATCACACACTGAGGCCACGCGGGAGACGCAGGTCAGCTCTGCCCACCCGGTCTCCTTCCTGAGCCAGGCCAGTCTCGGCCTCGGCAGACAGCTGGTAGGACAAGAACTGACCAAGGGCAAGGACCAGGTGCTGCTGTGGCCCTTCAGGCTTCCCGGCTGCCATCTCTGCCCCACTCCAGCTGTAGTCAGGGCTGCTTGCCTTGCGTGTCCTGCTCTGGCCCCCTCCCTGCAACGCTCTCCGTGTACCCCTGACAGGAGCCTCTTCTCAGGAATGAGGAGCCTCTCCCTTTAGGAAAAATCTGGTTTCCCCCCAGTTTTGATGTCATTGGGCTTTTCTTTTGACAGGTGAACCAGATTCAAAAGACTGTGATTGAACCCTTAAAAAAGTGAGTAAAGGTCATCTGGGGATCATGGGCCTCGGGGGACTAGGCTCAGGGCGCTTATTAGGGAGGCAGGTCAACAGGTCACTTGGGGACGGAACATCATTTCTAGTAGCCTGTCTCCAGCCTCATGTGGGGATGACAAGCTCAACAGAAACCCTGGCTCCGTGCTCGGTGGCCCGCCATCACCCTGACGCGCTCAGGGACGGATGGCAGGGCACTTGTGGTCCCCTCAGCAGCCGGCCATTGCTCCAGGGGTCATTTTGCCATTTCCCCTTTGTTCCTCATGAGGACCAGTGGGAGCAGAGCTTGCTGAATTAAGCTAGCAGAGATCTTGGCCAGCCCTCCGCGGAGATGAGCAAGGTCTTTCATCTCTCT
The DNA here is from genome assembly GCF_057876585.1 of Rhinolophus sinicus. NCBI lineage: Eukaryota > Metazoa > Chordata > Mammalia > Chiroptera > Rhinolophidae > Rhinolophus > Rhinolophus sinicus. The sequence goes on along the minus strand of NC_142515.1, from coordinate 90,774,488 downwards.
CCGGCGGATTGGGAGAGCAGCTGCCTGCAGCACTCGGCTTTTGAAATGTGGGGGTGGCCGCCCCTGGGGAAGGGCGCAGCAGCGAGGTCCCGCCTGTGAAGGTCCCCTGATTCATGACCTGTGAGGGTCAGAATTCTTCTGTGAGACTCCTGTTCTGTCAGGCAGGCTCTGGTCAGTGATCAGACAGGCCTATTCCCCGGGTCCCCTAAGGGGCTGGGCCTTGCCTTGAAGCTCCCGAATCACTTCATCTTCTTCCCTGGCCTCTCCCAGGCAGCCTCTGACCTAGAAGGGCTCCGCTCCAGCCCGGCAGCTGCACTTTATTACCTCTCTGTGGTGGTCCCTGGCAGTTGCCTCACCAGGGCCGGGGTAATGAGGCTCCGCTAATTACCATTAGCCTGGATCAGAGCCCAGAGGGAGATGACAGAGCAGGTTTTGATCCTCCGGCCTCTAGTGCTGAGGTTGTTGAGCTCCTCAGTCCCTGTTCAGGGGTTAAGGGCTGGGGCTGGGGAAAGCTCTTTCTAAGCCAGGGGCTGTCTGGAAGCTCCACCACTGGGGGGATGCTGAGCCTGGTGCAAGAAGGGCTTTTTCCCCTCACCCCTGCACCACTGCTCCTTCCCCGGGCCCCTGGCCTGTAACCTTTGCTCATCCCCAGGTCACAGGGTCATGTGAGCAACTGGGTGGGAAGGACCATAGGCAGAGTAGAACTTGCCCACGGGAGTCCAGGGGCTGCCACACAGGCTGCCATGGGCACCCACGGCTGGCAGAGCTCGGCAGAGGACACCAGCTCAGAGAACAGGGGGACTGACTCCTGTCTCGATTTCACAACCAACGAGGCGGCCTTGAAATCTGATGCCTGGCTTCTGGAGCCAAGTGGAGAGAAATCCCGGCTGCTTCCCACCACCCTAGCAGCCCACCACCTGCCAGGAAGGTGGGTGAGTGGCAGAGGGGGCGGGCACCATCTCCGCAGCAGATCCGCTGACCTCTGTGTGAGCCCCGGGCCTGCCTGGCTGCCCTGGCTGGCTTCTGTGCATCCCAGAGCCGACATGCGATCTCCCCCGACCACATAAAACCGGCACTGCCTGTTGCCTCCTCTTGCCAGGAGAGCAGCTCCCAGGGACCCCAGCACCGGAAACAGGAAACTGCAGCTTTCCTGTCCTCTGATGAAGAACATTGCCACATGGCCACCCCACCGCCCCCAGCCTCCCCCCAGGGGGCTCGGCCTCTAATCCCAAAGTCTCTGGGCCATGTTCACATGGTCGGATGGGGATGCTTTCAATTTCCCTTTCCTGGTGGGTGGAAGATCCCGGCTGTGTGGGCACAGATTGAAGAATGGCAGGCATTCCCCACCAGGGCCGGCTGCTCCCAGCCCACCTCCCAGCCGGCCTCTTTCTGCCTCCCCCTTCCCCTCCTCCCTCTCTCACTGCCTCTTCACCCCACGCTTACCCAGGGGAGGCAGTTTGCTGTTGAACCTGAACACAGGCGAGAAACGGGCAGTCACCGACTCCCTGGTGTCGGCCTGGCCCCATTCTCCCATCTTTGAGGATAGACAGAGCTTAGGAACGTATGGTGTGGTGTAGAAGCCATGCCGGCATTGTCAAGGAAATGGACCTGGTATAATACCTGCCAGGGTGGTGGTGTGCCATAGATCCGGGAAAGTGCTAGACAGGCAGTGCCAGCCTGCCCCGACCGGGCCTGTGGCCATGGCCAGGTCCCTGCTTCTCTGAGCCTGTTTCCCCACCTGGCGCAAGGGAGCGCTACACCCAAGTCTTGGAATGGTGGTGTCAGTACTCAGGAGGGAGCAGGAGTGTCAGTGGCTGAAGTGGTGAGTTGAGCTGTGTGTGGAAGGCAGAGAATCTGTTGGGGCCCTGGCCCGAGGCCTTCCTATTCCACCTGCCTACTGATGGGTGGGGAGCTGGGCACAGAGGGTCTGACTGCCTAGCCTTGGTTCTTTGTGGCAGCCCGGTACAAGTGCAGACTTCATAGCTCAGGGAGAGCAGGGTCCCCCCATCCTTGCCAGGTAAAGTCATCGGGTACCTCTGTAGGGCCGCAGAGGCATGTCTGGGAGGGTCCAGGCACGGGACCAGCCTGTGCTCAACTTCACCTCCCTGCAGCTTCCCTCCCCGACCTCAAAGTGGAGGAAAGCAGTAAAGCACCCACATGGGGGGTCGGGAGGAACCCTGCTGCGGGATGAGTTCCTCTCCTCGTGCACAGCGCCCTGCTATTTATTTATATGTCCGACACATGGAGCTGGCAGTTTTTTCTGTTGCTTCTAAGTAATAAATGAGCGGTGCGGCCTCAGCAGGCAGTAAGCTGAGGCCAGGGATTACCGAGCCCTGGTCCCCCAGGCTCTCGTCAGCCACTCATAGTTCACTCGGATCTCCCCTGCCCAACCTTAGTTTCCCCACCTTAACGTCAGAAGGGCATGGCCCCTGGCCTTATCCCACGGGAGTCCCGAAGCCAGGGCCCAAAGCCCCTGGGTGCTAATTGATTGGTGATCCATGTACAGTGAACTAAGCCAGCTGAGCCTTCCATGGCCTCCAGGTCTGACTGACGGGTGCCACTGTGGGAGGCAGGAGTCATGGTGAAGAAAGGGTTTTCCTAGAGGGTCCAACAGGAACGGGAGCCCGTTCCCACTGCAGCCACTTCCTCCTCACAGAGGGCAGGTGCTCTTGCTTCTAGAAGGCTGAAGGGAGCATCCTGCAGACACAGCTGCTCTTACACCACCCATCCCCTGAGGGTTGCCTGGCACTGCATGGAACTCAGGAACCCGGGATCCATGCCTCACGCACCCCTCTGGGATCAGGACTCGGCCCTGAGGTTCGGTGTCTGTTTCCTGTGTGGACTGATCCAGTCCCTGCCTTTAGTCAGCTTTCCTGGTATAGCAGACCCTGGCCCTGGAAGTTACCCCTGGTTGACACCTGAGGGAAGTGGGTTATGAGGACGAGCCAACACACAAGTGCTCAGGGGTCAGAGGGTTCGAGAGCTGCTTGACCAGCCAGCATGGTGATAATCCCGCCTTGCGTCTAGGGGTGCTCCACACACACAGGGCTTCCTTCGGGGTGGTGCCCTTTCTCCTGAGGACATGCACTCACAGGGCTGGGCTTGTGGCAGGGCCGGGGACCGCTCCTGCGGCTTCCTGCCTGCCTTATTCTTCTCCCGTCTCTGTGCTCATACCTGCCCTGCATCCGACAGCCCGCAGGTGGACGGCAGAAGCCCAGGCACTGGGGCCACCCAGGCAGCGGTTGCTTCTAATGAGAGACTCAAGCTAGCTGCTGGTGGCCCCTTGTCCAGTTGGGGTAGACGGGGTGGTGGCGTCTCAGGCCCAACTGCACCTGCACCCTTGAGCCCCGTGCGTCTCAGCTGCTGGTAACACTCCTCCCAGGAGGGGTTGGGGCTCTCCTAGCAACTGAGACCCCGTCCTAGCAGCTGCTCCTCCCTGTGGTCTCAGCTGTTCGGACCTACGAGGGGGAGGGGGAGGTTCGTCCTGGAGCTGCTGGTCCCCACAGCCAGTTTGCTCAGTGCCGAGTAGGCCTACATCTTCTGCCTGGCAAATCAGTCATTAAAAAATATTGACTTGGTTACTGGATGAAGGGGCATGTGACTGAGGCTTCGGAGACGTTTGCATGGTCTTGCCCACTTTTGCATTTCCAGTTAGGGCATGAGCCCATTACAGAGACACCTATTAAGTTAGAATTCATTTTAAGTTGCCTTTCTCGGATAAGTCCTTGGTTTCATCAAAATCTGCCTGGACCTAAAGCTTTGTTTGGGCATTTAATGCCTTGGTGAAGTTTCTATTCTGTATTATTTGGCGAAAGTATTCATTACTCTTTTTTTTTTTTTTTCAATTGTGGAATATTGGGGAACAGTGTGTTTCTCCAGAGCCCATCAGTTCCAAGTCATTGTCCTTCAATCTAGTAGTGGGGGGCGCAGCTCAGCTCCAAGTCCAGTCACCGTTTTCAATCTTTAGTTGCAGGGGGCACAGCCCACCATCCCATGCGGGAATTGAACCAGCAACCTTGTTGTTGAGAGCTCGCGCTCTAACCGACTGAGCCATCCAGCAGCCCCAAAAGTATTCATTACTCTTACATCATGTGTACCCTTGACTTGTTGAAGCTTTTAAAAACCAAATTCATGGTCATGTCTCTCTGAGAGCCAGACTCGGAAATCACTACATGGTGTCTGAACAACCCACAGGTGACCCATGAGCTCAGACGCACTCCTGGCTCTGAGCTCGGTGCAAAGCTGAAATCAGCAATGCCCCATCCCCATCTTTCATCTTCTCTGGGGTGCTCCTGGAGGAACTGACTTTTCTGGTCCTGGGTCGCCCACTCCGGGCTTCGCAACCCCAGATAACCACTGCACTGTCATTTTCCTCCGTTGTGGGGCCGGGTCTCCACCAGCTGCATGGTAGACACATGGTAGACCCCCGTGGCCTCCAGCAGCTGACAGCACTGTCTGCCCCATCTCCTCCTGTCCTGTTCCAGAAAACCTGCGTGCAGGCTTTTGTTTGTTTGGGTTTGGTTTCTTTGTTTGTTTTTTTAGGGTTTTTTTTTTTTTTTTTTTTGCTTGTTAGAAACCTCTATTAGAAGTGTTGTTTTTTATTATTAAAGGATACTTGATACAATATTATACTAGTTTCAAGTGTATAACATAGTGATACGACATTTATATACCTTACAAAGTGATCACCACCGGAGTAGGTTTTGATTGCAATTCTGTCATCTGGTGGTGTCTGAGGTGGTGGGGAGGTACCAGGCAGAACAGGACACTTGAGTTCTCTGCTGAGCCATCACTGCCTCATTGTGACCTTAGACATGTCATCGCTCTGGCCTCAGTTTCTTTCATCCTTTAAAGGAAGGGAGTCTTCAGCTCTGCCGTGCTCCACTGCAGGTCTCTGTAGTGTGGGGCGGGTCCTATGAGGTGGCCGGGGAGGGACAGTGGCAGCATAAGTGGCATCATGCATTCCTGACCCACTGTGTCTTACTCGGGCCAGTGGCATGACCCTTAGCCCTGTGTTCTTTCCCTGACCTGACCCCAAGACAACATGAGCTCCATGGGGGCCAGGGCCCCACCTTTCTTGTTCACAGCGAAACCCCAAGACCTAGAACAGGGTCTGGCACTTAGTAGGCGCTCAGCATGTACTTTTGAGTGAACGATGAGCTGCCAGCCCATCACCCAACCCGGCCGTGTCGGCAGGTTCGGCAGTGTGTTCCCGAGTCTCAACATGGCGGTGAAGCGGCGGGAGCAGGCCTTGCAGGACTACAGGCGGCTGCAGGCCAAGGTGGAGAAGTACGAGGAGAAGGAGAAGACGGGGCCAGTGCTGGCCAAACTCCACCAGGTACTGAGGAGGGTGGGGCATGGCAGCGGGCCACGTGTCCTGTGTGGCAAGTGCCTCCTCCACCGGGGACCAGGACACCAGCTGCCCCGATACTCCCCCTCAATCCACACACCCAGTGCCCTCACCAGGGATACCAGGTCAGCCAGTGACAGTTGTGACAGCCAGGGTCTTGCTCCCCAGGCCCGAGAAGAGCTCCGGCCGGTACGGGAAGACTTCGAGGCCAAGAACAAGCAGCTCCTGGATGAGATGCCGCGGTTCCACAACAGCCGCCTCGACTACTTCCAGCCCAGCTTTGAGTCCCTGATCCGTGCGCAGGTAAAGCCGCTCCCACCTGCCCGGACACTGGCCCAGCAGCACTTTCCCTCAGGACACAGTCATGGGCATCTCTCATGCCAGCCCCCACTTCCCACACCGGAAGGGGACTTAGCCGTTCTCTGCCAAGACAGCCAGCCCCCACCCCTGCCCTGCCCGGGCACCACCCCAGTGGAAGCCAGGGGCCTCTGGTCGTTCGCTGGGATTTCTGTCTTTGGTTCCTACATGGCTCTTTGGTTAATGCCAGCCTAGGACAGAGTTCTTTGTTGTTGAACAGTTCTTCTCTCAAATTCTCTCTCTCTCATATTTTACCATGAGCAGCAAGAAGGAACCACCTCACCTCACTGTGATTGGCTGATTCTATGCTTGGTGTGCTCAGGCAGTCAGGACAGAGGCTACGGGGTGAAGGCCCTTTTCTGAGCACCCTGCACCCACCCCACATCCCCACCCTCGTTCCTCCTCTTCCTTTGGCGGGAGACCACGAGGTGTCTTGACTTGCAGCGACCCTTGGACCCTGGGGAGAGCCTTGCTCAGGGCCCCTTCAGGTGCCTGGTGCACCTCCCTTCCATTGGGAAAGGCAGGCCGGGCGTGGGTGGGCATGCACAGCGGTAACACTGGGACCAGGCAGCTGGAGGGTCAGACAGGCCAGCCGTGTGTCTCCCGCTACTCAAGGGTGTAAGGACAGAGTGTGACGGGTGTAGCCTTTGCCCGTCTCATCCCCAGCACCCTGCTGTCTTTCAGGCATTAGCAGGGATTAGTCCCCATTTGTAAACGAGAAAAGGTTGAGGTGCCAAAGCCAAGAGGTGTCCTCCACGTGGGACCCCCCAGCTGAGTGCAGGTGCTCCGCTCCCACCAGGTCACAAAGCTAGAGGCTCAGGGCCTCCCGGTGCCCCTCCAGCCCACGTCTGCTCTTGGCCTTGGCCTGGGTATTTGGCGCCCTCCAGTGGACACTGTCAGTCCTTGTAGCGTCCACAATCACAGGCGCCCAAGGAAAAGCCTGATTCCTTCCTCCCCACCTACCATGTATGGAGAGCACCCAAATCCATGGGGCCGCGTATTTGGAATCAGAAACCCTGAGCAGGATTGATGTTGGAGCTGGGACTCATTAATGCCTATATCCTTGGTCGCTAGGGGAGAATGAGGCAGAGAGCTAGCGTCTAGCACAGGGAGGTAGATATTCCCACAGCAGCCCCAGAGGATTGCCCCTGGAGGTGAGGGGTTCCTTCCAGCATCTTCACCCCGCTGGGCCTGGACTGTGTTTCAGGAGCCTGTACCTTCCCTTCTGCGCAGTCACTGCTCACTGCCAGCCCCCAGGCCCCTGAAGGCTGTCCTGCCCCCTCCATCCTGTTGCTCGGGGAGGAAGCTCCAGAGTATGAGGCTTTGGAGTGCCCAGGGTGAAGCAGTTTGGGGGCTCGGGATGCCCTGTCACCAGGCAGGGGTGGCACAGGGCGTTGCTGTCTCGTCAGCACCAGCCGCCCATTCCCACAGCTGCACTGCCATTAGTCACTGGAGAAGTGAGCATTCGTGACTCAGCCACGCAGCGCGGCTCTTGGCAGGGAGTGGGGGATGGGGAGGCCCTCCCCCAACACTAGCCCAGGCCCCTGTCCACTGAGGTGACAGCAGGATGTGAAGGCCTTGATTTAGCTCCCCCTCAAACCCAGCTGTGGGAGCCACTTTCCCAGAAGCAGCTCAGCTGCAGCCCTGCCACCACACTTACTGCTAGGCCTGGCCCTACCAGTAATGGCACTCCGAGTTTCTAGAGGAGGAGAGTTCCTTCTCCCCAAAGGCAACTTGATAAGGTTTAGGGCTGTTGAATAGTGTGGAACACATTCCTAGAAACACTTTCATTTGTTCATGAGATGGAGACTGAGGCAAAAATGGCCCGTCCTCCGGCCCTGGGCCTGCTCAGGCCCTGGGTCTAAGCAGCCCTCCGTCATCTGAGAGTTGCTGATGGGCCCCTGGTTCCTTACATGCCCCCACCTCATTCCTGTCGGCCTCTCCCGTCCCGCTCTGGGGCCCACATAGAAGGAAGCGTAGAACTAGTGCTATGGGAGCTTGGTGTCCGGGAACCCAGCCCCTGCTGACCACTTGCCTCCCACCCAGGTCGTCTACTACTCTGAAATGCATAAGATCTTCGGAGACCTGACCCAACAGCTTGACCAGCCCGGCCACTCCGATGAGCAGCGGGAGCGGGAGAATGAAGCCAAACTGAGCGAGCTCAGAGCCCTCTCTATTGTGGCTGATGACTGAGTCCCACCACGTGGGAAGACTCCTGGGATACAAGTCAGCCTCTCTAGTCTTTGCCCTTTTGAAGCTTAGGCTCAGGCATCTGCAAAGGCCCTGCCCAGAAGTGTGGGGCTAGTGGCTCTCACCCTACCTCACCAGCCCTATGGAAGGAGCCCAGCACCCAGAGCCCCAGGCAGGCTGCTATCTCCCCACCCATGAACAGGAGCCTGCACACAAGCAAGCAGCCTAGAAAAACCCAGGCAGCGGGTTATTTCCAGAACCGTCCAGTGCCTCCTGGCCCAGGGAGGCTCCGTCAGCTCACCTGCGGTCTCAGCCTTACCTTTGTGGTTGGGATGACACCTACCTCCAAGACCCATCCTGGGGAGTCCACCCACCCTGCTGCTTTCCCACTTCACTGCTTTTCTGAGAGGGCCACGCCTGCCCTGGGAAATGTGAGTGCTGTGGTCCTCCAGCCATGACCAACCCCACTCTAGCCTCCCAGGACAACAAAGGCTGGCTTAGCCTATTTCTATCCTTCAGGTCAAGTGCAGGGGCAGACCCAAGTCTTACAGTTTCCCTAGGAATGGGCTACAGTGGACTCAATCCATGTAAATAACCTACCACAAAAAAATGTCAGACCAATTCACAGGCCTCAAAGCAAGAACAATGGGTTTGTCTCACCTGAATATTTGGAATTTTATTTTTTCAAGTAAACTTTTCAATAAAATTGTCATGTATTATTGTGCTATAACTAAGGCAAGGAGGGGAGAGGCACGCCAGGTTTTTTCCCAGGTAATGCTGCCCTGCTGAGCTGGCAGGACCCCAACTACCTCCTCTCCTGATCAGCCACCATGGCGTCCAGTGCAAGGGGCTGCTCTTCTCCTACTGCCCCGCTCACCTTCTGGAAGTGACTACTTCTATCCTGTGGAGGCTGCGTGAGGGCCAGGAGGGAGGGTGGGAGCACAGGCAAACCTAGAAGAAGGGGAAAGCTATGGAGGACACTTGGTTTGTTTTTGACTTTGGTTTATTTAAAAAACAAAAAGCCAAAAAAAAAAAAAAAAAACCAACTTTATATACAAAGTCAAACTGAAACCACGGATTATGGAAAGAGGCGAGACTTACGGGGAACAGGGAAAAAGGCTGGGCCATAGCCAATACCACATTCTGAACACGGGGAGCCAGGGGGCAGAGGTGCTGGTTTCTTCTGGCAAGTCTAGGGTGGCTGGAACAGTCTTCACTGGCAAACAGCCCACAAGGAGAGCTCGCTAGCACTCACTCCATTCCTGCAAAGGCCCCTGGAGACCCTTCCCCCAAGAACCTGCTCCTGTAACCTAGCAGGATTTGTGCCATCCAGAGGAAGGGGCTCTCACCCCAGCCAGATTCCGTGTGTTTCTTCAGTTTATTGGCATCAGACCGTATGACATAGTCGAAGAGCCTTTTCCTCCCGTCTTACTCTAAACTGGAAGAGGACAGGAGAAAGCACAAGACTAAAGGGCCCCAGGAGAAACCCCAAGGTAGAGGGCAAAATGACATTCGAGGGGTGCAGATGTTAGATTTAGTTGTAAGTGGAACCAGTTCCTCGTCCGTCCCACACAGCACAGGCAGACGTCACCCTGACGGCCTGAACGCCCCTACACAGGCTGAGCACGGGTCAGCCACCCGGCCTATGGCTCCCAGGTCCTGCTCCAGCTTCTTTCTGGACCCAAAGGGCTCTAACTCCAGCAGGCTCCATCGCTGACCTCGCAGGACGGCAGCTCCTGCACCAGGCCCTCAGTTGCTAGGTGCTGGCTCCTCCTTCTCTACCCAGCTGTCAGCCTGTTTGAAGCAGATGGAACAGGAATCAGGACCCAACGGGGAAGGACTACTACCCACTTGCTCCTGGGAGACGAGCTTGCAAGCTGCTGACTGACGGATTCCAGTGGATGGAGAAGGTGAGGGGACCTGGGCACGGGCGCAAGGGGCTGCCATACGGGCGTCACCCTGACCGAGCCCCCGACGCACCAGCTCTCTCACGGGCTCACCTTTTCCACCATCCGCTGCATCTCCAGCTGCAGGGGCGTCAGGCGCCTCCGGAAGTCCTGCAGCAGCCGCTGGAGCTGGTTCCTCTGCCGCTCGGCCGTCCGGGCCGTGTCCTCGGCCTCGGCGAGCCGGGTGCGCAGCTCCTGCATGTCGGCCGCCAGCGTCTTGTTGGTGACTTCCGTGGCTGAGAAACGGTGGTGGCTCTCCTCTAGGGGGGGACACACCAGGAAGACTGCTGCTCAGTTACAGATCAGAGCAAGAGGCCCAAAGCCTAAGGAGCAGGTTCCCCCTTGGTCTCCAGGACACACATCTGCCTGGCCCGACAGGTCCCCGCTGATCAGCCCACTCACCCAGCTTCAGTTCCAGTGTGTGAATCTTGTTCTCCAGGTAGAGCCGCCCACTGTCCTGCTGCTCTGCACGTTGCAACAGGTTCCCGACATCGATAAGGCTGCCATTGTGGGACACCAGGCCCTTGTGCTCCACAGGGGCAGCTCCGGGCTTTGCGCTTTGCCCAGGAGGAGGCAGCAGGTCCAGGTTTCCTAGTGGGGCCGCGAGAAGGAGTTCAGGGTCGGGTGAGGAGGAGGAAGCGGCCTGCCCCCGTCCCAGCAGGCTGCAGAGCACGGGTACGCACCACAGAGCACCTCCTCAGGAAGCCCCCCGTCCGCGCTCTCCGGGCGGATGTACTGAAGGCTGCGGTACTGGCAAATGTTCTGCGTCACCACCCTGCTGACCAGCTGTTTGGCCTATAGAAAACACACACCCAAGGTCCCATCCGATGAGAAGGCACAGGCCCTCGCCCCTGGGACATGCAAGAACCTAGCACTCGGGCCTCCTGGTTCCCCATGGGAGCTGTGTGTGCCTATGCACACCTTAGGCCACCTCAGAAAGGACCGAGGGGACGCAAAAGAAAGCACCTGCTCTGCGCTGAGCCGGAGCCCCAGGGTAAGCAGAATCCTTTCCAAGTCTCGCCGGTGCAAGTAGCCACACCAGTTGGCGTCAAAGAAGACAAACGCGAGAAGACAGTCCAAAGGGAGCACAGCAGAGGGGTCCAGCTCCTTGGGCTGCAAGAAAAACAAGGATGAACAGAATTTACATCTAGTTCTCTCGGCTAAATCACCAAGGATGTAACCCTTTTAAACTCAGGCAGATTGGCTGACACAGTCACACGCAGGCGCACCTTCCAGATGGAGACCTGACCCTGGGCCTATAACCAAAGGCCTATCAGGCACTTTCACCCAGGGGCTGTCACACACAGGAACCTAGGGTGCTCCTTGACTGCATAACCTCGCTCAGATTCACCCTGACGGAGATACTGGATCCTATGAAGTGCCATTCCATGAGCCAAGAGCCACATTGTGTCTTTTGCCAAATTGACAGATGCCAGAAGTCATCTGGCAGAAGGATCCCTCTGCAAAGACACTGGCCAGCCTTGCTGAGCAGCACGGTCAGAGGCCGGAGAGGTAGAACAGGTCTCACCATGTCCTGAAGGGACGAGAATTCCAGCTCCGACTGGTTCGAGGCAACTGACCGGACCTCGGGATCTTCCAGCTTGGCCCCTGCTACAAAAGCCCGAGGTGAGCTTGGCGCGGGGACCGCAAGGCCACACTGGCTAGTGCTCACAGCACGTCGCTGGAGCCAGTCAGGGAGCCGCCACCCACACGCGTCTCCCCACCACACACCGAACTCCTCCTCTCCGTCGTCCCTCAGCAGCAGCAACTCTGGGTCGAGGGCCATCTCACACAGGTCCTCGGACGCCTCAGCCCGGGGTTTCTCCTCTTCCTCTCCCCCAGAAGACGGGGGTTTGGGCAAAAGCCCATCTTCCTTCTAGGGGAAGCAGACAGATGAGGAGAACTGTCACCTGTAATTACTAACAACAACAACAATGGCTAATCCTGAGTATCAACCACGTCCAGGCACCGCACCAAGGGCTCTATGTACCGTCTCAGGTGATGTATTTCTTTACACATGAGACACGTACGAGGCTTCAGAGCAGGGCGATTCCCAGACACCTGGGATTCTCCTCAGGAGTCCATCTCAGTCCATAAGAAATTGTTTGCTTGAGAGTATGTAGGCAAGAAGCCCCATGTGCTTTTGAAAGCGCTAAACACACGCTGCTTTCTGGTCAGCCAGTGGGTAAGATACCTTACTCCAGAGTGTTCTCATTCGCTGAGATCCGGTGCTGCCGGCGCACCAACCCCGCTCCCCTTCCCCCCTCCGGGTCGCTCCCCTTCCCCTGGACACACCACTCACTAGCTGTGCGGCCCCACGCGAGGGCCACGCGCCCTGAACCTGCGTACACACCGTGGTCTCGGGGCGCATGCGGAGAGCAGTACTGAAAGCAAGCCGGGCAGCACTGAGCAGCGCCACCTCGTGTAGCCCAGTGCCCATCGGGGCAGAGGTACTCACCGGCGGGGCGTCGGGCTCGGCAGCGGCGCCCTCACTGTGTGCCTCATCCTTGGGCTCCTTGGCCGCCTCCTCCTTGACCACTTCTTCCTCCTTGGCCACCTCCTCCTTTTCAGGTTCAGGTGGGGCCACCACCTTTTCAGGAAGGCTCAGCAGCATCTTATAAACCCTATAGCCAAAATCCCTCTGCAGCATCTCCAGAAACAGCTCAGCCAACACCATCACCTGGTGGAGGGGGCGGCAGTGGCCGTGAGCATCAGAAAGGCCTCACCGCACAGCCAGCCACACACCCCACCGCACAGCCTCCCGACGCCTACACCTACCTCAAAAGAGATCCTTTCTTTTGGCCTCCGGTCCTCCACAATACCATGGAGGGACAAGTTTACACAGCCAGGGCGTGCCACGACAGCAGGTTCTAGAGGGGGTGGGGGAGCCTCTGGGAGATCGGTGTCCATTTCCTGCTGTGCAGTGACCTCCGGGTTCTCTGCATTCTGTTTAGAGGTGTCTGCTGCTTGCTCCGATGCATCAGCTGCCTGTTCTGTAGGCTCTGTTTCCTGTGACAAAAGCCAAGTGACTACCTGGGCCCAGGGGCCAGGGCACTGACTTTCCCCACTTGTTCTTAGGGCTCAGCCTTACCACTGGCACCTCCTGGGTTGGGGGAGCTGCTGCCTCTGCAGCTTTCTGCTGGCACAGGGCCTCCCACTCTTCCAAAGTAGGCATGATGGTCCAGACATCGGGCAGGTATACCACCACGGTCTGGAGCCGCCTTGGGGGTCCCGGCTGCAGGTACTGAAACTCGGCAAAGCGCCACCTGCTCACAGCAAAGGGAAAAATGAGATATTGACCTGTGACATTCACAAGCAACTGTTTCAGTTTCCAGTCAACATTTACTGAGCACATACTGCAAGCCAAGCTTTGGAAGTTCAAAAATAAAAGATACAGAGCAAGTCCTCAAGAAACCGTCAGTCCATGGGAGACACCAGGAAGCAGACACTTACTATCCGAGATGCTAAGACAACAAAAAGGAGCGCTGAGTGTGGCTGGGCGGGGGCTGGAGGGGATCAGCTGGCCTTCAACATACACCTCCCTTGTCATGCTCATGATCAGGTGACCATTAGGGAGGGCGGGAAGGAGGGAGGGGCTAGGCCTGGGGAACAGAAGCGAGCTAGCAGGTCAGAAGGGTGCGAAGCGTGGCCCGAATGGTCTCGCCGACAGCCGGCCCCCGGACCAGAGCTGGGGCAGCCACTCACCACTTTGTACAGGCGCTCAAGTCAATGCCGGTCTGGGCTTGTGCACAGCGGATGGCAGTGCGGACGAGCACCTGCGGGTCACCCTTGGGGTCAAGGCCGTCCAGGGAAGGAGACCACTCACCCCCAACCAGAACCGCCTCTTCTTCTTTCCGGCCCAGCAAAAACTACAAGAAGAAATCAGGGATAAGAAACGAAACACCAATCACCTGGGTCTCCCCCTAGGAGGCAGCCTGCCACCACTAGAGCACACAGGCAGCCGGGTGTGGTGAAGAGTCCACATGGCAGTGTGTGTGGGGGAGGGGTCGCCACCCATGAACAGGAACCAGCCACGTAACCTTCTGACAAGTAAGAACATCTCTGAGCCATGCTGTGCTCCTGGTAAAAGGAGAGGTAATTTCAGCTCTGAAACTGTGTTTCAATGAGTTCGTGAACAGGAACTGAGCTGCTGACAATGTGACAGGACCTGGACATTATCAATGCATCTTGCCTCCTGGACTGCAGCTCTCACCTTCATCTGCTTCAAAGGGTGTTCTGGCGTCTCCCTTGGCTCAGTCATGTCATCTACAAAGAGCATGCAACAACGATACAATTCCTCCAGTCCCGGGGAAGAGAGCAGCAGTACCTGTGCAGGAGTGGCAGGAAGAGATACTCAGAGCTTTCTCAGCCTCCATCAATGGGAGAAAGGGGCAGGACCCGAACACACTTACCTTGGAACTGTAAGCAGGGTCACTGTCTGCAGGGACGGGCTCAGCACCAGTGTCTAGAGCTGGCTCCTTCTCAGAAGATACCTGGATACGGCTCGGGTGATGGAGGGAAAAGGGCTGACTCAGCGGGAAGGCTGACAGCCAGCTCAGATGCACAGCCAGGAAGTCGGAGGGAACCAGGAGACTGCGGTAACGGCGCTGGAGTTCTAGGAAGTCACAGGTGGGGCTGTAGGAAGGAAGCAGGGGAATTCAGAATGATCAGAGACTAAATTATGTTTAAAACGGAACCATAAGAGACTTGGGGGGAGGGAAAATTATTTTATAATCTGGGAAAGAATTTTCTAAGTAAGACACCTCTGGAAGGGAAAAGATGAATCAGATTTGACCACCAAAATGTTAACAACCTCTAATAGCAAAATAAAGTCAAAGTGGGGAAGAAAAAAAACAGAAAACATTTGCAATACGTGACAAACAAAAAGGTTCACTGTCAATGTTAAAAGAACCCACAAATCACTAATAAAAAATTTCACAAGTCTTAAGAAAAAACTGGGAAAAATGACATCAACAGGCACTTTAACAGAAAAAGAAATGAGACTTAAAAACCCATAAAAATATGCTCAATCTCACTTATAATTAAAGAAATGCAAATCGGAATATCACTTTCCAGCTATCAGACTGACAAAGATCAAAAAGTCTGATAATGCAGTATTGGCAGAGGCCTGGGGAAACTAGTACTTCATGCCCCAGTGGTGAGAACGTAAAGTGATACGGCTTCTTTGAGAGAATGGGCAATATCCATCAAAGTTTAAAATCAGACCCTTTGAGCCAGCTACTCCATTTCTAGGAACTGATCTCAATAAAATGCTTGCACCTGTCCACATACATGTATGTAGAACAGTGTTTATTACAACAATATTTAGGATAAGTAAAGACTGAAAATGAAGAGACAGCTGGTTAAATAAATGATGGCCCATCCATTCAGTGGAATACCGTGTAGTTGCTAAAAAGAAACAAGATCTAGTCAACATTAATATGGAATAAATTCTAATATATTAAGTGAAAACGCCAACTACCAAACAGTATGTATAATAGGCTTCTATTTGTGTTTTTAAAAAACACAGCTGTGTGTGCGCTATTAGCAGTCATGTTCTGACCTGATGTGAGGAGGGTCCACCCTCTACATGACTCGAGAACCAGTGTCTTGTGAGGAAGATTAACCTTGGGAGCCAGGTGGGTCAGCACTGAGAACAAGAGAAGCCCTACCTGGGCCAGGGGGAGGAGCCAGTAATGGCGGGAAGAGCAGTGGGAGCCTTCCTTCCCTTCCCTCTTGAGATGCCAGGAGGCTACCACCTCAGCTCAGGCTTACACGGACTTTGCTTTGGGGGCCGATCTAACACAGCACCGGGAGCTCTGCCTCTCCACTGCTAGATGGCATCTGGAATCGCCCATCTACGTCTTAGTCAATCGTTGCTGCATGTGAGAAGTAAGCTGATGGACCTGTGTCCTCAGACATGCTGTGACACTTTAAAAATAATGCAGAGGGTCCCTAGAAAACCAGTCCCAGGGTGCCTACGAGCCTTAGTTTCTACCTGAATGAAAACTGCTGTTGGGTACCCGGATTTTGATTGGCAAGCCTCAATTATAGCCTGGCATAATAATTTCTGGTCATCAAACCATAAAGTTCTACCAGAGCATCCATGTCAGTGGTTGCTCTGCTGGTTAAAATCTGAGATTTTGAAATAAAAAATTTGTCACATTAAAAAGCGAAAACAACAACAAAAGATCATAAGAAAACACACGAACTCTCACATAGACTTTGTCTCATTTACACAAGAAACTGTTACCAGCTGCGAGCCTCACCCCCCACCCCAGCCTTGCCACTCACCTCTCCACAGTATAGGGGGTGAGATGGACCCGGTAAGGAGGCAGGTCATGCCTTGGTTTCTTAGCGCCCCAAGGTTCTCCACCGGCCCGCTGTTTGCGTTTCTTGGGGTCATAGTCATCGCTGGAGGTTGATCCATCACCAGAGAAGAAATTACAGTTATTTACAGACTCAAAATATACTGGCCTAAAAAGAACTGAAAATGATCTGAATCTCCAACATTAAAGAAATGGATAAAGAAGCCACACGAACAGCCATATAACAGATTGTTATCAAGATATTAAAATGGATATTTAAATGCTTTTAATAAAAACCACTCATGTTAAACAAAAAGAATAGTGTGGGGGAGCATTTGAGATCTTGCTCTTCAGCATGTCATCAGTTGGGCGCAAATAAACTCATAAAAATTTTTAAAAAAAGTATACAATACTATATGTACAGTAGTGACTCAACTGTGCAAAAAAAATTTTTTTTAACCGAAAATAAAATGTTAATGGTGGTTGCCTCTGACATAAAACTCATGAATAATTTAGTATTTTCTAAACTTTATAAGTTATAGTTAACATAATTTTTTTGAAATGAGCAAAAAAAAAAATTTAACTGATTTTTTTTTAAATGAGACACATATATGGTACCACGCTAAGGGTTCTATACAGGAAGTTTTATTAAAAGAGATAGTTTTTGTAACAAACTCTTAGCAGTAGACATTAAAGTCATAAAAATACTCAAACCCTTTCATCCAACAATTCCACTATGGAAAATTTATCCCAAGGAAGTCAGTTCAAAAGAAGAAAAAAGGTTATATATAGTGGGAAAAATTCAAGCTGAAAGAAAACCACATTCACATACAACAATATCCAAATTTTTATAGTAAATAATCATGCAGCATTAAAACAATTATGAGGATTACACGGCCATATGGAAAAAATGTTTAACAAGAATGTATAAGAATAATTTAAGATTAAAACTATGAAAAGTATGGATATACCGGGGGTGCCAAAAAAATGTATACAAATGGTCACTTTGGTCAATGCTGCTCAAGCAGTAGTTTGCCGTAATCATAAGTGTCTGGACGCTGATAGTAACCTCTTTGAGCAATTCTTGTAATTGCAGAAGTCAAACGTGACTTCTTTCATCATTAGTTATTGGTATACATTGAGTATTACAATTTTAATAGTTTTTCCCTTTCTTAAAATGTGTATACATTTTTTTGCACCCTCTGTATATAAAGACTAGAAAAGAACATGGGCAAAGTAGCAATAAGTAATTTTTCTCTTCAAAATTATTTTCTAAAGGTCTTTAAGAATGGTTACCTTTAAAGGGAAGGAGAGGACATACATTTTTCATTTTTAATTTTACATAATAGCATGCACTACTCTATACATTTATGTAATAAATTAATTATGGTATCACTACATTATAGACTCAATAAATAAAAACCGTATTTAGACAATTATAAAATGCCAGAGTGACAAGGGGGAAACCTCCCATGTCTCATAAGGCAAATAAAATCAACTCTCACTTCTTCATGCTGAGGTAACTGAGTGGATTAAATTTTCCAGAAAGTTGCTGATCTTTTCTTTTAGACCCACATGGATTGTTTCCCTAGTCATTACACCCAAGTAACTAAGTATTTCTTTCCTCTTATTTCTGCCTGGGTAATTTCCTCATTCATTAGCATATATATCCAAAAGCTGCCTTCTGATCTGGCTTTTGTGGGATATCAGTGCTTCGTGTTTCTATAGAAGAACCATTCCCAAGACATTTTGACAACTCTTTTCAGCTCGCCCATAACTGAAGTGACCTGACCTCTTCAGTAAATCCTGTCACCCTCTAGTTACACTGGATGCTCCACTGATTCCTGTGACTTCAACGGCCAGTTGTCTCTCTGTATTGGGACTGGTCAGGAACAGGCAGTACCAGGGGAAGGCACCTCAGTCACCTCAGCAGGAAGAAATATTGATCCCTGCATCCCAAAGCCTGAAATTCACAATAAAACTTGGCTTCCAGCCAAAACGCTACTGTGGCTGACTCCTTTATAAACGCTTGTTCCCCCCAGTGACCTAATTTCTACTACCCCCCCCTTTCCTATTCTGCAAATTCTCTCTACTGACTGATGGTAAATTCTCCTTCCTAATGGTAATGTCTCCTTTCTCTAGAAGCCGTGACAATGAAGCATTAGTCAAAGTAATGTAACATGGGCCTTGCACAGGGCTTGACATATCCAGGACAAGCAAACGCAACTGACTATATAGAAAGGCTGAACTTGAACCCGAAGCAGAAAGTTCATTAATTTCCATCCAGGCTACACCATCCCTGAGGGCACTTGCTGTGCTTTTGCTGTGATTTTGTAATGAGGCCTTTAATAAACTCGCAGAACGTGAGAGGTGGAAAGTCGTTGGAAACTGAAGACCAGGAAGATGCGCTGGACAAGAGGGGTGAGTGTGTGCAAACTACGTACCAATGATTTGAAAATGGGACAATGTGTTTCAAAGTAGTGGAGACACTGTGGGAAATAACCCTAGACAATCAAAGCATCCCCCTAGTTAGAATTCACAATGACCTATCCAGAGGGAACAAACACCAGCTTCAGCACAGAGACTAGCTGCATCACTTTGCCTAAACTTTCTCTCTGAGTTACTCTATGAACCTTTTAAGAGTTCACCTTGGATTGCAGTAACTTACTAGCATCTGGGATCAGGGGTTGTGTCCTTCTCAGTACAGTTCTCATTTCAGAAGAAAACTAGAACATGAAAGAACGTACTGGAGTGAAGGAAATGTTCTACATCTTAATAGGAGTGAGGATTACATGGGATTTTCCATTTGTCAAAATGGTCCAGCTAAGATTTGTGCATTTTGACATATATAAATTTTGCTTTAAAACATCAAGTACAATGCAGGGAGTAGACAAAAAGTAGAGATGAAAAAGAATGGCACATGCTGATACTTGAAGCTAAGTGATGGGTATACAGAAGCACACCATCCTTTTCTCTTTTTTTCACGTCAGACAGGTAATGTGCCGATGTCATAACAAGGTTTGAGGGGGCACATCTCACACAAGAGAGTGAACACCCAAGCATCACACTTATCAAGTACAAAAGGATCGCACATCATCCTTTTCTGTTTACTTTGCTTACAGTTGAAATCTTCCATAATAAAAAGTTAAAATAAGACCAACAGATAGAACTAGAACAAGTCTTAAGCAGACGAGTCTAGAGCTTAACTCCCAGGGATATAGCAAAACCCTTCAGAGAGAGGGTAAGGCCGGATAAGGAACATGTAAGCCAGAGAGAACAGGCAGCAAGCTCCCGGCAGTGCCCGCCACTCACAGATGACACAGGAGTCCAAAACCACCATGCTTGCGCCACACAAAGCCACGAAGCTATCTGCATGCCCAAAGCACAGGCCTGGCCTGGGCAGAGTGCAACATATACATTGTAACCCCACGCTGATATAGACAACATATAAAGAAAGAAACATTTTTACACTAGCCATTAAAACATATACTACAAAATTACTATTTTGGGACAATTACTATTTTCTTAATAGTTTTGATTCTTAGTTTCTCCATTTTAAGGGACTAGAAATAAAAGGGAAAATTATATATTAAGAAAAAATTCAATATATTTTGAAAGATGAACTACATCAAATCCCTGCTTGCTGAACCAGTTTATACAGTCCCAATATTTGCATAGCCCTCACACTGTGTCTGCCTATTCCAGGGTAAAGAGACCAGGATCTAGCTGCAGGAAGAAACTGTTAGTGTCAACAGGTGACAAAGAAAGGGACACTGCTCCTACAGGGAAATAAAGAAATTAAAACATTTTTCCTGGTTAAACAACTTCTTACCTTCGTCCCTGATCCAATCGGCCATGAGGGCCCCGAGCAGGAAATCTGTTCAGGTGGCTCAGATGAAGTGTGTGGGATGTCTGGAAGAGACTCAGAGCTGCAGAGAGGAAATGGCTGGTGACTCAAAAACTCTAAACATCTGTCCAACTTCCCTGTTCCTTTTTTCCAGTGCACAAAAGTACTCACTTCTACTCACAGAGGAGCAACCTGACAGTTATAAGTCCATTCATCCATAAAGCCACACCCCAACATCCATGCCACTGGTACTCACGCTTCTGAGGAAAGAGTGGGGGAATCCGGTGAGGCTGGAAGATCAACTGGGGCTGAGCTCCCAAAATCCCTTGCTTCTGGCCCAGGGCTGCCACGTGTAGGAGGGGAGGTGCTGGGGACTTCAGGAGGGGCTGCAGGACAGTAACCAGGAAATTCAGGGCATCCCATAGTCGATGTGCTGACTACCTCAGACAGATGCAGTCCCATACCCTCTACAAAAGTAAGGTTCTTGCCCAGCTTTCAGGACACGGGCTTCCCTCCCTCCCCCTCCAATGCACATTCCAAGGAGGGACGAGTACCTGGTTGGAGAGCGTTTGCACCTTGACAGCATTCCAAGGCACTGCCTGGCCGGGGTTGTATGCAGCCTTCACCAGCACCTTCTCACCCAGTTGGGGCAGCCGGCCCTTCACCACACTGCCAGCACACAAGCCAGGAGGCCCAGTCAGGACAGAGACCCTAGCCAAGCCACCCTGACTGCCCTGAGGCCCTTCCCATCAAGATTTCTCACACCCCACATTAAACACAGCAAAGCAATGGCTTCCGGGGGCGGGGGGGGGGGGATGCCACAAGCGTGGTGACAGAACTAAATCCAAAAGGAACACTTGCCTCAAACCTACCTGAGCTGAAAAAAGACCTCTTCGTCTACCACTCCGAAGTAGTCATGCAAACTGGTGACGATGCCAGTGAAGACCCGCTGCTTCTCCCCACCCTACGGGGGAAGAGTACAGTGTGAAATGGGGGACATCTGTCTAAGTTCTGCCATTGGAATGTCATCTCTATGCACCGCCTCAGCTCCATCAGAACATTGCACTGAAAGTCACATGGGAGGAAGCGTACTTGTATAATGGACATAATCTAGCTGCATGGGGCGGGGGGTCATGCTGGTTCCTGCATCCCAAGCTTCTCCAGGATTTCCAGTTCTTTTATTCCAAGAAGCACCCTAAAGATTTCCCTAGAGCCAGAGCTTAGGACTCCCCAGTCAGAGGTATCTAGTCACCTCTCTACTGGCCCAGGACAGGAGTACCAGGAAGGATGAACCCTGTGATGTAAGAACGAAAGCAGCAGGCATCCATGCATGCTGGGGCAGTCCCAACGGCTGAAACTCACTAGAAAGGATGCTCAACCTACCTGAAGGTGCCTGGCATTTTGGGACAGGTCTGTGGCCACAGGAGGAGTGAGCAAACCAGGAGGAGGACCCAGAAGAGATGTTGAAGCTGCGCCTATGGGGACAGAGAAGCAATCTCCAGGAACCGCACCTACCCTCTCAAACACTAGAGTCAACTAGAGGATATGGCAAACCCAAAGGGCAAAGTGGCTCCAAGCAACTCCTCCACCACAGAGACCCCAAAAGCCATCTTTTAAAAGACTAGCTCCAAAGCACATACTTCCCAGTATGAGCGCAGGTAGGGATAAAGGTGATCACCTGAGAAGTTGCGTCCCCCTGGAAGTGGGTTGATACGCTGGCGCTTAAACTGGGACATTGGAAATGCTGTCCTCTTTCAGAGTCGTGGGAAAAAACCTTCGATCAGAAGAGAAATAAGTTAACAGCTCATAGGGGAATTTTCCATCAACCCCAAAAAAAGGAACTAAGGATCTTAAGGAAATGGGGAGGAGGGCACTGAGAGTGAATGGAGGCAATGGATGAAGGGAATCTAGAGTACCAGAAAATGAAGAAATTACACTGTTGCAGTTTGCTCTCATAATAACCTAGTGGCAGGTGCTACTATCATGCTATTGTAAAGAAAAGTAAACTGAAGCTCAGAGAGATTAAAAAAGAGACTTGCCTGAGACCGCATAACCAGTTAGTGACAAGACCGCGACTCACACCCAGGTGTCCCGACAACTTAGCGCTCCTCTCACTATGCCACGCCACCCCAGACGGTTGGGGGGTTAGAGAAAGAGCCCCGGAGACATTCATTCATTCAAATACATTAGCCAAAATGTCCACGCAAGGCCCGGAAAAATGGAGGAGGGTGCTGCGGGAGAGATCATTTGGGCCCTCTCCCCGGAAGCTCGGCCCGTTGTCCCCCGGCCGGGCTGGTGGAAAGGTAGCGGTGTGGCCCCGCCGACAGCGAATCGGGCTGCGCGCCCGCTCCCGCGCTCCCCGACCTTTCGCACCCGCCTCAGCGGCCGCCACAGCTGAATCTCCCAGGCCTGGACGCAGCCAGGCCACCGTGGGAGGACAGAGGCGCGCGGTTTCTCCTCCTCCCGCCCGCCCCCAGGGCCGAGGCCGTTGCCAGGGAGACGGGACTTGCAGGCCGAGGGGGCTCGGCTCCTTCCGTGCACCATGCATCTCTGCTGCCCGGCGCTCGCAGCCCCTCAGTCGGGGGAGGAGCAAAGGGGCAGAGGGACGGCGGAGAGCCTCCTACCTACCTGCGGGCCAGGGCCGCAACACCGGGGGGACAAAGACACCCGGAACCACCACAGTCGCTGCTGCCGCCGCCACCGGAAGCGCCTCTCCGGAAGCGCGACCACTGGTCGGAAGCTGCCACTATCCCGGATACGGTCCCTCCCTCCGCTCCACCGACCTCTCCCTTCCCCCACGCCGGCCTGCCATCCGGCTCCTAAGTGGGGAGCGGAAGTGCGCCTTCCCCGATCGTGTGCGCCTTAGAAAGCTGAGCCTCGGTGGTGTCCTCGTTTAAGTGTCCCATTAGAAAAATAGACTTCAGAGACATGGTTCCTTGTCCAAAGACAGCTGGAGATGGACCCCAAACATAAGGAAGCACTTGCCGCCCCCACCTTGCCTCATTCTGGCAGACTCTAAGACTGCAGGCGCAAGAGAACCAAACCCTCCTGACCAAAGGAAGAGAATGCCTGCTCAGTGGCCATTTTTAGGAGACATTCCGGTGTCTGACTCAAGGCCAATGGCCCCATCCCCAGCCCCGCCCTTCCATTGACCACACACACACACACACACACACACACACACACCCTCCCTCCCTCCCTCCCTCCCTCCCTCCCTCCCTCCCTCCGGTCCTCTGGGTACCTGCAGAATAAGTTTTTCCCCTTTCTCAATTAACAGAGCCAGGAATCTCATAGGCTATAGTAAAGTAAACCACCACAATATTTAAGTGGACATTTACTAATAGTTCTCACAGACTTTTCCTTTAGTCCTCACAACAATGCTAGCCGGTAAGCAGGTCAGGAATAGCTGCCCTAATTTTCAGACATGAAACCTGAAAGACTTCAATGAAATGACTTGCTCAAAATCTTGCAGTTAATCACAGGCCACTTTAGTCCCCTTTAGCAATCCCAGTCCCCCCTCATTCACTTTATCCCTCCAATTTAAGCCTCACTCCAACACCCCTACCCTCCCCTTCCCTATTCATTTAATATTCACAAAGCACTTTGACAGTTTAATATCATTTTATCTTCATAACAAGCCTGTGAGGTAGATAGGGCAGGCACCATTACACCATTTGGGAGATTAAGTGAGAAGCTATGGCTCAGACAAGTTAAGGGATTTTGTCGATGTCTAAAAGCTAGTTTGGGCCTCTGGTTTCAGCTCTGACGTGTAAAGGCTAGCAGGGAGCAAAGCAGCCAGGAATAGGCCTTGAAGGTTACTCCACTGTTCCCCATGTTTTCCCTAACTCTCCCATTCCTGGTGCAGTCTTCTGGGGCAAGACTCAATGTGGAAGCAGCCAAGGTAGTGCCCTTTCCCTATCCTGGGGCTGCCCATGCAGGCATGAGGAGGCAAGCAAGACTCCAGATCAGTAAATGTTCACTGAGGAATTAAGGTCAGTTCCATCCTTCTGAAATTACCTCTCCCAGAAGACCAACCCTTTTTGAGTGTGTGATTCAGAAGAGAGGGTTGGATCCAGCCAGCTCACAACAGTGACAGTCTCACAGAGATATACATGAGTATATCATTTTGCATATATGCACATCTGCAACACGCTGGGCCCCAACAGATGACCATGCCGCACATGCTCCATGGAGGCCTGATAAATAAGCTAGTTCACATTGTCTAAGCCCAGGGATTTCTGGCAGCCAGGGAGGCGCCTGGGAGCTGTCACACCGTGGGGCTTCTCAGGGAACCAGTGTCCCTCTGCCAGGCTGCTCCGGGAAGAGAAAGATTCAGCCCTCACCTCTGAGAGCAGGGCAAGTGTCAGCAGTTTTTCCTGGCCGTGCCCAGAAAAAGCAACAGGGCAAAGGGCAAGGAAGCAGACGTCACTTCACACCCCTCGACACAGGGTCAGGTCCCTGCACCAGGAGGTCTCAGCAGACAGAAAGGTTTTTTGCTCGTTGCTTCTTCACCACTAATGATGGCATAAAGGTCTTCCGGAGGGGGCGACATGGAGACCTTTCAGGGAGGTCCCTTGACTCAGTCCTATGGAAAAGGAAAGGTGGCCTTAGACTAGGAGGAGGAAACAAAGGTAGCAATGGTCCCAGAGTGGATCAGGCATAGATAGCTTCTCTGCTGTGGGGAGCCAAGGGGTAGTAACTTACATGGTGCTTCTTCCCCCTGGTGAATTATTCGGTATAACCCCCAACATCCACCGTGGAATCTTTCATCTGTGCCCCTACCTTGCTTGGCTAGCAAACCCAGGAAGATGGCCTAGGTTGCAGCTTTAAGGGGTGAGGGTCTGCTCGGCTGGCATAAGGAAATTTCCCATATTCTGGTCCTGGTTCTGCTGCTGACTCATGTGTGGCCTCAGGAAAGTTGCTTCCCTCCCCAGCCCAGTCCCCAGCTTCCTCCTCTGAAATGGGGAGCTTTAGCTACTTTCTGTTTCTTCCAGCACCCTCTCCAAGACTGTCTGCATCACGTGGATTCCATAGGGACAAAGTACAACTGGCAGTACTATCCTGGCCCATCAGGCTCCTCCCTCTGCCCTAACCTAGGCTGGGCTGCAGGACTTACCTAGGGGCAGGGCCATCAGGAGGGACAGGGGGCTCAGGGTGTCTAGGGCTCTTCCAGCGGATCCGGTTAAGCAGGACCTTGACCTTGTTCCAGTGGGAGAGATCCTGCTGAGCAGAGGGTGAGGCGGTCACCACAGAGCCCCACCCCACAACAAACCACTGACCAAACTCCCAGAGACAGCTGTCACCACAGCCAAGAGAAGTCACCTGCTCCAAACAGGAATCCTCTCATTTTCCCAGTCTCTGGTCTTCAGGGTATCCACACATGCCAACCTCGTCCCACCCCACCACATCCTTTCACCTGCCCCACACATATCCATCACCTACCTTGTGACCCTGGGAGGACTGAAAGTCATGAGCTGGCTCTGCTGGGGCCTCTGACAGCCTGGAAAGGTTGGCACTGGGCACCCCTACCTTTGGGAATGAAGTTCTCTTTGCCCCTTCAGAGAGAGAACCAGGTTACCCAGGGCCAGGAGCAGGAACACACCCACCAAGTCCCAGGGCTCAGGGGGTGTGCTTATGTGGCCCTGGGCAGGCAAGACCCAGAAGGAGACACAACGGCCCCTCACCTGTCTCCGTAGTCTGGCTGAGCAGCTCCCAAGGCCCATGCACTTCACTGCCTGGGGCATGAGAGGGTGGAGGTGAAGGGGCCAGGACCTCCTCCTCCTCTGTAGGATTCTGATCACAAAAGAGAAGGGCGCTCAGTGCCTGATTACAGGC
This sequence comes from Rhinolophus sinicus, assembly GCF_057876585.1. NCBI lineage: Eukaryota > Metazoa > Chordata > Mammalia > Chiroptera > Rhinolophidae > Rhinolophus > Rhinolophus sinicus. The sequence continues at coordinate 90,748,655 of NC_142515.1, read as the reverse complement.
CTAGACCGTTCTGAAGGAAGCCCGGGTGCCAGGGGACCCACCCCTCCTCTGCCTTCCCCACTCACCGGCCCAACCGCTGGCCTGACCACCCCACAGCTCACTCCCCCAGGGGCCTTCTGGGTCTGCAGCTGCAGGTGGAGCTGCTGGAGCTTTGCCATCTGCTCCAACACAAGGCACAAGTGTTCCAGGTAGCGAAGACCCTGCCCTGGGAGGCACGCCCAGGCTTCAGACCCCAAGCCCTCCACCTGTGGGACAGAGAGAGGTAGGGGAAACTTGAACTCAACCAGATTCCCACCCCAGGTGACCAGCAGGTGGGTGCAGAATGGGCAGGGAGAGGAGGACCACGAACCCAGCTAGCCTCCCAATGCCCAGCCAGCCATGGTGCCAGGCAGACCCCGTACCTGCCCACGTCCACACAGCTGGGAGTGGAGTGAGGCAAGAAGCTGTGACACAACCCATCAATTAGGGACAGGAAAGCCCCACCCTGAGAGAGCTCCAGGGAGAACAAGTGGGGGGGCCCACTAGTCCCCGTGTGAAAGGGCCGTCTCTATCCCACTCTTCATCCAGCCTGAGAGTTGGCACTCACCACCTCTGTTTTTTCCAGGCCTGCTTCTTCCACCTCTGCCTTGGTGGCCTTCTGGTCCCCTGCTCTAAAAAGGGGCATTTCACACTCAGGGTTACTTGGCAGCTTCGGGGAGTGGTGGTGTTGTGACAAGCTGGCAGGAGAAGTTGGGAGCTGGCGGGACCTCTCCAGCACCTGCTCCAGCTTACGGCTGGCCATGAACCGGCCTAGGTGGGCAGCAGGCTCCGTGGGCAGGGCCAGGGGCTGAGGGCTCACCACGGCCTCAAAGTCCAGAGAATCCTGAGAAACGCCCAGCGAGGTGGCCAGGGGGCTGTCCCCAACCACCATCTCCACTCCTGAGTCCCGGGATGCCAGTTTGAGAAGTGGCACCTGCCTCCGGAGACCTCTCTGCTCACCATCCCCCTTCCAGGAGTCCAGCGAGCTCCCCTGAACGGTGTCCGGGATCCGTCTGTAGACGCTGGTGACTCCAGGTACTACACAACTGCGTGCCAGGTCCTCACCAGCCCCATCTACAAGGAGAGTCGGTATCAGGCTGGGCAGGCTGCCCCCACCGCCCCCAGCATTCCTGGCAGCTGAAAGCATTCCCTGGGGAGGAGTGTCCTGGGCCAGAGGTGAAGGGAGGAGCCTGGACAGCCACAGCCCCTCCCAGATCTCTCTGCAGCCCCGCCTGAGAGATGCTGGATGGGGTTCTTTTTACAACAGTATTTGTTAGTAATCACAACCTATATGGGCTGTGTAGTAGGCAAAGCCTTGCAGGACTTATTCGTCAGCTCCTGCGATGGCCTATCTTCCTTCCTCTGAGGGGTTAGGCGCTTTCTTCCTGGGAGCTCTTGCGCTCCTGCCCCTAGGATCTGCCTCAGACCTCCAAGTCCTAAGCAGGGAGCCACAGGCTCTTCCATCACTCCACAAGGGAGAGTATGACCGTGCGCCCCGCCTCAGGGAGAGGGCGCATGGCACAAAGAGGGAAGCTGGGGTCCAAACTGTCATCAGGATGCTTGATGAAGTCTCTCCGGGAGTTCCTGGGGGGAGGATGATGAAAAATAACAATAGCTATAACCATTTGCGGCTTTTGGGCTTTAAACTGAGAAACAGTGACAATTTGGTGGCGAGTTGAAAAGAAAAAAACTTAAACGGAAGAAAAGGAACCAGTGGGAAGGAGAAGATGCAGCGTTGTTGCCCATTAACTGTCACCTCCGTGCCAAGTCCTCCTACTCTCTGGGTGCCCCAGCTACAATGATGCAGACATTGAGGCCGGAGAGGGTGGAGAGCTGCCGACGTCTCCGAAGCCAGGCCCCCTGGGCAAGGAAGAGGGCCAGGAAATCCACCCCTTGCGCGGTGCCTTTGGGAAGCGCTCTGCTGCCGCCGAGGGGCAACGGCCGGCTGGGACAGGGGCCGGCGGAGAAGAATCCAGATCGGGAATTTGAAGGAAGTGGACCCGGGGGAAGAGGGATGGAGGTGGTGGCCAATTTAACGCCCAAACCCAGAGGGTCTCCTGTGCAAGGCGCAGTTCACTCGACCCTTCTAAAGAGAGGCCGCGAGGCGGGCGCGGCTAGGTCGGGCGCCCCGGATCGGTGTGCAGGGTGGGGCGGGACGCAGACGGGGGCCCCCGGCCCCAGAGTCGGCTCTAAGGCGGGAGGCCCTGCCGGACTGAGGGTGGGCGACTCACCCCGGCTGCCGAGCGGCTCCATGGCGAAGATGCGCCGCCGGCCCAGCATGGCCCCGCTCCGCCCCGACCGCAGCAGCCGGACCCAGCGCTCCCAGCCCGCGTCCCCCCGCCGCGGTCGCGTGCGTCCGGACCCCCTGGGTGCGGCCCCCGGACACTCCCAGCCGGGGGAGGGATGAGGCTGGACGGGGGAGGGGAGGGGCGCAGGTGTAAGGGGGCGGGGCTGCACGCGGGGCCACGCGGGGCTGGGCTAGGATAAGGGCCCCGGTCCGCTGTCCTGGCCCCGGTCCGCTGTCCTGACTCCGGTCCGCTGTCCTTCCGCGAGTGACAGACCCGCGCTCCCGCCGCGGCCCAGGAGCGGAGCCCCCCGCCTCGGGTCACCCCGCCCCCAGTTCACACGCTGGGTCTGCCTTCCTGCCGCCAAGATGAAGCTGGCGGGCGGGGAGTGGATCGGGGCGCGGAAGGAAATGGAGCCCCACGTGCTGGCGGTGGGAAGGGCACTGACCGAGACGCAGCCGTCACTGCGCTCCCAGCTGTGAGCCTGGGGCAAGTCACTCCGCCACTCAGAAACCTGGCGCGATAAAAGGGGGAAATGATTTCCGCCCAGAGGGAAATCTTTTCCAACAGCGGCAGAACGCTTTGTGTCCCGGGGTAGCTCTGAATCTCCTCCTCGTCCCACACCTCTTCCTCACTCGGGTACCCTGAAACTGGGGGGCTGAGTGGGATTTCAGGATTGGGGAAGAAGTGAGCCTGGGGGACAGGGGAGGAGCCTGGAAGCGATGCGAGTATAAAACCTTCCCGATCCCCATCCCAGCCCTCTTTGGGCCCCTGAGATTTCCCCGCATCACCGCCACCATCCCCCCCCCTCCCCAGCTCCCCGCTCTGAAAATCGGCTGGGAGCCCAGACAGCGGCTGAAGGAGAGACAGCTTGGTGACCAGACGGGCGAGTAGCTTCTAAGGAAACCTCCTTCTCCGGCGGAAGGTGACCAGCAGGACCCAAATCCCCTGGAGGCAGATGAGGGAGCTGGCGGACGTGCAAACCTGCACCTGAGCCTCTGGGGGAGGGGCTGGAGCCTGAGCTATTGCAAGCGGCTGTTACCTGGGAGGGAGAAGAGGTCTGCCCATCCTTTCTGCTCCGTGCTCCTTCCTGCCCTTCCTCAAACACCCTACGCAGGAGCCTTCATCAACTTGTAGCCAATCTTGTAGCCACAAATTACAAGATTCCAACTTTAGAAGATGAAATTGAGGCCCACAGCCACACCCCAGGAAAGAAGAATGCCTGAATTACCAGACATCTCTTAACACCTTGATCTTCAGGCCAAGCCCTTCCCCACTAGCCATGGGTCCTCTGAGTTGCCCCCTCCCGGCCCTACCCTTCTGGACAACACCCCCTCCCCATTCCTCTTTTCCAGATACAAAAAGGGAAACAGAACGCTGGGCCTGGCAGGAACTGTTTTATGCAAGTCGGACAGGATGTCTGGTACCAACCCCCCCACCCCACCCAGGCCATGCCAGACACCACTCCAGCCCTCCCAAGGTAGGAGGAGAGTAAGAGGGCTGGTGAGTCAGGTGGCTTCCTCTCTGCAAAGTGAGAGTGTGGGGAGGGGAAGGGAGGAAACCTTTGCCAGATCTTGCCCTGAATTTGGAGAATGTAGGGCCAGATTCCAAGCAGCAGTCTCCTTGGTGACTCTGGGGCAGGAATGCATCTGGAACAGGAAGCCAGCCAGCAGGAATGCAGTGTCTCAGCACAAGGCTTTGTGTGGCCTCAAAAGAACCCCCCAACACACATACACATACGACCCACCACACTCCCCTCCAGGCCATGTTTCCCCCCATGCAGATACGCCAGAGCCCTCATGGTGATCAGGATACCTCCTGGGGGTTGGGGGGCACACACTTCCCTGTCATCTGCCTTTGCTGCCCTAACTGGCAGCCCTGTGTGCAGAGCTGGGACAGGCCTTTACCACCCAGAGGGCTCTGTGGCCCCACGTGATTACCTCTGCACTGTCCTTCACCCTGACTCTGTGAGAGGAGAACCATCTCCCTTTCAGTGGTGCTTGAATGAATGGGAGGGGCAGCACAGCCACCCCCTCACTGCCCACCTAAGGGGTGGGCAGCTACAGTGAGTCCCTGAGATTGTGGTGGCCTGAGCAGAGTCATTGATCAGACTGAGGTCAGGGGTGGCCAGCTGCCCCTCCCTTCCATGGGGGAAGTCACAGCTTCAGGAAGTGCATTTCCTGCAAGCTCAGCACTGAACTAGGCCCTGTGGGACCACAGGCAAAGCCAAGAGCCTGGGAGCAGCTTCTGCCAGACTAGAGATGGCAGCTGGGTGCCATAGTGACCTCCTTAGTGGCCTAAAAGGCTGTCTCTGGTGATGGAGGGGCAAGAGTACCCCCACCTCTAGGCAAGCCAGACACTCAGGAGTCAGGCTTTAGGTACCTACCATCCCTGGCCCCTCCCCTTACCAGCTAGCAGTCCTTGGACCAGTTACTCATCTTCCCTGTCCTTGGTTTCTTCATCTATAGACAAGGATGATAACAGTACCTACCAAATTGTAAGGATTAGAGTTCAAAAGCACGTAAAACGTCCCTGGCATTTGAGAATTATCAAGCCATGGAACTTTGGGAAAGTCACTTTCTCATCTCTAACTGAAGGGGACTGTATTAGATGCGCTCTCGGACCACTTCTAACTCAATTCTATCATGGTTTCTGAAGTTATTCCCCAAAATGCAGGAAAAAAATAAAAAATAAAAAGAGCACTGCAGGGGACAAATTGCAATTGCATAATTGTGTGGTCTCCCCCACCCCATGTCTGAGTCAGAGGGCAGGGGGTTGAAATCAACAATGGCCCCAGCCTTCTCTGCTGACTAATGGGTTTGGCTGATAACTCCATCTTCCAAAGAAGTTTGCTCCCAAGCTCAGGCTGGCTGTGTGGCTGCAGAGGCCCTAGAGCTGAAACCCTCCCTGGGAGGAGAGCTGGTTGCCACAACTGAAAAAGTGAATTTTAGCTTGAACCCATCTAGCTTTCAAAAGGCATTCAATTCTCTCACGGGGATACCCATTTTATAAGGGTCTCTAGTCCCCATGTGTTCTCTATTCCTGAGAAGACAGCTGGCCCAGCAAGGTTTGTTACAGGCAGGGATCTCACCATATTAATATTCCAACCCACCCTGTCCAACTTATTACTTCCATGCTTAAAATTTTCAGTGTCCCCAGAGCCTCAAGGTGAAGTTCAAACCATCTCTCCTTATCTCAGTATCCCCTTCAGCCACTGCCCTAAACTGAGCATCCCAGTTGCACTCACCCCCATTACTCAACATTTCTCTCCTCCTATCCCGAGTCCTGTTCCTCCTTTCACACAGATGGTCCCTGCACTGAACTCAGGACATCCCTGTGTATTCCATGTTAGCTCTTAAGCACTCACTGCCATGTAGCATTATTTCATTCATGCTGGCTTAGTCGCTGCTACTTGACCAGTATCTTCAGGAAAGCAAGAAAAAAGCTAGACCTTTCTGCATTCCCACTTTGCCAAAGCCCAAGTGTTTCCAGAGGGGTGAATTCCCCTTTTGTGAGCATTCTCCCCTGCGATGGGCTACACCTGACACTAGGTGGCGCCAAGGAGGCCTTCCCATTTCAGACCAGACATTGTGGCCTGACTGGCTCCTGAGCCACAGAAAGCCTTGATCTTTTCTGATGGAAATAAAGGCAGCCATCCAAGCAAAAGGTGAGACAATTATATCAAGGTGTAAATTGTATCAACAGGTGCTTGAGGAGGCAACACAGTCTTCGCCAAGATTCCTTCCAAAAAAGCACAAAGCACCCTCTGAAGCCCAGCTTTGATCTTTCCTGTGAAAATAAAGCTGAGGCTGCCACCATCCCTCAGGCTGACTGGGGGGCAGGGTGAGTCTGGAGCACCCAGCAGCACCCATGCACTTTTCTGAAATGTCCTCTGGAATTAGGATGGGCCAGGGCAGTGAGTCAAGCCAAAAATCTGGCAGGGAAGCCCTGCCCCAACTCATACATACTCTCAAGGCAGGCGTACCTAGCACTGGCCATGCATTGTGTTGTTTTGTTTGGTTTGTTTTGTTTTAATTCAAGCAACCACCAATGAAGCCAGCAGGGTCTCCCAGGGGAAGTTGTGGGCAGACCAACCCCCTGACTCACTGTGGTGAGGCCCTGGGTGGGTGGTAGTCCCTCAGGGTGGGGTTTCTGCTGGGTTGTCCCCCACCAGCAAGGCTAACCTGCAGCCCTGTCCCAAGTGATTATCTTTCTCAAGTGGGAACAGACAGCTTCGTTGAGCGAAGGAGGTACTCTGGATGTTACCCTGGTCTGCCCATCCTCTGGGTAAGTCACAGGGCTGGCAGCAATCACATCAAGTACAGCAAGGGGCATAGAGAGCTGTAGCCCAACCAGTGCTGGCAGACCAGGAGATGGTCACCTAGGTGGGTCTGGTGCCACCTCCTGTGTTTCTGGCTGCCTTCCCTCCAGCATCCCTTCCCCTCCCCAGGCTCCCAGTGAGAAATATTCCTCTAAAGTACCAGGGACCATCCCAATAAAACAGACATCTTTACAAGAGGGTCCAGGCTAAAAGAAGCAGTCTCTTCAGAAGGGGTGTCACATAGTAAATCACCCGGTGGGGTGAGGGTTTGAGGGGGGGGGCGAATAAGAAGGAGAAAAAATATGTAAATAAAGCCTCTCCACCTAGTGGTAGAGAGAAGCTCATCCCCAGGGCCCGGGGCAGGAAAGGACAGAAAAGAGGGGCAGCTACTTTATTTTGTTCACGTATATATATATTTATCGAGCTCACACGTCAGAAATTTTACACACTGAATGCCTTTAGTCTCGGGGCCACCCCTCTCCTTCTAGAAACTAATCTCCATGACCCAACCTGCTTAACCCCTGTTGCACAAAGATGTCTGATGCAGAGCCCACCTCAGACATTGGTGCACAGCCTGTCCTGCAGGGGGGAAGCGAGAGTATCTGGCAAAGGCCTGGGAAGGTGAGCCTGCTTTCACCCACAGCCCAAGATGGGCCCCAACCTCTGGCCTCACCCAGTGAGGAGGAAGGGACCCCACCACCCACCATCACCCTTCCATGCCAGCTTGCTATTGGCATGGCCCCGGGTGCAGAGGTGCCCACAGAGTCAAGGGCGGGCTGAGAGCACAGCTGGCGCTCAGGCTTGAGAGTTGAAGGTGGGAGGTGCTGAGTAGCGCTGGCGGGCGTGCTTCTCACAGTACAGCTCATCCCCCACCCAAAAGTGCCCACGCATCTTCAGATTCAGACTGCAGTCAGCACAGGTATAGCAGCCGGGGTGGCGGTACCGCCCCTCCTGGATACGCACAGCCTGGTTCCTGCAGACAGAGGTGTGAGAGCCATTAGCCTGGGGGTGGGGAACCGCAGCACCAGGCATGATGCCCCCCCCCAGTCCCATTCCCCCAGGGGCGGCACCTGGGAAGACCCCAAATCTCAGACCTTGACTCCCAAAGCCTGCCCTTCGGAATTTCACTTCAGCAACCCTCCAGCCCCCACCCCCATGCCCCTTAATCCCCTAAAAAAGTTGTTCCTGCCCCAGCAAAAGGCAGATAAACTCCTTCTGGGTTGTGAATGGGGCAGTGGTTCTCCCAGTGTGGTCTCAGGTGTCAGGATCAGCAGTAGCACAAGCTAGGAGTGTAAAACCTGGGCCCAGGGACCTCCTGAAGAGGCCCCGGGATGCTCTCCCACGCCCAGGGCTCTGCTGCTGCTCTTTGAGAAGCACCATGTAAGACCCTTTCCTTGTGTCACTGAGGCAGGCTGGGGACTGTCCCATTCTGCAGATGAACCACCAAGGCCCAGGGAGGTTAAGGGATTTGCCTAGAGTGAGTCAACTGACCCTCCCCACTGTGCACGGGAAGAAGTTTGGGGGGGGGGGGGGCTTTCAGCAATTTCCCAGAGAATGTGGCTGCTTTGTAATGCCACCCACTGAGAAAAAATGAACCTACCTCTGGAAAATTCGTCCTGTTCCAAAGGGGGTGTGGGAAGGGTAAGAGCAAGATTTTCCAGGAGAAGGCACCTCCTCTAGAGGCAGAGCTCCAGAGGTTGGGAGATGATTGGAGAGAAATGAAAAGCACTAGCATGTCTTACTCCTTTGGGGACGGGGGCCGGGGGGGAGGCAGAGGGGAAGAAATCAGGGAGTAGATGCAGCAGGAAGAAGCCAGCAGCTCAGGCATTCTAAGAAGACTGACAATGACCCATAGAACCCCTCACAGATCCACTGTGGCAATGGGCCCTCCCCCTGACTGGTTGTGAGATACAGGCCCCTTTGAAGAGCACCCCGGGCCCTGTCCCCAACCCTGCCTCCCAGGCCACCAACACTCACGCAATGCTGGTGCTGCACTTCTCACACGTGTGGAGCTTGGGTGGGGTGGCCAGTGCTCTGGAGGTAGGCAGGGAGGCCTGGGGGCTCAGTGAGCTGGGCAGGAAGGCAGGTGTGCCATCTGGGAGGGGTGGGAGCAGACAGAACACATCAGAGCTGGTCTACCGCAGCAGCAGCATCTAGGCTGTATTTATTTACACACACTCCACCTGCTCTAACATGCTCTGAGGACACTCACAGGCGCAGCTACAGGTGGGCCTCTGAAGGAACACTGGGCATGTGAGTGGGGAATGGAGGGAGGAAGTGATCACGCCAGATCTTTGGCTGAGTCTGCGCAAGTACAGGAAGCACGTTCAAGGCTCAGGTATAGGCTGAGCTAAGGCAGCAAAAGGGAGCGTGTGCACCGTCTGACACGGCAGGCCAAGCAGCTGTTTCCTCTCGCGTGGCCGAGTCGTGATGATATTCAGAGACGATAATAATAGGTAATAACAGCACCATGATACACCTTTGTATGGTTTTCAAAGGGCTCTTACCGTGTTTCCCCGAAAATAAGACCTAGCTGGACAATCAGCTCTAATGCATCTTTTGGAGCAAAAATTAACATAAGACCCAGTCTTAATATAATATAATATAATATAATATAATATAATATAATATAATATAACATAACATAACATAATATATACCGGGTCTTATATTAATTTTTGCTCCAAAAGACGCATTAGAGCTGATTGTCTGGCTAGGGCTTATTTTTGGGGAAACACAGTATGTGCATTATTGCAATGGGCCACGCTCAGATGTTATGGAGCAGGTAAGCTCACCATTTGCAGCTGACACTGAGACTCCAGGGGTGATGTCACCAGCCATCAGTGCTCCCCTCACCCCACCGCCTCCCCTTGGCCCCTCTAGGGGCCCTCCCATACCTCAGGGTCTTGGTGGACAGGACCAGCTCTAAACCTTTCCCCCCTACCGCCTGCCTCTGTGAACACCCCCAAGGAGATAAACAGACATCAGAGTTGAAACCAACCACCAGGTTCTGCTGATTCTGCCACTCACATATTTCTCCTGACCATCATCACCCTCTTGTCACCGCCCTGATGCCACCGCCCAGGCCGGCCAGGCCCTCCCCATCTCTCCCCTGGACTAGGGAAGTGACAAACACACACACACACACTCTTGCAGCAGCACTGTCCACGTCCTCCACGTCCTTGGGAGCTGGGCAGGCCTGTGAGCCTTAATAAATAGAGGTCCTGAGTGCCTTCCATCTCCACACTGCACATGGCTGGTCCATCCACGGGCACAGCAAATGTCTGCCAAGAGCCCGTCTCATTTGGTATCGTCTGTACTCTCACTTTGGCCCTGCCTGGCATTATTTAACCAGCCCTCCTGGGTTAGGCCACTCCTAAGCCTGGCATGTGAGGCCTCACAGCCAGGATGTAACCTCCTCAGCCACCCTCCCTGCTGCCAGGCCCGCTATTCTCTGATCCCACACCCAAAAGCCCTCAGGCGGGCGGCCAGCCTCCACATTCCAGAGTCTCCGTGCCACCATCTGAAGGCCATTTTTAAAGCCTTCATCTTTGTTCAAGGGCCACGTCAAATCCCTCTTCCTCCATGAAGAAGACTCCTGATCCCAGCCAGCACCTGGGGCACCTCTGGTAACCCCACCAGATGGTAAATAAGCTCCGTCAGTGCAGGGCCTGTGGCTTCTAGAAGTCAGGGCCCCTCGGTGCCTGCTCCCATGATGAGCACTTAAGAAATACCAGCTCAATAACATGTCCATTCAGGGTCCCGGGGTTTCCTGGGGAACCTCCTTCCCCTACCTGAGCCCCTCAGGGCCTTACCTCTCTCCTCAGCCTCCAGGACTTCCTGCAAGAGCCGAAAGGAGCTGGACTGCCGGGGAGCCGCCCGCCCCTCACGATTTTCCTGCAGCATCTTGAAGACTTCCGAGTCCTCTCCCAGGTGGAGGCGTCCCCCTTCTGAGTCCACACTGCAGGGATGGGAGGCAGCCAAGAGTGAGGGTCCATTCTGGGTGTTAGGAAGATTATGGGGGCAGCGAATGGGTGTCCCAGGGAAAGGATTCTGGGGGTCAGAGGAAAGCCACCTGGGTTTAGACAGGCGAGGACCCCGCATCCCTCCCTGGGAAGCCAGTCTGTCTCCTGCCCCTGCCAGCTCTTCAAGATCTCACCCCACCCTCCAGGGCCCACGGGTACCTGAATCTAGGGCTGGAGGATCTGGGCCCCGGGGAGGGCGGCAGCACCCGTACGGCCGAGTCGCCAGCGCGGCCGAGACCCGCCTGTGGGAAGGAGAGGCACCAGGGGAGGAGTCAGCGCCAGGGCCGTGGCCAGCACACCCATCGCTCTGCCAAGGCCAGCTGTTCCCAGGCCCGACACCAGAGGGCTCCCGGCCCTTGCTGACCAGCAGGTCCCCTACGGGACCGTCACCTTGACCCTGCCCTCAGTGCCAGGGCACTTGGGACTGCTCCTGTTCAGTCCCAGAGGGAAGGGAGGCAGCACCCAGCCGTGACGGTGTGAGGGTTCTGCAAGGGGGCTGGGTGAGGGGCAGAATGAAGACCGGCGGGCACTACCAGCTAAGTTTGGACACAATGCAAATTCCTCTGTTATCTCAGGCCATGTGTTTGGAAAGACGTTGCATGTTGGGGCCTGGCTCCTCCGACAGAACAAGCAGAGAAGCCAATCCTTTTGCCGTGAGGAAAAGGCTGGGGCTGCACAAATGACTTCCCCTCCACACATGCTGGTTTCCCTTCTAAGAGGGCTGGGATCTGGGCTGACCAGCCTCTCCCGGCCACCCTGGGAGGTGTGGTCATGCCTCATGCAGCCTTGGGGAGTCAGGCCAGGCCAGTTCTGGGCCCACACCCCAGCAGCAATGCCCCCTCCTCGTGTGCACTGTCCATCTTGGGCTCTTTCAGTGGCTCTCCACCTGAATATCTCGCCTTCCACCTCCTGGTGCCCTGCTTCCTGGCCTCAGCACCCTCCCCCACTCTGCTCCCTCTCTGACCCAACCCTATGCAAAGGACAGCCTCAGAGGTCACCAGGCGGTGTGGTGCTGAGAGCAGTTTCCTAGAAAGCCACATTCCCTTGACCTTAAAATTCAAAGACAGGAACAAATTATGGGGTCAAATGAAAAAAATTGCATGAGCTCTTTAGGCTAAAAGTAGAAATGTCAGAGTCTGGTGAAGACAGCCCTAGCCTCTCACCAGCCTGCATTCCTCTGCTCTTTGCTCTTTGGGAAAACGTTCTACAGGTGAGGAGACTGAGGGTGAGAAGGGCAAAGTAGCTGGTCTAAGCTACCCAGGGAGTTGGAGGCAGGGCTGTGAGTCCACACCAGGGCTTCTGGGTGCCCAGCTGGTGCTGTATGGTCAAATAACAGACGGTGAAAATTTCCTCAGGAATGACAGCCAGCACCAGCTCCCTCCTCAAGAATGATGTTCCTTGGCCGTCCCAGTATGTGCCCTGCACCGGGACACTGGGCAATGGGGAGAGAGCACTGAAATCTGACTCAGTCCCTTTGAAAGCCAAGTCCTCACGCCAGTCAGAGGGAGAGGCCCTGTTCTCATTTCCCATCTGCTCACTAAGGCTTTTGCCACCCTGGAGGGGGCAACCTCCAGTTTCCAGAAGGGCACCATAAGGGCTGATGACATCCTGAGCTTGGTGCAGCCTCAGCGTGCTCAGGAGCCAGCAGCAAGGCCATAGCCACAGCTGACTGGGGCGGGGGCATCTCATCTACCGTGACCGCTTTCCCCTTCCTCCCACCAGGCCACCACACCTTGGTGGAGAGGCCCCAAGTCCCTCACTTGGAGCGGCTCTGCCTTTCTCCTCTTTCCCTCCCCCTCCACTCGCCTTCTGAGAGGGGACCTTTCATCTCTGAGTCCAGAAAACCTTCTCCCCTGCCCATTAAGAGCTGTCTGTGGCCAGCACCTCTCCAAATGTGTTCTGGGGGAACACGGGATGTTAATGAGTGAGTGGCAAGGGAGGGAGGGTGCCGGGAGAAATTCTGCCGTTAAACGAGTATAGGAAATGAAGAAAATTAAATGTGTTTCTTTCTCTTAAGACTTCTTAGAGCCTTTAAGGGGCTAAGGTGAGTGCCCCGCGGGATCTGTGGGACCCTGTGACTCCCACACTATCTGACCCCAGCCTCACTTGGAGGTCAGAATGTAAGCGTCATTGGGTTGGGATTTCTCTCTGTTTTTCCACCACTGCATCACCATAGCCTAGAAGGGTGCCTGACACAAAGCAGCTGCTTAATAAATATTTGTTGAAGGAATGACCAGGGGCCTCGGGTCAAAGATGGGGCCTCAGAGAGCGAGGGGCCTGAGTCTGAGGCATAGACAGAGGAAGAGGGCTTGTTCCAGGTTACATAGTGGAAGTGGGACTAACCCTCTCCTGCCACCTCTCCCTGCCACCCAGCCCAGGGCTCAGGTGACCTTTGCAGGCATCTGATCCCTGAGGGCTCCTTAAAACAGATTGGTGCCCCCACACCACTCCTCACTCCAGTGTGCGATTCAGTAGGTCTGGGGTGGAGCCTGAGAATTTGCATCCCTATCAAGGGCCAAGGTACTGCTGGTGGTTTGAGAACCACTCCCTATACCACCTTCATGCCCAGAAGGACAAGGAAGGGGGCCAGGATGGACGGACGGCCCCTCTCCAGCCATGCCCTAGGACAAGCTTGCTCCTGGCTGGGCTCTGCCAAAATCTCTCCAGGAGGAGGCCCCCAGGCCCAAACACACAGGTCTTGCTTGTACCACTGCTTCCCCTCCCTCCCCTCATCAGACTCAAGTTTAAACCCTGCCCAAACTCTGCCCGGTCCTACCTCCTGACCTTCCAGCAAAATTCCTGACAAAGCTTTCTCAGGCCACCGCAGCCCACAATCATCTCTCTCCTCCCAGAAGGCCTCCTGCTTTTATAATTAAGACCACACTGTTTAGTGCTTAATTGTTCCAAAATTGTTTTGCATATTTGTCTTATCTCCACAGCTACATTTTAAATTGTTTAAAGGCCATGGAACACATCTCCATGCCCGCATTGCCTGGCAGGCCACTAGGCAGGCCTACAGAGGGTCACCAGGGAGCCCCTTCTGTGCAGTCTCCAGAGGACCCCCCCCTCCTTCCTTCTCCAGAGCCCCCAGTTTCTAGTCCCCTCCCCCAGCCATCTCCAAAGGCTCTGCTCTCTGGAATGCAGAATTATTCAGAGGTAGGATTCCAGCAGCTGGGCTTCATCCCCTTCACCCCAAAGGCTGGACATGCCCTCCCAACTCTGCCCCTAGCAGCTGTGGCCCAGAGCTGTCGGCTGCCTCACTCTCTCACCTCCCCACCCCTGTCCTGAGAGAGGAAAAATACCATAAGGGGGATTGGGCTGTCACTAGTGGACAGTGAGACCTGGTGGGGAGGGCCCAAGGGAGAAGGGCAGGGGTGGGGGTCAGACACAGAGTAGGCCAAGTGCAACTTGAGGCAGAACCACAGTCCCGCTGGTGGTTCCCTGAGCTGCGCCAGAGGAGGAAGAAGGGGGATGGGGTGGTGGAGTTGGGGCACGCATGGGGCTGGAATGGGGAGGAATGTGTTCAAGAGATGCAGCCAGAGCCAAAGGGAACCATCCCAACAACAGCAGCAAAACTATGTCAGCGCTGACCCAAAAGAAACACTGGAGAAGGGAGGACGCCAGCAGGAAGCGGGGAGGTGGCAGTGAGTGGGCGTGAGGAGGCGGAAGGCCACCTGGGACCAGCCGGGCAGGACCCGGTCGCCAGTGTGACCCACCAGCAGACAAGATGGCCTCCTCACTCAGGAGAGAGGAGTGCCTGCTGCTAGGAGATGGAGGGGCTGGCTGCCAAGGTAGGACCAGCCACCTGCAGCCCCATGGCACCACCGGCAACCAGTGGGCATGGGAGCCTCTCTCCTTCCCCCAATATCCTCACCTGTTGGCTTCTGGGGTGGCCCCCATAGGACAGGCGGTCAGCAGCAATGGGTCCCGGGGTGTGTGCCAGGCTCTGGAAACTGAATGGGGGAAATGCACGGTGTGTGTGCCAAGGTCCCCACCCAGCCTACCCCAGGGAAACAGAGGGTGCCCCAGGGCCCCCTAAACACAGCTACTGAGATTTCGAGAGACCTGATGGTCAGGGTGTCCACCCCCTACACTCACCTGCGGCTGATCACCGCCTCTCCAGGGAGGGGGTGCTGGCTGGTGGGAGACTGGGTAGAGAAGGGGCTGCTTGCCCGGGGGCTGAGGGAGGCCGGGCTGGAGCAGGAGGACCGGAGGGAGGACTGGCTGTCAGAGTGCGTCCTCACGGAGCCCTGTGGACACAGGGCCAGGAAGAGTGGGCTGCCCATCCCACTGGGCCTTGCCCCTCAGGCCTCCCCCATACTTCAGGGCGCTGGGGCTCCCAGCTGAAGGCACCATCCTACCTGGAAACGTGTGGCCAGTACCTCCACAGAACTTTCCCCATTGGTCTGCCCAGGAGAGGCAGCCCGGGACCTGAGGAGAGGACAGAGAGGCAAATGTTCACAGGGCTCCTGCAACCCTACTTAGCTGGTAGGGGGTAGAGATGTCAGCTGTCCCACACCAGGTTCTCAAGAGCAGTGAAGTATCCAAAATGTTCAGACAGCAGGTTGTAAACTTCAGCAAAAAAGTTACATAAATTCAATTTTATTAAAAACTCCTCACACTATCCCCACTACCACCGCCTTTCTTTTTCCTTTTTCTTTTCTTCTTCTTCTTCTTTTTTTTTTTTTTTTTTTTTTTTTTTTCGGCATTTCAGCCAGATTTTGTCACTGGCCAGCATCAATTTGTAGATCAATTTTGGGGGAGACAGCAGATTTCATCCAATAATCCTTTATCTTTCAGCCATGGAGAAACTAAGCTCAGAGTGGGAAAGTGAGTTGCCCAAGCTCCTAAAGCCCAACCAGAGGCTGTTCCCCACCAGCTCCGCCGCTGACGGCCAGAATGGCTTTGAGAGGGTCACTCCTGGTTCTTTCCTCAGACTTCTCCCCCGTAAAACAACGGTGGGTAAAACAACGGTGGAGCTGGCCCTCTTCCCACCAGGCAGGCAGCTGTAGGACCTCAGGTCTCCCACCAATCACCAAGGCAGCCAACAAGAGGGCTCTCCCACCCCAACTCCCCAGGACTCTACTTCAAAGCCCTTCCCAGTGGAGCCCAACTGGACCCTTGAAGAGGCCATTGGAGGGGCAGGACCTGGCTGAGGGTGGGAAAAGCGCCTGCGATGTACCATCCCCACACCATTCCTGGATGTCTGGCCACTTCTAGAGAGGTTAGCAAGAACCTCAGGCACCACACACCACACCAGACTCAGCCTCCCTGGGGAGGGGAGTGGAATCAGAGTGGGGGAAGCGTGGGCTGTGGCTCTAGCTCTGAGCACTGCTTCCTGCCACAGGGCTCTGAGCGCCTGAAAGGTCATGGTGAGGGTGTTGTTTAGCGGGGATTAGGTGAGAGCTGGGCAAAAGAAAGAAGAGACATGGAGTCTTGACCTGCCCAACATGGAGCTGGAGGCCTGGGGGGTACTTAGCCAGACGGGGCTGAGTCCCTTTAAGAGGGACCTGAGAGGAAGTGATGGCGTCAGCAGCTCCCTGCCCCTCTAGGCAGCCTCTTGTAGATTTTGGTCCCCTTCCCAGATGCCATGAGGTACTGCCCACCCTCCTCCTCTGAGTCCCACTCTTGCAAACACTCTTGAGCCAGAGTGGCATGAAGTCGTCACTGAAGGGGCCAGGGACCACAGAGCATCATGGGAGCCAGCTTTTACAGCACTGTGGGAGAGCCGGGGCCAGGAAAGGGCATGGAACCAAGGCTCAGGGAGAGCCTGGTGGTGGGGGTGGTGGCAGAGAGGCAGGAGGTACCTGACTCAAGTTCAAGGCCCACCCAAAGGGCTCTCCTGGCTGAGGGAATCTCCCAGCATTCCTGCTCTGTGACTCACCGAGATGCCCCACCCTGGGGAGCCACCTGTTCCCCCTCCCCCAAGCCTCCAGGCTGTAAACCCCACTAGCCAGGAATCTTCCTTCACCAGCAGGGCCCAGAGAGGCACTGGAGGGAGGGACAGGGACTCTCTGGGAAGGAGCCCTCAAATTCCTCACCTTCATCCTCAACCCCGCCCCCAATCATCTGAACAAAGGCCATGCCCTCTTTGAGGCACACGGGCCCTGGAGACCCAGCCTAAGGCACACCTTTCCCCTCTTCAACCCACTTGATGCCCACACCCAGTGCCCCACACACTTGGGAACCAGTCAAACCCGGGCGTCCAGGTGGCTGATGCCAGCCTGCCCTACCTGTGGCTGCATGCCCAGCTGAGCACAGGGTCACACTCAGCCCACCCTGCTGCAGGCCTGGAGCCCCAGACCTTCTCACAGATGAGCCAAAAGGGCCTGGGAAGACCAGGCGGGGCTGAGGACAGGGGAAGGGGCCACCGGTGCAGTGGGCTAGCAGAGGGGAGAAGAACGCTAGCAGACCTGGCAGAGGTGGTGGATAGAGGGCCTACCGGTCCAGCTGCAGCCGCAGTGGGGAGGGGCTCTGTCGGATCTTGCTCTGGGCCTCAGCATGAAGCATACCCTCTGCACTCTCCCCGTTGATGGCCACGATAATGTCGCCAGGCCGAAGGTCGGCAGCCTCAGCCTTGCCCCGCTCTGTTACCTGTTAGGGGATGAGGAGCAGGTACTCTGAAGTACCCCCACTCAGACAGTGGTGACACTCAGGGAGGCAGGGAGGAGAGGGAATTACCCTCTGTCCCACCCAAGAAACACAGAAGCTGGTTTGAACCAGACTGACCTGTGTCCCCCTTCAGCATCTCTCTACATGCCCATCAGTGTCTGCCCAGCTAATCAGCTAATGCCCTCCAAAACTGGAGGGGCTTCCCCCCTCCCTCCTCGGTCAGCACTGGCATTCTAACCGGGGCCTCTCAAAGAATGTGTAATGACAGAATTTCAGGAACTGTACTTGGAAATACTTTTGGATAGAGAGCCCTGCCCATGCAATCACACGGGGCTGGTGGCTGCCTGCGCACAGGGGGTCTGCAGGACCACCCAGGCCTGGCTCAAGGGGAAACTGCCAACAACACAGGGGCTCCTGTTCTGGTAACCACCCAAAGTGGCTGCCAGGAGGTATGGGATTGGTGACCAAGGAGAAAAGAGCAGGCCCTGTACTTGGCCCAGCTCCTTTTCACTCCCCAGGAGCCTGTTCCCGATGTGGCCCCCACATCCCCAGGACAAGAGGGCCCCAGCCCTACCTAGGGCTGCACTCCCAGAAGTAGGCGTCTGGCTCCAGAACACAGAAAGGTATCTGTGGGGACCAGGTGGATAGGACAGACCCTATGGGGTACTTTCTCATCTCATGGAACTAGCCCTTACCTTGGTCACCATGATGGGCGTGTGGAAATCCCTGCCCCCGGTGATACGAAAGCCCCAGGGCGCCGGCCCCACCACATCCACGGTCAGCGCCATACCTGAGGAAGAGAAGATGAGAGGTGGAGCCTGCCACCCAGAGATGCTCTAAGGGGGCAGGAGGAAGGCAAAAGGGAGGAGATGGGGTGACAGGTCCGCGCAGTAGCCAGTCAGGGGCTGGAGGTGGGTGGGTAGAGGAAGTGACTAACTCCCTCCCTCACCCCCCAGTTTCACTTCCCCCCAACCCTGGGAAGCCAGGACTCTGAGTTCCCCTTCTCTGTGTTCAGCAGAGCAGCTCCCTGGAGGTAGGCTGTCAGGGTGCCAGACAGGGGCTTGCTGGAGACCTGGCAGGCAGGGGCTGGCAGGTGGTAGGAGATGGCAGCATTTCCTCCTCTCCCCCTCCTCCACCATCAGGGCTAAGTCCCGCTAGTGCTTGTTTCCTGTCCCCAAAACCGACAGCACAAGTTACTTCCTCCCCACTCTGGGGGAGGGCAGCGCTGTGAGAGCAGTGACAGAAGGAAGAGAGTGGTGACACCACAGAGTGTTCAAGTAGTTTTCTGGGTTGGGGATGGCCAAGGTGAGGCGAGGGTCTTCAGAGGGGCCTCCTGCTGCCTGCTCAGGCCCTGGCAACAGAGTCCAGCTAGGCAAGCCTGGGCTTCCCACCTCCCCCAGGGGCCTGCGGCCCTCCAAACAGCCCAAAAGAAGGACAGGTTCATCTGCCAAGCTGGGCACACCCACACCCTTGGCACTGGCCGTCAGGGTGAGCTGACTGATGCTGCCTGTGAGCTGGGGCCACAGGCCTCCCATCCACTGCCCCCTCCCTGGGCAAGGGAGTGTCCTTGCAGACTGGCCCTTGTAGGGTTCCTGGAGCCTCTAGTTCTGGAGCCAGGAGCCAACCCAGGCAGAAAGCTGCAGTGTCAGGCTGGGACACCACCCTGCCCAGCACCCACCCTGGAGCTGGCTCTGGGGAGGCCCAGAGGTTGCAAGTGTTGTTCAAATCTATCCAAGGGCACTGGGGCCACCGCCCCACGTTTAGAAGCCTGAGGAGGGGGTGCACAGGCCAGTGGGGCTGTTTGCCCTCTTCCAGGCTCTGTGGCTTCCCCTATGCCCAAGCCCCAGCTTCTGTCCTTCCCTAGGCCCCCGGCCGGCGCTAGCGGCTCACACCCTTGGATTCCCGGACCTTTGAGCCGGACAGTGGACTCCGCGCCGGGCGCAGCTGGGACGTGCCCAGCCTGTCTCCCCGGCTCTCCCAGTTCCGGCGCCCTCTCCGCTTCGAGGCTAAAGTACCCGCAGGCCAGGGGCTTGGAGGAGTAGAGCCCGGGATGGGGAAGTCCAGTCGGCGCAGAGCGCTATCCCCGAAGCGAGGCTGCGGAGAGAGGGGCTGGGGGCGTGGGAAGGTCCCAGAGCCAAGGGGCGCCCAGGGGGAGCGGGCGCTCAGAGCCGCGGGCGAGCCGGGACGCCGCCTGCTGCGTGGACCGTGCGCAGGTGGGCGCGTTCAGCTGGCCCCCGCTCACCTGTCGGGCTGGGCGGCTGGGTCCAGGAGGGAAGGGAGGGTGAGGAGACGCCGGCGCTCCCGCTGCCGCCGCCGCTGCCGCCTGCCCAACTCTTGGGAGAGCCGCCCGGGGCTCCGGGACTTGCCTCCGCCCATGTGATCCCGGAGCCGCCCCTGCCGCCGCCCCGGCGGGGGAAGCCACCTCCTCCGTGCAGCCCGGCCCCGGCGCTGCCTTCTGGTCCACGCCACGCTGTGGGGCGGGTGACTCTCTCTCTAGAGCCCCCTAGAGGCCGCGACCGTCCTCCCCGAGGTGCCGGGTCCTTTCGACTAACCCCCCGAGTGCAGGGGAGGCGTTCTCGTGGCGTTCCCGAGCCCCACTTCGCAGACGGCTGAGGCTGCGGTCCCCAGAAACTCTCCCCCTGCCCCGCCCCACCAAGGGCCTGGTCTGTCTGCGGTGCGCCCGGCTGGTCCGCCTGCTCCAGGCTCCCACGCTGGCTAAGATGAAGCCCGACACCCACAGAACCCGAACTAGAGCCGCCCCGCCGCCTTCCCGAGGACACCGCGCTAAACGGGCGGTGGCGCAGAGCTTCCCGGCTAGAGATGTCCCGCAAGCCAGCTCCACTCTGGGCGGCTTGTCAGATCCAGGAGGAGATAAAGAGAGAAGATGAAGAGCGTACATGGAGGTCCTGGGGCAGCCTCCTGGGCTACACAGGTCCCTCCCTCTTCTGGGCTGATTCGTTTTCCATTCCTGGCTGCCCTCACCTCTTGCTGCCGTGCCTGGGGCCGGCCAGCCCCAACAACCCCCACTGGCTCCTCGTCCCCCAGGCCCCACCTGGAACCCAAGCTCCAGGGATCAGGAGAGGACAGCCAAGGAGAGGCCCCAGGGGCCAATTCAGAACCATCTGGCAAATGGTTCCCTGAGTCATACCTAGCAACCCTCCTTCTGGGGACCTCATGGCCCACCAGAGCTGGCTCCACCTCCTACTGGTCTTCACTTTGTACTCTCTCTGACAGGCTGGTCTGTTTTCAGGGGGCACACCTGTGGGCACAGCTGTAACTTGCTTGCCTCAAGTCGTCATTCCCTCCTAGTTCCCTTTGCAAAGAGTGCCCTCACCCCCCTCATGCCTACCTATGCCCTGGGCCTCCTCCTCCCTGTACATAGTCCAGCTCGCCTCCAGCCTGCTACCTCCCCTGTTCCCAGCCTCCCAGAGCCTCTATTCCCAGTGTGTGTAAGCCACTCGCCTACTAACTGGCCCTGTGTCTGATGGTTGGCCACTTGGCCTGATGTACCCACCCTCCCCCCTAGACTGGAAGCCCTGAGGGAGCAGGAAGCCCCAGGTAGGGAGCCGGCACAGCCTTGGGGTCGCACAGACCTCGCCTCAAATGCCAGGTCTGCCTCTACTAGCCATGTGACCTTGGGCAATTTCCTCAGCTCCTCTGGGTCTCAGTTTCCCCATGTGTAAATGGGGACAAAGCATAGTTGTGCCGATTGCCCTCCCATGTAAAGCTGCCTGCACACAGGTTCCTCGGAGGGCGAGGGGTTTGGTTTGATTCACTGCTCCATTCCCAGAGCCTAGCACAGTCTGAGCACACAGTAGGCATTCAGTAAATATTTATTGAATGAATATTGTTTAATGATTGAATGTATTAGTCTCTCTTCCATTGCCACCCCACCCCCCATTTGTGGCAGGGACTCTGTTATACACCTTTTTGTGCCCCTGACTTTGACTTGGACAGTCTCTAAAAACATCTATAGGTTCATCTGCAGGATTTCTGCTCTGTGTGTCCTGCATTTGCAAAGCTCAGGACAAAGTTGCAGTCGGCAGGGCAAGAACCCCTGGAACAGAAAGGGTCCTACTCTGCTCTAAGCCACTCTGTGCCCCTGGGCACCTCACCTCTCTAATGGGAGGAGCAGTGCCAGTGGCCTAAGGTCTTTTCTGGCTCTGACCCCTCAGGTCCCCCTCAGCCCTCAGGCCTCTGCCCCTCCCTCCCCCGCCCCCCTTGTGCCAGTCAAGGCACAGAAGTGGTCATTGTAAGTCAGGGCTATCATGGCAGGCAGCCCAGGGGCCTAGGGTTGGTTTGCTGCTGAGGTTTCAAGGCCTCATCAAAGAGAGGGTGTGGATTTGGTTTCTGCCCCAGGGAAAGGAAGGCTCAATTCTGATATCTTTTATGAGGGCATCAGGGAACATGAAGAAGCTGGAACAGGGGAGTCCGGAAGAATGGTCATTTTCACAGGACAGGCTGGACCTGACCACTGAGAAGCAGACCATGGTGAGGACCGCAATGTCTGCAGGGGGCATCCAGGTCTGTTCTTCCAGCTGCTGTTTAACCACTGCTGGGGCCCGGCCACACCCAGGCTCAAGGACCGGCCAGGGCCAGGCCACCACCTGTCATTCACAGGCTCCACCTACCTGTCTTGACAGAACTGGGCCCCACCCCCTTTCCACACACCTGGGGCCGGGAAGCCTTCAGTGACAGGCCTGGAAAACAGGATTGCCCAGAAGAATGTAAAAGAGGCCCAACCTGGGGCCACCCCAGAGAAGTCTTTGACCTCATGCATGAACTTTCTTCTTTGGAGGTCTCTGGGACAAGGAATGGCCTGGTAGACTTTGTGCAGACAGGTGACAAGAGTCATGGACCTGACTTCAGCATTTTATAACGATGTGACTCAGGCGACTGGCTCTCAGCCCTCTCTCCTCTTGTGAAGTCGACTCAAACCTGCCCGTAGCGATGCTTATAGCAGATGGCGCGTGTAGCACCTATGCCCCACTCAGCTCCCAGCCCTGCCAAGGAATGGCACTCTCCTTCTTTGGTAGAGCACTCCAGCCCAGACTGTGTCACCACTGTCGCCCCACAGCAACCACCAAGGCCTGGCCTCTGAAACCTTGGGCGAGAAGTTGCTTTGGCTAGCTGTGGCCCACCACTCCCAGCTTCCCGCAACTGATTGCTCAAAAACCCGGACCTAAAGAAGAAAGTAAACAAACACACAGCGCTTCGGTGTGGAAATGCAGCACACAGAAGGAAACCATTAGGCGCAGAGCAGCTAGACATGTCATCCAGTCCAGCAACCCCACGGCGGCTCCAGAATCAAAACAGCCTGCACACAAGGCCACATTCAGCTCCCATCTCTGGTTTCTCCCTACAATCAGGCCTCGCCCTCATCCCTGTGATGTTAGTTCTTCACTTGGCACTGCCTGTCACACAGCTGCCTGATCCTGAGGGCTGCCCAATGCTGCCTGAGACCTGCGATCTTTAGAGATAATAATGGTGCTTTACCAGCCTCCCCTTACACATGAGCAGATGCACGTGCATGAGCATACACACACACACACACACACACACACACACACACACATCCCACCTGATTCCCAGCACAGCCCATTGCACAAAGAATTCCTGTAATCCTAAGCAGGAAGAGGAACCCTCTACCAAATCCCAAGAAAAGAGTGCAAGGCAAGGTCCCTGGTATCCAGATTTATTTTACATTCTCTTCCAGAGGGGTTAGGGGGTTGGGGGGAGCTGGAGAGGCGGGGGGTGGGGGGCAGCACACATCAGTCTCCCTGGAAAACATGTGGGATAGTCCGAGGCTCTTGAGACCCACCCTCCCTGGGCACTACAGCAGCAGGACAGAGGCACAGCCCAGGCCCAGGGCTTGGCAGCCTTTGGGAAGAGGGGGGCTTTTCGGTAAGACCTCTCGCCAGGTCTTGAATGCTAAGGAGGTGCTGCATCCATCCCCCATCTCACTCCCAAGCCCAGCTGGAAGCAGGAAGGCAAAGGGGGCAGCAGGCAAGCTGGAGTGAAAGGGGAGGAGTCCCCTCCCAGACAGCGGCCTTTGGTCTCTATTAGGTTAGGAAGCTGGTCCTTGTTAGAGGAACCCCATGGGGGTGAAGCTGGGAGCCAGTCCCTGTTAGAGGAAACGCCACAGCAGGGTGGGGGTGGGAGACTTGGGGGGGGGGTCTGATCTCAATAAGGCCTGGAAACAGTCTCCACTTCAAAGCAGACCTCTATATTTGGGGAGTGGGGTAAGGGAGGAAACAAAAGGGCCATGAGAGGAATGCGTGTGAGCTGTGGGTGGGAATCAGTCCAGGGGGCTTCGAGGTGGCTCCAGGGGAAGGGCTGCTGGGTTGTCTGCAGATGCCAGCAGCCAGGTCCTGGGGAGGAAGACATAGGAGGGGAGGCTCCTCTCTTCCTCCGGGAAGTGCTACGGCTCCCCACCCCATCCTGGCTGGGCTCTGAGTTGCCAATGAGACCACTCACACCGGGGCTACATAATTTCCAGGGAACGTCCCAAATTTCTGGGTCCTCCGGGAGACACCTGAAAGAGGAAAGACAGAAAGATCATTCCCCACACTTGTTTTTAAAATAGGAATGGGGGTGAGGGCCCTGCCCCCTGCTGGCAGTACTAAGAACTGCAGGGAAGTCCCTGTCCCAGTAAGGGAGGACTCCTTTTCCTCATTCCTGCCCCCTAGTGGCAGAAGCTTAGATAAGCAAAGCTCCACTCACTAAATTCAAGAATGAGAGACTAATCTGAGCACTCAACCACTGTTTAACTTCACACACAGCAATGAATAACCCCATCCCAGCAGGCTGGCATTCTGATTTCCTTATGAGCAGCTCACATGCACCCTGTCCCCGGGCCTTGCTGATACCGTTTCTCTGACTGGAGGGCTTCCTTTTTCTGTTCCACCATCCTTCAAAGCTCTTCCACTTCCTCCAGGAAGCCTTCCCTGACCTACACTGCCCCCAATGATAACCACCAGCCACGTGTGTGGTTACTGGGCATTTGAAATGCACTCATCTGACAGGCAAACTGGACTTTCTAAACCTTTCCTTTCAAAGCACTCGTGGCTTATACCACCAAAGTGGTGCTTTTTCTTCTTGTCTATATAAATTTGTAAACCTTTATTAGGAATTGTAAAAAAATTCAAAAGCAGAAGTGTACAGAGTAAAATAAGAATGTGCCCTCAGCCGGCCCCTCTGAGGTAAGGACTGTTAACAAGTTAGTGCTTCATAATTACTGGTGTGTCCAAAGTTTGGTCAGCAGTGAGGTGCTGGGATTCAGGTGAGAAAGGGTAGGCTGCCAGGTCAAGGGACTGCCCTTGTAGCCCCCCCTGCCTAAGCAGCCCCCTGACCCTTCAGGCCCTATAGTCTGCTGCAGGGGGAACTTCTGGCTGTTCACTAGTCTCCGAGGACTGGACCAGCCTCAAAGTTGAGGCCTGGACAGGGCCCTCCCACCTAGGGGAAACAAGCCATGTGGAGCCTGCTGAGTTGGTAACCTTGAAACAGGCCAAGGCCAGCCTGAGGCTTCCGGCTTTAGTCCACTGCCTGAGCTGCCCTTGGGTCAGCTATAAGGGCTGGGATCTTTCTCTCCTTTTGGTGGAGCGGGGTTAGGAGGAGCTAGCTGCTAGCTGGGGTGGGGGTAGGGGATACAAAGGTATGAGACTTGGTCCAAGTCTGCACTGACTTCATCAATGACCCTGGGCCTCACCCCTCTTGGAGGTGTGAAGTCAACAACATTAAGGTCTGGCTCTGGGGAAGCATCCAAGGCCAGGCCTTCCCAGCAGCCAGACGGGAAGTAGGCGTGGGGTGGGTGTTAGGCCATGAATCTGTGCTGAACCACTACCACTGGCAGGCAGTAGCACCCACCCAAACCCCCACCCGGACCTTGAGATAGCCTCTTCCGGCCTGCCCCCCAGCCCATCCCCTTAGAACCCTGAGATACCCCTTCCGGCCTGCCCCCAGCCCAACCCCCCTCGACCCTGAGATACCCCCTTCCAGCCTGTCCCCCCAGCCCACCTGCCAGGCCCACATACCCACAAACCAGCCATCATCACACTGCTGCATGACATCCACCCGATCCCCCTCTTGCAGCTCCAGCTCGTCCTCATTCTGGGGCCTGTACTGGTACATCGCCCGGTATCTGGGGGAGACATTGCCATGGCAACCACCGGAGCCCTGGCCCCTTCCCCAGACCAGGTCCAAAAAGTCCAAACCCAAGGGTTGCCACTTCCCTGTGAATTTCCCTGTGAACTTCCCTGTAATGGGAGGAGGTTCCCATCCTCCCATTAGCCCCCCAGCTCCTGGAAAGGCAACTTGGTCTGGCTCCAGTGCATTCTTTCCCAGGCCTGCTCCCTGCCCTTCAAGCCCCAACCACCTAAATCCTGCCTTCTCAGAGCTCCCAGTGCCTTCAGGTCTGTTTTACCAGTTCCTACACTTACACGTCCGTCCTGCATCCATGTGCTAACCTCAGGGCAGGAAACCCAGTGAGGAGACTCTGGGGGCCAAGTGTGGGAGGCTTGTTCTAAGGCCACAGGACTGGCAGCGACAGGTCAGAAACACCACTGACAACTTGGCCCCCTGCCAATAAACTGCCCATAAGCACTGCAAGCACTAGCGCCACCAGCAGGAATTTCCCAAATCCACCTTGCAGGGAAGGGATGGGCTACAGAGGTCAGTGTGCTCAGCTCTGTCCACCGGCAGCACCACACCTCTAACCAAGCAACTGCAGACAGTACTCACGGGGTCCAGTGTATCTGAGTGGTGTTGGGGGAGGTGGTCCTCAGGTCTAGCGGACGGCTGGAGCCTCCAGGATGGGACACAGCTGACCCAGGGGTGCCGAGACTCTGGGGATCCACAGGAGGAAAGGTGGGAACATGCAAGCATGAGGGAGGAGAAGTAAAATGGCTTCCCCTGGGGCAGCGCTTCCCACACTGCTTGTCTGATTCTCTCAGTCCCCTCTGCACACGGGGTCTGTGACCATTTCACTTCACAGGTGCAGGGAAGCTGAGGCCCAGGTAGGGTAAGTGGCTGGTGTCTGAATGCTGCACGGACAAAGCATGGAAAGGAGGAGGTCCGTGCACTGGCTCTGCCTGTTCCTAATGGTTTGCTGAGCGGAGGGATGGCTGCAGGAGCCAATGGGCTTGTTTGTGCGCTGGCAGGGTGGGGACCAATGACTGTCCTCAACTATATAAACTTTTAGTTCAAACCCACCCAACTATCCTCTGCAGGGGGAATTACCATCCCCATTTTACAGGCGAGGAACATGCTACAAGTGAGAAAACCCACATCCAGCAAGGGCAGGTCATCTGCCCAAGGTCACACCACCGGTGAAGGGCAGACCCCTGACTCCTGGCCCGATTTTGTCCAAGAGGCTGACATAGGCAAATCACAAAAGTGGAGTCTGAAGGGTTAGGAGGCCTGGGCTGGCTTTGGGGTCGCACCTGGAGCTGGCTAGCTGCCCCATCCTTCCGGGACTGTTGCTCAAGGGCCCAAATCACCTGGAGGGCTTTGAGGTCCACAAGGCCCAGGTGGGGCTGCAGAGCCAAGTTCTGCCCAGTCACCCCACCAGTCTATCCTGGGGGGGGTGGGGGTGGGTCTGGGAATGATTCTGAGGTGTGGCCTTATCCAGGAATAGGGGATGTGGTGTGGGGAGTGGGGGTCAGCTCTCTATCTGAGGTAGGTCACCTTACCTGGGTCTGGGGTCTGGGCTCCTGGGTAGGGAAGGAGAAGCCAGTGCGGCGGGGGGAGGTCCGGCCCCCCCAATCGGTGGAGTCAGCTGGGCTGCGTGGCGTTAACGGGGAACTGGGGTGACGGGTGGCCAGACGGGCAGCGGTCAGGCGAGGAGACGCAGGGAGCTGGGGGCCATCGTCACAGACCCGGAGCCGGGGCTCACGGCACACCTGCACGTAGCTGGCCGGAAAGATGCCTTGGCGCCCGGTGCCTGAGATGCGTCCCTCATACCAGTTCTCATTCACCTTGCGGATCAGGCAGATACGCTCTCCCTGGTGAAAGAAAGGAGTCAGTATCTGAAGGGCCCTCCTGGGCACTGTGCACCCGAGGCTGCCGACGCAGGGCATCCCGTTAAACCGAACACCTTGCCCAGAGGGATCGCACTGAGAGGGTCAGTGGGTTATGCAGAAGTCACACAGGTAGGAAGTAGCATCGTCAGGAGCCAAACCCAAGCTGCCTGGGGGAGCAAGCAGAAGTCTAAGCTCTTCTCACAACACGTGGCGCTGGTTTGGATCAAGTCCTGCCTCTTTGGGAAGGCTACATGCATTTCCCCTGCGTTCCTAGCTCTCTCTCTCTGCCAGAGTTCCAGGCATAAGGGAGCTTAGAGGCTAATAACACAGATCCAAACCAGGCTCTGCCTATTTCAAGCTGTGTGGCCTTGGGCAAGTTACTTTGCCTCTCTGAGCCTTCGTTTCCTCACATGTGAAGTGGGGATAACAATACTGTTACTGTGAGAAGCAAAGGGGGAGCCATGGCAGATGGGTAAGAAGCACAGTGATGGCATCAGCCAACACTGCGATGCCTGGATCCAGTCCCTGCCTCCAAACTGGGTGATCCTGTCACCACTGCATCAAAAAACAACCCTCCCCCCCCAAAAAAAAACCAACTCCCCGAGGGCAGCTAGTATATCCACAGGTCCACATGCTGACTCATGTCAGGTAGGGTTGCCCTGGGGGGATGGTCTCCAGCCTTCTCCTGCCCTCACCTCTCTCCGTCCAGCCACCCTCCCCCCACCCCCCAGGCCAGCTCTTCCAGGAGACACTCACTGGGGGCATTCATGGCCTCTGCCCCCAAAATCAACCAAAGAGAGAGACCAGTTCCCTGCTTTCTAGGGCATTTTTCAAGGTTTCTTGACTACGATCTGTAGTGAAAAATGTGTTTTAATAACAACCCAGCACACACACACACACCAGCCTAAAAGTTTGATAGAATACCCTTTCTACACGTGAGGCAGTCTAATATTTCCATTTTACTCTTTTAAAAATGACTGTGATCCACACAGCCTACCAACTTGGAACTGAAAACAGCACAAATCTTCTAGAAGAGTTGGACTTTAAAAATTTTTGACTAAATTAAGGGAAACATATCCAAAGAGACTGAGAAAAAACTGGAAATACTGGATAAAGATGGGTACATCTTTTAAAAATGTTTTCCTGCACATATTTCCTTATGTCTTCACCAGCCCCCTCTCCCTCTGGCCCCCCACTTCCTGCCTGGCCTGGCCGCACCTTTCGGAAGGACAGCTCCACGTCCAGGTCTCCCTTGAAATTGTACTGAGCCACAGCTTCTCCATACTCCAGCACCTGGTAGGTCGGGGGCTTGAGGGGCTTGGGGATCTCATCTGCAGGCAACACCTGCAGGAAGAAAGGTCATGAAAAAGTTTTGGCCTGGGCATCAACTGAGCACAGACCTGGGGCTCCTGGGACAGGGAGGCAACAAAGAGAAGGTGGTATGGGCAAGATCTGTCTCCAGGCCAGAGCGGAGACAGACATCAGACACAAGCCTGGGGTGGTTAGGGGCAAGCACAGCCAAAAGAGTGGTGAGTCCCAGGAGAATCCTGGAAGTGAATTTCCACTAGAGATACGTGGAGTGGGCATTACTGGAGTGGGCAGTGGCAGTGCAAAGATGGGAGCTAGTCCAATGAGAGAGTTGAACTTGGAGGGCAGAAGGAAATGAGGAGTTCCAAGGAGCAGGGAACACCTGGTGACCTATTCTAAAAGAGAGGATCTAACATTTTACCATTGCTGAGAACTGAGTGTCCTCCTTCCTCCTCCCCTTCTACCCCAACAGGCTCCCAGAATCCCCATGCTCTCTTCACTTCCTATTCATAAGAATCAAGAACCTACTAAACTATTTTATACTAAGATATAAATGACTAATGACATGGAATACTGTATATTTTGTGGAATTTTAGGATCAGAGAGATTGTTCTGAGGATAGAGGCGGCCTACTGATGCCTGTCAAACCAAGAGCCTAAATTAAACAACAACCCAACCCATGGGCCAAAGTCACAAAGGAAGTGAGAAAATAGTTTGAGTTAAATGAAAAAAACAAAATATCAAAATCTGTGGGATGTAGTTAAAGCAGTGCTTAGAGGAAAATTTATAGCATTAAATGCTTATATTAGGGAAAAATGTTTCAAATCAATAATCTAAACTACCACACTAACAAACTAGAAAAAGAAGAGCAAACTGGACCTAACACAAGCAGAAGAAAGGAAATAATAAAAAGGCAGACATCAATGATATGAAAAACAAAAATAGAGAAAAATCAATGAAATCAAAAGTTGGTTCTTTGAAAAGATAAAACTAACAAATCTCTAGTCAGAATAAGAGAAGACACAAGTTACCAATATCAGGAATGAAAGAAAGGACATCACTGCAGATCTCACTGACATTAAAAAGACAATAAGAAAACATTATAAACAACTTTAAGCTAATAAATTAGGTAACTTAAGTTCCTTAAAAGACACAAATTCCTTAAAAGACACAAATACCAAAGATAACCTAAATCCCAATAACAATTCAGAGCCTGTCTCTGGATTCAGATTCTGGATCCTCTAAACAACTTATCTCTGAACCTTAGCAAGCCCATCTGTAATGTAAAATGGGGCTGATCTATCATTTTCCCAGGTTAATGAGAGGAACGAGGGAGGTAATACAGTTGACTCTGAACACAGGTTTGAACTGCGGGGGCTCTACTTATGCATGGATTTTTAAAAATAAATACAGAGGGTGCCAAAAAGTGTATATACATTTTAAGTAAGGAAAAAAACTATCAATTGTAATACTCAACATATACTGATAACAAAAGATGAATACAAGTCACGTTTGACTTCAGCAATTACAAGAGGTGCTCAAAGTGGTTACCATCAGCGTCCAGACACTTCTGATTACAGCAAACTACTGCTTGAGCATAGATAACATCTCCTAAAAGGTGTATACACTTTTTTGGCAGCCCTGTATATTGGAATTTTTGGAGATTTGCAACAACTTGAAAAAACTCACAGATGAACCATGTAGCTTATAAATATTGAAAAAATTAAGAAAAAG